>NC_056464.1:2463183-2783183 GCF_008729295.1 Plectropomus leopardus
AGTATGAATTTGTAAAATTAAATACATTTCTTTTCTGTAGGCTAGGAAAAATCTATCTAAGAAAACCATGATTTTGACACCCTCATGTTGTAATTTTTACTGTATTGCATTGCTTACTGTATTACAGTTTTTCTGTGTTTAACCAATAGTAATGCGTAAATTATACAGAAAAGTACATTTTTCTTAACATGTTAATACTGTCAAATTAACAGTTGTGCTTGGCTCACTATTTTGCGGAATATAACTGTAAGTTTTACAGTGCTAAACTATTTTTTCGTTTACATTTTTTTAATGTCATGAATTTACAGTATTTCCCTGTTAATTCCACTGACATTTTTTACAGTGTACACCAGTACAGCTGCTCATCAATGCAAATATTAACTCGTCCAATGTGGCAGCAACACAGTGCATAAAAGCACAGAGACACATTCAAGGGGTTCACTTGTTGTTAAGAGCAGTGGGAGAAATGTGATGTTTGTGACTTGGAGCATTTAATAACCCATTTTAAGGTCACCTAACGCCACCTCTCCCTGCAAGCTTAAGCAACTATATAGAAGAAGCTAAAAGTAGTTTCAGGACCTGGAGGTGATGAAGTCTTTTATTGTAAAACTTAATTAACCCTTAGTTTGTCTCATTTTACGTGCTTTTTATTTTTCATTTTCTGATCATTTTGGCTGTGTTCATGCATATGGCATACATTTTGGCAAGATTGTGTATTTTTGTTTAATCGTGGAATTTCCTGCTCAGCTCCTACAATAAGTCTAAAACACATCATGGAAACTAAATTGTTACATTCAGGATGTTATGTGCAAAAACTGCTCCACTGAAACCCATTCAAACTGCAATTTTTAAACCCACGGCCATCAAACCATAAAATCACGTATTGTATTATTTCAGGGTGTCATTCTGCCTTGGAATTAGTCATTTTTACTATTTTCCACATGATAACATAATTTTTACCATATTGGGCATATGGTAAAAAAAAAGACTGCTAGTCATTGACATATCCCAGGCTGTCATCATAAAAAAAAATCCACTTAGCATGTAGCATATTGAAATTAATTGAACTTCTAAGTAATGTAGTAAGTATTGAAAATATGATATTTATGAATAGGACTGATGTTGGTTAAAAAATGACTCAGTCAAAACTGATGTATAATATATAATGTATAATATTTTTTAAAGCTTGATTTTGAAAAGCACATTTTGTGTGCAGAGAGATATAAGTGTGTGTAATATTAAAGCGGGCCATAAAATGTTAAAAGGATATCATGTCTTGCCCCTCTCTATACCTGAAGGCTTTTGATACTGTATTTTACTGTCTGTCAGGAACAGCAACAAGACAGAGATCAAGAGTCCTTATCTGTTTCCTTTCAATAGTTTCACTGTTTGTTAAACAGTTTTCTCTCTCGCAGAATTCAAACTCAGAAAACCCAAACTGCGTGGGCATCGAGGGGGTACTCGAAGCTTACTTCCAGAGCCTGCGGACCGTTCAGCTGTACGGCCCGACCAACTTCGCTCCTGTCATCAACCAGGTGGCTCGGTGAGAGATAAACACACGCACACACACAAATACGTATATGGAAAGAGACACACACATTTACACATAAGTGTGTTCTATATGTGTCACATAATCACATATACACACACACACACACAGGCACTCACATACATTTACAAACACATAGCTACATAGCTTCATACACACTCATAAATAATGTCTCTCATACATAAAATCTGCACATTTCCATAAGTTTCATATGCATGTGTCACTTACCCTGTGCAGTCATGGGGAGCCAGCTGTTTATGTATGCGTGTCATCAATACAAACCGAATGTATCTGAGGTGGCTTGTCGGCAGAGAGCGGGAGACGTGATGAGCAGCTCACACAAACTGTCAATCATCCCTGTCTTTGTAGAGGAATCACAGTTTACATTTTGCTTTTTTTAATAGACATCTTCAAATTTTAAAGAGGCCCTGCAGAGGGGGGGGGGGGGGTGTCAACAACAAAGATTCTATTTACATTCAACTTAAACTTTGCCTTTTCTGTCAATCTACTCCCACACACACTCACACACAGAAATCTGTCAGAGGACTTTTTACTTTTCAACAAGGTTCCCCCAGATCTATAGAGCTCATAATAACTGGCTTAAAAAGTCTGTCACAAGGTGTTTAAACTTCGCATGCACTAATGAGAAGCCACAACCGGCCTGGGCTGGTTTTACCAGAGAATGATGCCTCATTAAAGCTCTGCCCCTCTGGTTTAGAGAGCCTCCAGCCCGTTCTCACTCTCAACTCGTCAGATATGTTCGCGCTGTCAGTGCTTTCAGTGTGTGAACGTGATGCCAAAAGCCATCTTCCACGTCCAACCAGAATGCGGTTGGACAGCGTCAGATGAGAATGCGGTGAAAGTTTAAAAGTGCAGTGTTACTTGAAAACGTGGCCAGACTGAACTGGTCAGGTGCGCATAAAACCGTGAAGGACAGTGTCAGGTAACAGCGTTGCTGGGAGTCTGTGTGGTTTTTTTCTACACCTTACCATGTGCCTCTTTTGCCTAAAACTAACAATCCATGACTTTGTTGCCTAATCCATGACAGTCTGCGTTGGTTGCCATGTGTTATTGTATAAACTTAAGAACCATGCTGAGTCATCCCATAATGTTAATTTGTTGACAATGTAACGGTATCTCGGAGCGTAAACAGCTGACGCAGAAGGATACTTAAAACATCACAAGTAGACACGGAAGGTCACTGACAGAGCGGCACCACGTGACGAGCTGGGATGAGAACGTGTTGGAGCTTCAGTGCTGTAAAGTCTTTACTCTGACCTGTCACTCAGTTGAAAACATTTTGCTAAAAATACCCCCTCCCCCTCAGTGTTTCAAATGAAAAATAGGACAACTGTTTGTAGTTTAAATCAGAAATATAAACAAACAAAACAAATCTATGGATAAATAAATCAAATATTATCAATATCAACATTAAAAAGATCCCCCCCCTCCGTCAAATACAAGCATAATTGTAGCAGGTGACTTTTATTTTTTAAGAACAGCTAGAACACGATTCGTAGATGCAACAAGCCAAGCTGGCACCAGGTGTCAACCTTTGCTGGATCAAGTACCTGAAAACTTGAGTAAAAGTACAGGCATCTTACCAGAAGAAGATTTTGATATAAGTTAAAGCCACCTATTAGAATATGACTTCAGTAAAAGTCTTAAAGTATCTGATTTTTACTGTATAGTCATTTTATGATATCAAATGTTCATAAGTATTGAAAGTAGAAGTACAAAGAAATGATGTTAATTAAAAAGCAAGCGGTCACCATGACTGAGCTTTTGTCTCAGCTGTTTGGACTAAACCAGGTCCCTGCTGAACTCCAGCTGCTGACTCATGTCCACACATACATCATGGAACTGAGTTATTTCCTCTGATAATAAGATAAAAGTGCTTATTGGTGAACCTGTGACCTCAGGTCATCATAACTGATCTCATCTGTCAACTACAACAGAGTATTAAAATCTAATTAAAATCAAAACTTTATTTATGTGATATGACTTTTTTATGGTTTTGACCTCGAGTGGCTTTCTCTATGATTTAGTGCCCTTTTGGTATGAATAACACAGAACTCAATTTTAGTGCAATATTGCGATTATTGTGCATAATTTCATACATTTCCACAAATTTAGCACTTGTTATGTAAGAAATCCCGGCACACATTTTCGACGATGTCTAATAACGTTCAGTCAAGGATTTCAGTGATGCACAATGCAGCCAGGATGCTGCATCAGATGGACAGACATCCACACCTGAGATAACAAACCTTGCACACTCTCTCTGCGAGGCTACAAACCTCCTCTGCTGTTGCATTATCTCTCTGGCACATATAAACAGACAGGTTTGTAGGCATGCACACATGGACCGCGGCTACAATGTAGACCTACAATCAGAAAAAAAAAGCAAAAGAACCTGAAAGCGTTCCAGTGGAGACGGGACCGTTCAGAGGGTTTTAGACATACTGAGGTCCAAAAACTGAGCTTGCTTTCTAAATATATGCATTTTTGGACGTTTTGAGGGCAAAAATTGGATAACAATAGCTTTACAACCATGTCAGTGGGCAGTAGCATAACTGATCTGTTTTTTTATGTGTGTGATATTGACCAGTGGTGTGAAGCATTAGTACATTGTTACAGTAGTTAGGTATTTTCTGGGAAAATTTGTACTGTACCGGAATATTTCTATTTCTGCAAACTTTCACTTTTCCTCCACTACATTTCCTAAATAAAATGTGTACTTTCACTCCATAACATTTTACGCAAAACATCTTGGTTACGAAGTGAAAGCAGAAGAAATCTGGTTGCTGCAAGCAAGCAGCTTTGGTGAATCAGTGCTCCTCTCTGTAAAGTTACATTAAACTTGAATAAATGGAGCATGTATACCGCTGTGGCGCATAAGATATAATAAATCTCATCAAAGTTTGATCAGAATTATTGCAGCTCAAATTATGTCTGACTGGGGATGAACAACACTGAACTACAAACAGTTCACAAGTAAAAGGATCTAGTTACATCACCTCATCTGTAGCATTTTGCTTCGATTCTGTCTGATGGTTATCCTGACATTCCTCACATGCCGTGAATACCATCCATAAAGTACCCAAAAACCACTGCGCCTACAAATGATTGCATATTGAGGACAAGAGCTTTTACTTTACCACCCACCCCCCCACACACACATCAATGACCGTTACCAGAGGAGCAAGCTGTTCTCTTGACGTTGTACTTTGCAGTTGCCAGACGAAAGTAAAGTTATTTTAGGCATATACCTCGGAAAAGGTGCTGACCTCGGTGACCTCGGTTGTCAATACGGCCATGAAGGGAAAGTTCTTTCATTCTGAAAACTGAATTTTGGGCACTCAGATCCATCTCAGCTGTAGATGACTCTCCTTAACCCCTGGTGGACAAAGTTGCTTCCTGCATACAGCTATATTCAGTGTGTTTTGGGGGCAGCCGAGGGAGGACGCTCCCCACAGAGCGTGTCAGTGTCACCGTAAAGGTTAATGATACCCTGCTCTGCAAAATATGCCAGCCCCTTCAGATCAGCAACACAGAGCCCTGCTGCTTTTGCAGCTGGAGGCTTTGACTCTCTCTTGGATGAAAACACCGGAATATCTCTAAATTTCAGTTTTGTTCTGTCTGATCATCTGACCACTCAGGGTAGTTGCAAATGTGTATCACACTTTTTTTCTGGGCGTGATGACCAAATAATTGAAAAAGGAAATAATGTTAGAATTAACCCTAATTATCTTTTGTTGAAATGTATTGGAATTTATCATTTTAAGATAAACTCCCAAGAAGCATCACATTGTTTTTGAGAGGATACCAAAAAAAAAATCATAAAACAAATGGAGAACAGAATAGTACAAGACACAGTGTTTCAAGACATACAATGAAGAAAACAAATAACAAGCCAATAAATGACTAACAAAAAAAGACAGGAAAAATAATAAAAAAGATGAAAGTAAGAAGAAATACAACCTTGGAATAAACAAAATAAAAGAGGAGGGATCAAATCTCTAAACAGAGAGAGGTGTGGTGTGTTTGACACACATCTCAATAATCCATTGTGATTACAGTGTAGCCTGGTATGCTCGGAGCCTGCAGTTACCGGTGTCGTGATTTAACTCATTAATAGTTGGCACACATTTCCGTGCCCTGCCAAAGTGCCGCCATAGGCCACTGCCTAGTTTGTCTTTATGGACAGACCAGCCACGACTTAAACAACCAGTAAGAGAGTCAAAATGGCCACAAAGTCATAAAATGGCTACAGAGAGATATTAAACACCCACAAAAAACCAAAAACCAAGAGATGCAAAGTGTCCACAGAGAGGCAAAAAAAGAAAAGCACAGATTAAAAACCACCACAAAGAGATGCAGAGTCATCACAACTGATTATTTTCTGATTATGTTCTGAACAGGTCAGTGCTTCAAAAAACACAGGAAAACATGAACTCAGCCTGTTGAACCCTGCAGCACATAATCCTACAAGCACTTTTTAAAAGCAAACTAAATTTCACCAATAAAACTCTGCTGGAGTCCAGCCCCTGTTAAGTTTTTAATGGATCTTGGCTGCTTATCACCTGCTATTGTATTTTTAGCCCCCATATGAAGCAATGAAATGCTGTCCCAGTTCTGTGGGATTGTGGTTGCATAATGGAGTGGAGTGGAACAGTGTTGTGTTGTTCAGCTGTGGGCTCAAGAGCTTCAAAACTCTCATCCATTCAGAGAGAGAACATGAAACTTTCTGTTTCTCTCCATCCTCACATTTTTTTACAACTCCAGATATTTTTTGCTTTGTGATCATGATGCACTTCCCGTCCCTCTCTCACTTTTTCTTTCGACTCTCTCCCTCCAAACCTTCCGCTGATTTGCTATACACCAGTGATACTCAGCTTCAGTCAAATCTGGCACCTGCCGGGTTGTCCCCCCAACCATTTTCTAATTCACAATAAAAATAGAGTGATTCACACTGGGAATTGTTTTTGTACTTTTAGTATACATTAGGCACCAAAGTGCATAAAAAAGCATCAAAATAGAGCTTGTTGATCAAAAAAAAGTGTGAATGGAAGACCCCCTGCACTGACAGAGGTCCTGGAGGTCTTAGAAATCCTAGAAATGTCTTAAAATCCTAGAAAAATCCTAAAATCCCAAAAATGTCCTAAAATGGTAACATCCTAAAATTCTAGAAACATCTTACAATCCCAGAAATGTCCTTGTATCCCAGAAAAGACCATAAAATCCTAGAAATGTTATAAAATTCTATTAACGTCCTAAAGTCATAGAAATGTCCTCAAATCCTAGAAACATGTATGGGGCTGTTGTGACTGGCCCCTGGCTTCCAGTCTTTTTGCAAAAGTGGCCCCCGAGCAAAGCAAGTCGATTGTCCCTGCTTGTCACCTTCCTCCTCCTCCTCTACATCTTTTTTGTTGTCATCCTCCCATTTTTTTTGCTATCTCTCATGTGCTCTCTCTGCTTCTCCTCTGACTTCCTCCTCTTTTCTTTTCTTTTTTTAATGAAACTCCCCATCCTTCTCTTCTTTGTCCTCTTGGCTAAACATTTTTTGTTGCCACTCCTCACACTGTCCCTCCTCTTTATCCATCTCCTCATTGTTTTCATCCATGTGGAAACTTTAGAGTAGTGATGAAGAATAGAAGAGAGGTGGAAGAAGATGAGGAAGATGCATGGTATAATTCATATGTCTATAAATATACATGCAACAAGTCATACCGGTAACTCATTGGAACAAGGCTCCTGTTGTTGTCACAGCCAGTGAAAAAGACACTGCCTCTCTCCAACAGTTAGTGTGTTTAGACATATTTTGTTGTCTCTGCTGCTTTTTTTGGTCCAAGTTTTGTCCGTATGCTCCTGTGTGTTGTCAGATGCCATGTTGTGTGAATCTGTAGGCAGAGGAGCTGGACTGTTTTTCTGTTGACGGTCTATGAAAATACTATTTCTGTTATTATTGGAAACAAGTAACCAGCCTACACACACAAACACAGCCCGCATCAAAGAGTCTACAGTTTGTTCGCCTCGTGCGGCAGAACTGAAGCTTCAAGGCTGTTGTTGAGTTCTGCATGAGGTGTTTGAAGTCTGTGAAGGTGAAGCCTATAAGTTAAGGTCCAGATCGTAGGGGCCCCTCTGATAACAGATAGCTGTGTTTGGATGTTAGGTCTGGCAGCTACATATGGTGATACAGGATTAGAGAAGGTTGTAGAAGAAAAGCACACCCTCCCCTCCTCAGCTCCTCAGGTTAGAGGCTGAGACCTAACAATTATTCACACCGACTTTTCAATTTGTGACAGAATTACAGAATTAGATAAACAGCAATAGTTCAGTTGGTGAATTTTGCTTTCGATATGCCAGCATCCATTAACCGGTAACTAAATGTTTCTTTTTTTTTAACATTTCTGGGGCTTTTTGCCTTTGTTTACAAGACAGTGACAGCACGAAAGAGGGGACCTGCAGCAGGGCTAAGGTCAGAACGGAACCTGCTGCTGCTGCTGCAGCAGTTGTCTTTTATACATGGGGCGCCCCCTGACCAGTTGATTTTTAAGAAAAAAAGACATGAAATACAAAACAAACTTTCCTTTTAGTCAGACACTCCATCGCTTCAGGGAGCTTTAGTGCTGCATGTCAAAGCACTGTCTATTTGGAGCTGGTAAAATTTGTGGTGAATGGACTGCACTTGTATAGAGCTTTTCTAGTCTTTTTGACCACTCAAAGCGCTTTGACACTATGTCATATTGACCCATTCACACACACATTGGTGGCCAAGGCTACTGTGCGAGGTGCCACCTGCTACTCAGTAACCAATCACATGCACTCACACTCTGATACACTCCGCTGACCATCTGATTAGAGGATGATCTGAGCCACAGCCATACTTATAGCTGCAGCTTAACCCCACACGCTAGGACTGGGTACCAAGTGGGCAGGACCCTATGTGGTTTACTGGCATAATAAAATCATTATAAAATGCACAAAAATGTGCAAAAATCTTAATCTGTAAAGTAACAAAAGCATTCAGATTAAACATCACACAAACACACACACACACACACGTGTATATATATATATATATATATATATACTGTATATATTTCCACTGAGATGTAGTAGAGTAAAAGTATAAATTGACATGAAAAAGAAAATACATAAGTAAAGCACACGTACCTCCAGTTTGTACTTATGTGCAATACTAAGTAAATCTATGTAGAACTGTGAACCAAGTTTGCTCTGTCATTATGTTTTCCACTCAAGAGAAAGAATGCACAACAGAAAAAGACAATGCTCCTAACAGCTGATGTGACAGGAAGACATGACTGCAGATGTGTAGTTTGAGCTGTAACCGCGCTCCTGTTTCACCTGCTGGGTCACTTCCCCGTTGTTCTGCAGAGACACAGTGAGAGAGCTGGGGGACAGCAGAGGATGATGTCTGATGAGAGAGGCAGGAAAACTGAAGAAACACATGAGGACGGCTGCTGAGACAGTCAGGAGGACAGGCAGAGAGGTATCCAGCAGACAGGAAGAGAGAGAGAGACAGTTTGCCATTTTGCCTGCTCTCAGCCTCGGGCCAGACTGAGAGTGTGAGCCAATCAAACAGTGTGTCAGACAGCAGGTCTCCCTTCTCCCTGCTGGGATCCTAGCATTACCAGCAACACACACACACACACACACACACAGAGCCAGTGTAGAACAAATATTGTATTATACAACACTGTTTTATGGGAACTATATTATGAGAAGGCTGTGCTGGCAAGTAAAGACTCTGCATCCGGTCTTTAGTGTGTGTCACCTGAACATTTCAATCCAAAGCACATACTAAACAAGCAGCAGAAAAACATCTTTATGTCTGATAATTTTAAGGTTACATGCAGAGCGTGACGTACATATTCCATTCAGAAGCTTAGAAGAATTGTGTGGAGCCCATCTGATAAATGAGTGACACAGCAGGTTGTATCCTCTGAACCTTTTCATGGTCCCAATGGGGTCATTCCTGTTCCCTGAGTCCTGTGTTCTTCAGGTCTACACAGCTCTCTGCTCTGTATTTACTTTATTATAACATTAGCAAGGTTTAGGTTACCTGGATAATGTTTATAAATTATCATCTTGAAACGCATTAAATTTGACCTGACACAGTGGGTGGGCTAATGTTTGTTAACCCTTAGCAACTGTTTGGCGCATTTTACATGCTTTTCATTCTTCGCTTTTTGATAATTGTGGCTATGTTCATGCATTTGGCTTACATTTTGGCAAGATTGTGTAATTTTGTTGAATTTCCAGTTTTTACTATTTTCTACCTGATTATGTCATTTTTACCATATTTGGCATATGGAGAAAATACATGCTATTTCCACTAGTTGCATTGTCACAATTAATGTTGCTGCTAATCACTGACATATCCCAGGCTGTCATAAAAAAATATCTTCCTTGCATGTAGTATTTTGTATTATTTTTGTTTATCTGTTTATCTAAGACATGAAAACACTGACCTTTTTCAAAAAGGGATAGGCCATATTAGAATTTTTACTGTTGTAACATAACTTAGCAATGATGAACTGAAGGAGAGCAGTCCACTGCGAAGCGGCAACGTGACGACTAGGGATGAGAACATTTTGTATGTTCCCCATTTAAGCATTCTGGTAACTCTTCTGTGGAACAGTTATAATCTTCCTTGAACTTAACTCATATTTCTTCACTGGGATTCTTTCCTGTGGTTTTGTAATTTGGTAAAACATTGCCGCAATTTATCAAAAAATAAAATCAGGTCTGCAGATTCACTCATTTTTGGCTGTGTGATCACAGGAAACTCAACAAGATTGGGGTGGGACTGGCAGAGGTTAGCACACAAACAAAACTCATTCTGCTGCCAGTGTTTTGCACCACTTTATCAGAATTGAGATGTTGGATTTTATGTCTACACACAACCTTACTTTTGCGTGTGTGTGTGTGTGTTGTGTGTGTGTGTGTGTTGATGGTAGGTGTGCTGCAGAGGTCACTGATGGCTCCCAGAGTACTTTGTGCTGCTGATGATCACAGATGGCGTCATCTCAGACATGGCTCAAACCAAAGAGGCTGTGGTCAACGTGAGTCGGCACAACACCGCACACAAAACACAGCCACTTTTTTTTTCTTCGTTATTTTTCCTTTTTTATGTGTTTTTTTTTTTGTTTTTGTTTGTTTGTTTGTTCATTTGTTTTGCTTATTTTTAGGTAATTTTCTTGTACCCTTTTTTTTTTTTTTAACTAATTTCTTTCTGATTTCTGATTTTTGGGCCATGTCTTTTTAAGCTGCTCATTGCCTTCTACCCTTGTATTTGAAAAAAATATATATATAAAATATATATATATATCCAACCAATTTGCTCAGTTTTCAAAGGGGTTAAAAGAGCTTCTGTGTTGGTTCTGTTACCACCTCCCGTGGTGGCCTACACGTGAGACCAGTCGGTCCCCCACATTTAGCAATCATGCCTTATATGCAGAACGCTGAGGCAGCAGAACGGCACAATATTCCAGCCTTGAACAGGCAGTGTAAAAGCAACTATTTAAGCCCACATTAATGCTACAACATTATGCATTCTGTTGACTGAAGAACAAGAAAAGCAGGACAACAGACTCTCATCAGAATAACAATAAACAACCTGAGTGAGAACAGACCAGTGCTGTCAGGTCAAGGGGGCACAAGTGAACTCTGGACTCTAAACTATGAACAGTTTAAAGAGATGAAAATGGTCCAAAAGCATTTTTTCTCTCAACATTTGTATACACTGTACATTCAAGCACTACTTGAATTTTGGAGTGGGGAACAGTAGCCGGCTCACACCCCTCCTGTGTTGTCTCCACAGGCAGCCTCCCTGCCCATGTCTATCATCATAGTGGGAGTGGGCCCTGCTGAGTTTGATGGTAAGTGTGTATGTGTGTGTGTCACAGGTTTTATCACCTGTTTCACCAGGACAATCAGGGAGCTGTGTGGTTGCATCCATCCTGCCGCATTGTTGAAATTATTTAAATACACATGAACATCGTAAATTTAAGCCTATTTTATGCCTCTCAAGCTTCCACGGCATAGACATGTAAATCCTCTATTTATCCTCAGTCGCCTCCCGCTTAGGTAGCAGTAATATCAGTCATCCACACTGTTTCATTATTTACCAGGGGACTGTGTAAGCCGCGGACACACAGAGAATGTCAGCTACAGTCCTGTGAAACAGAGAGAAACATCTCAGTGGTAAAGCCAACCTGTTTATGCTGAAGAGCAAATTGATATCTGCATGAAAAGAGAACAGTCCATCCAGGATTTCAAAAAGTGGTGACTGCTAAGTTAATGCAAATTCAGCCTGTCCCTGTGAGCAAACAATTTTTTTTACATTTAAAACTGTTAAAATCTCATTTCATTGTGGAGCTGCATGCAGTGTTTTGATTTGCTCAGCCCCTCTCTCTGTTTATCATGAGACTGGTGTTTCACAGCTCTGTGCCTGGGACCAGATGCTGCCTTCACCTGCTCCT
Source organism: Plectropomus leopardus (assembly GCF_008729295.1). Lineage (NCBI taxonomy): Eukaryota > Metazoa > Chordata > Actinopteri > Perciformes > Serranidae > Plectropomus > Plectropomus leopardus. Next base: position 2,475,244 of record NC_056464.1, read on the forward strand.
CACAAATATTGTAGTTACTGTATTTACGACTTACAAGCACATGAACAGCCCTCCGAAGTTGTAATTATGAGTGGGATATTGGGAAATTTTGATGATAACCAGGTTGTCTAGCTGTGACGTTTGCGTTTTAGTAGCTGCACATTTTAGTATCTGCATCTATTAGCTGTAACAAGCAAACAAACTTTGAACTCTGAAGCATGCGAGGCAAGTACACTAACACTGATAATGTTAATTTGTAACACAAGTTGCTGAATTGACGTCATAAATGCATAAACATGGCAGCAAAAGTCAGTGTTTGGTCAATGGTAAATTATAATTAAATAAATATTAAATATTAAATATTAAATATTAAATATTAAATATTAAATATTAAATATTAAATATTAAATATAAATTTTTTGGATCATGTGGTAAAGTGTCATTGTCATGGAAACAGCTATCAACCTCTTGATTAAACATTCTGAGCATTAAAATAAAGCCCATCTTCTTTGTAGCTTCCATGTTGTTCCCACTTTGCGACCTCAAAGCTAATGAACACAAATTAAGTTGGAAGAACGACTTTCCAACTTCGAGCTTCCAACATCACATGAAAGAAGTGTCTCACACACACGCACACACACTGACAGGGTTAACTGTGATGCTGTGTTCACACTGATTGACAACACAAGTGCTCATTAATGTTATGTTGTCATGGGTTTGTGTGTCTGCTGCCTGCTACAAAGCAACTTGACTGAACTTCATCTGAATTTGGTCAAAAACAAATCTTTGCTTTTCATTAATGTCTGAGGCCCATTTTAACATCATGTTTCAAGCTAGCATAGCATCAGCTAACAAAGCTAAATAACAAAGCAGATCTATCATGATGCATTTATTATTGTCTGTTTCATATGTATGACATAGTTTAGATAACATGTGTGACCTGAGTCACACATGTTATCATTTTACATCAAATTGCAGTATTGGATTGTGACTTTAAAGACAGCACACATAAGTATCATTTTCAGTTCATTTTTCAGTCATAAGGTTTTAGGTAAAACACATGTGTTTGGGAAGTACTGAGCATCTGATAAATAACTCTTGAAATATATTACTGAATGAGTGTCTGAGAGTTTGTTAACAAATCTTTTGATCGAGTATGCTCTTGTTAAACGTGGTGACCAATTAATCAATGAATCAATACGTCCGCTGTTTTCCATAGAGGCTTGTGAGAAAACCTTAACTTCGTAATTTCAATGTAATACAACGTGACTCATTTAAAGGATACAAATGTATCCTTTAAATGTTTATAGGTGAAGTATGCCTTCAATTCGATGAGCAACTATTATCACAGTTATACATTACTGTTATATAACAGGTGTGGTTCATTTTTTAATGACAATCTCGATAAACTGTTGCCTCATCTAAAAGCCCATTGTTCTGTTGAACTGTGCTGCCGTGTTCCCGCATCTCAGCTATGAACATTGGCCTATTAAGTAATTTAAAATGACTTAAAATTAATGAGTGTCCGTGTGCCCTGCTGATGAAGAATGCAAAGGCATCTATCGTCAAAGCTGAACAGTTTTCGCTGTGATCCCAACATGTCCTATAACTTCAGTGTTAAGAAGTCAAAAAGTCAACATTTATTGAAAAGATATGGAATTTATCTGACAGAAATTCCTGCTTCAACCCATATATTTGGCGGTTTCCGTAAAAACAAAAAAAAAAAAAAGACATTTTCACTGCGGTGTCTTAGTTTTTAATAATTTTGAGACCATTTGTCAGATCACCTTACTTTTTTCACCAGTGAAGCAGTGAAGGCTGCTGGCTGTGCCGTTCAGATGGATGTCTCTGATGCATCGTAGCTCTTTTAGAAGCCTCAGTATCCAGCCTGGGTATTAAAGTGTTTTTACGGACCTTGTTCAATAAATGCATCATGATAGATCTGATATTGGGTGTCTTCCGTCCATATCTTATCCATATTTTTGATAATAAAAGCATATTATCAATGCTAAACGCCATATTGGTCTCCCAAGGTTCTATGGAGAGGTCAGAGGTTTGTTTCGATCTTGTCCAGCAATCAGAAAACGATCCGACACTTTGTATCCGCTTACGTATGCCACACATAATCTGGAGAAAACTGCACAGTGATTGGCCTAATCCTACTGTATGTATAGCTCTTTGTCATCGGTAGCACCTCGTGTATTAGAATAAACTCTGGTAGCCCCTATAATAATAATAACGAGACAAGGATAAATCAGGAGACAGTCTAACAAAGCAGCAGGGCCTCATATTGCTGCAGGCAGAGCAGGCAGGAGAATCAGGCCCCTCTCTGAAGTGTCAGGACTGTGATGTGGCCCTCTGCAGCAGCACAGATAGGAGCTGCTTTGCAGAATGGCACAGATAATGGGATACACAAACAACTGCAAAACAAAAAAACGATGGGGACTTTTTTGGAAAAGTGTGTCCATTTTTATAAACTATAATAATTACAATGTTTATTTTTTCACTTTCTGATTCCCAACACTTGGGAGAAATGCTTTCTACAACAAAAAAGCTTGTATATAATAAAACCTCCATAATTTCATACACAGTTTGCTTTCATAACATAATATGCCACTGGCAAAACAGACTGGAGTAGATCCTGAAATTGCACCTCCTATATTTTGAATCGGGAATCAATTTTGAATCGAGAATCGATTCTGAATCGAATCGTGACCCCAAATCGAAAATCGAAATCGAAAATCGAAACGAATCGTGAGATACTGAAAGATTCACACCCTTAATTAGCTCTGTAGCTACTAAAGTTACAGTTTTTTACACTGTGCTTATTTTAACTTTAATGCTTTGTGTTTACAGTTAGATAATGGCATATCAATCAAACTATGTATCTACATTTCATACTTACAAACAATATACAATTAATATACATCAAAACATTTAACAAAGTGCACAGGAGTTATTAACATAAAGCTCGGCATTTATAATGAAGCGGGAGTCTCTTTGTACTACATTACTCACACAGGTATTATCATTTTCCAATATGGCGGAGCTTCATTAGCACTTTCACCACACAGTAAAACTCCACAGAAAATAGTGACGCACTCTTTAGTATTGACCCACACACTGTCTAGCTAAGCTCAAATATGCATAGCTTTAGTGTTTAAACACGATACTGACCTGTAAAAAAAAGAAAAATAATGATGCAGAGGAAACTTGATGCCGTTCGTCTGGTCGGTCTAGACAGAATGGCAAGGAGAGGACCTACATCATAAAGACAGTCCTGTGGCTCCAAGCACTCTGCTGCCATCTAGTGTCTGCAGGGATGCACATATATTTTTGATTGAAAACTAGTCCAAACTATCTGTACCTTGTGCACTTACATCATAACTTGAACATATTAACAAAATTATTTATTCACCAAAAATTGTGACCACATATTTTATGGGCGTCACACAGACTACATACTGAACACAGCACAGTGTAAGGCGACAGGGCTCAGTCTTAAAGAATGAAATGATTATATTCTAATCCAAAGTCTCCGCAAGCTCCTTTCCAAATGAAAGAATAGAGAAACTGTTCAATCGTCAGTGAGCAGAGTCACCATGTTGCTGGTATTGATCTGGTTAGCAGTGAAAAAAACAAGTGCTCTACTGTGCAGAATGGAATAATAATGTCTAAGGAGAAATTATTAATTAAATTAACTTTTTAATTATCTTTTAATTTGCTGTTAATTCATATTTCTTAGGCTTTGGCTGGTGTGGCAGCTTTAGATAGACAGACACAATGGGGCACACCCGCTGCTGCTTCCACAACATTTTTGCACAAATTCATTAAATAAGGTGACGCTTGATATAAGTAACTTAATATATGTATATTTTTTAGGTATAACACACCATTAGACTGAAACTAATGTACTAATAGCATATTGAACCCAATTCGGCGCCAGTGGCTACAGCGTTCATCAACAGGAAAGTTGTTCATTCATTCATTCATTTTCCATAACCGCTTTGTCCTAGCAAGGGTTGTGGGGGTGTACACCCTGGACAGGTCGCCAGACTATCACAGGACCGACACATACACGCACAGTCACAATCACACCTAAGGGCAATTTAGAGCCACCAATCAACCTGAGCTGCATGTCTTTGGACTGTGGGAGGAAGTCAGAGACCCCGGAGAGAAACCCACGCAGACACGGGGAGAACATGCAAACTCCGCTTAGATGGGCCCCTGCCCACAGACTGAACCCCGTTCCAACCTGGGTTTGAACCAGGGACCCTCTTGCTGTGAGGCAACAGTGCTAACCACGACGCCACCGTGCTGCCTGCCTAAGTTGTTTTAAAGTATTAAAATCACCACTGCATTTGACTGACTGACAACATCTCATATGAACAAGTATTATAAAGACTTGGCTTATGCACACTGGGTCTATCACATACCTGTTTACCAAATCAGTTGCCATGGAGATGTGAAAGTCTTTTCCTTTCGGAGAGAGAGTCCCTGGCTGCATCTTAGAGAACATATAGTTCAACACACTCCCTTTGACTCTGATCACAAGCACTGGCTGTTATTTCAACTGAAAAAGCATCTGGTGTACTCTGATGAAGGATTACTCGTTGGAGGCTGAACTCGTTCCATTTGAAGAGGACACGCTGCGCAAACAGAGACGCTGTCTGTGGGAGAGAAAAAAAAGTTGATGTGAAAAGAATATAGATTGGCAGACGACGATGTTTAATGGTTGCCATGACATTTGAACAGGCTATGAAACAGATTTATCTCACACAGGACATTTGCAGGGGTCATGATGGGCTGCAGTTCAGAGTGAACAGCTCTGACTCTTATAAAACACTTTGAGCTCCGAGCCACGCTGACAGACACCAGGCTGCAGCTTCCTCAGTCTGTGATGAGTGAGATGATGATTAGATATTTGTCAAAATGAGTCCTGGCAGAGACACACTAACACTTTATGGATTTTCTTTTTATTTCCTCAAAGCCAGAGGAAGAATCTGTCATCTTTTCAGACCCCTCCATCCGACTGAGAAAATCCTTTTTTCAAACGCCGAACAATTCCGCAAGCTTGATTTGTAATCACCATCTAATATCAGCACATCTTTAACCCTTTTAAACCTGAGCAAATTGGTTTTGATTTCTTTCAAAAACATGTGGAAAGGCAACAAGCAAAAACGAATTAGTCAAAAAAACAAAAATGAAAAATGTGGGGGAAAGCTCAAAAACAAACAAGAAAAAAACTTAAAAACTGCTGAAAAAGAAAAAAAAAGTATTTATTTTATATATTTTTCTGTAACTTAATTTTTAATATAAAATTATTATTATTATACATTTAATTTTTTTTTTATATCCTCACGACTTTTTTAAAGTTAATTTTTTGGTAATAATATTGTCATCTTTTACTAATTTCTAGTAACTTGTGGAACATTGCTTGCCAAGTTGGTCATTTCCTCTTTAACCGATGCTTTAAAGCCAATTTTCTCAGGTTTAAATGGCTCAAACAGCTTGTGAAAGCCGTCTGAATGCAGCTCTAGAAGACTGATGTCGATCCAGGTTCCCAAAGGGTTAATTCAATATTAGTTATTTCTTTCTTTCACGTCAGCGTTGAAGGAAAGGTGCAGTTTGTTTTGTGGTGTGAAAGAAAACGAACCAACTGCAGGATTTTATGTCAGCAGCAGATATATGATTTTAGCACTGAAGTTCAGTCTGCTTTACAGAACAGCTCAGTACAAAACAAGAGACTCATCTCATGCTCATCATGCAAGCACTGTCCAAATGCAAAGCTGTCTATGTAAAAGTTCATTGCCAAAATGATTTGAATTAAATCCCCATGAAGAAAGGTAATGCAAGAAATGATTCTACCTGAAGGAGTAGACAACCCTCGTTGGGACCTATTATTCAGCGCACTGATGTAAGACTCGACTCGGGTTAGAGGTCAGCGCATGTGTGTGACAGAGAGAGATAAATTACAGTACAGAGAATGGAAGTGAAGGAGCATGGCAGGAGGAGAAGCACAGAACGGAGCGTTGAAAGTTAGAGGACAAGATGGTACACGTGTGCTCAACTTATTTATAGATTTATCTTCCACAGTCTTCATTTTAATCACGGAGCTCTGTGAGGAAAGAGAAAGACCTGGGGAAATTAATGTGACACGAGCAGAGCTTCACTGCTGTGTTTGGTGGTGACCATCTTTGATTCTCCTTTTTGCTCACTGTCTATCAATGGCAGTCAGAGCCACACAAAACATTTTGCACACTCTGTCACTCTTCACCGAGAACTTCTTGATGTGTGCCTGATTTACCGTCTGTGATGCTTGAAAAGCTTCAAAAGCAGACGCGTCGCTTGTGATTTTGGTGCTGGAAATGTATTCAGTTACAGTTCTGCCCAGGTCTGCTCCCTGGTTGAGTAGAACTCCACACATCACTCACCCCCAGCCGGAGCCCAGCCTCTCACCGAGCCAAATTTATGTAGAACTCACTCTGTTCTTGCTGGTTTCCCCTCTTGCCTCTTTTCTTCCCGCACCGTTAAAAATACATTTTATGCATATTTTAGAATATGTTTGAAAGATTTGTTTGAAATAAAAGTGGGCCATAAACATTTTATATATGTGTAGCTTTCATTCACATAATGTTAAAGATAAAGATGAAGATAACAGAAGATCAGAATCACTTTTGTTCATTCCTGTGGGGAAGTTAAAGCAATCGGTTGAGAAATATTAAACATGAAATTACAACACATGGACGTATGGCTTTAAACTGTAAAAATGAAAAGTACGAAATATGTGAACATCAAGAAACACAGCATGAAGCACATCTTTTGATAGCATGCAAGTCAGACAGATATCTTTTGAATATCACTTACAATTTCATTTTTATGTAATTTCTTCATATTTTGAATGACAGCACTTATGGCTGGCCGAAATTGCTTTAAAATGATATCACAATATTTTTTAGGCTACATCGCGATACACAATATATATCTGGATATTTTTGAAATCTCCTCTAAACTACTGTAAACTACAAAAATACAAAATTATTAAATGAACTACAGTTACAAATTAAGCAGCTACTGCCATAGAATAAAGTTACATAAAACTATTGTTTAACACTGATGTTATGTTAAATAAGAAAATAATTAGTAAATTAAATTACTGTTATAGAAGAGTTAAATAAAGTATTGTTATAAATGAATATATCAAAGTGGCGCCCATGGTGCTTTTATTTGGAAGGACCCGCTCATGTCGGGTAGGAAGTGTCGATGTTTTTGCTGTGGTCATGAAGCTTCCGGTCAAGAGTCGGGATGACCATATTAGTAGAAAGATAAAGTGTACATGTGATAAGAGGATTCATCCACTGCGAGCTGGAAACTAAAAATTAAAAGTGATCCAGTTCAGAGATTGCAAAGATTTCCAAGTTTCACTGCTGCTCCGTGGTCACAAAATGTGACTAGATAGTTGCAATCAGAGCTCTGCAGATAGAAAAACACAAAGCCTCAGCTGCTCACACTACCACCACTTCCACTCATTAGGTTGGATTGCCCTTCTTCTTGGTGTAGACGCCCCCTCGGCCACATGGTACAGATGCAAAGAGTTATTAGATAACATACAACTCACTGCCTGTTCAAGGCAGCAATCTTATTTTACACCCCTTCGCTGTTTCCTGCATATAAGGAATAAGATCTCTGATCGAAGCGTTGAAGAATAAAATTAGGAGTTTTAAGTGCAGTGTGCGGATCATTTGTTTGATGCTTAAAAATGCAAAGGAGGCATATAAAAGGGACTTCATGGTGGCTCAATAGTTCTATCTCTGTGAAAAAATTGGTTATTGTTAGCATAGGGGAAGAACTGAAGGACAGGCTCACTCCAAACTCATCACATGGTGCCGCTCTGTCTCAGTGACCTTCTGTATCTACCTATGACATTTTCGGTACCATTCTGCATTAGCTGTTCACATTCATGGATTTTGTTACAGTGATGTCAACAAATGCACGTGGTGGGATGACGCAGCGTATTACCCTGATGCCACAGCATACAGAAAGTAGCATAGTAGCATTAGTCTATTTAGTGCACTCGCAGTCCTTATATTACATGGTTACCCGCAGCATTATCACCTGATGCTGTTTAAGCGTTTCATGCGCACATGGCTGGTTCTGTCTGGTCGCATTCTCACGTAACGCTGCTGTGTGCTTTGCATGTAGACCTTCTGGCCATCTGCCAGCATACAATAACAACACCAATGAATCTACCCGACCGTGTTCTAATCTGATGCTGTCTTGCCGCATTCAGGTTGGATGCAGAAGGTGGTTTTTGGCATCATGCTTGTATGCTGAAAGCACTAACAGAGCGGTGCTATTTGATGAATTCGGAATGAGAACGGGTTGGTGCTACCCCTCTCTGACAAACACCATGAAACAGGACAGTGTTGTCAGCGGTTACCACCTTTGTGAAGTGCAGAGGGATGGCGATTTTCTGGCCAGTGGGATAAACATACAGGCACTCACATGCAGCCGGACCACCTTCCACAACAATGAACACAGAAGCTGAGACTGCAACACACACACACTGCTCAGGACGCTCTTACGCTTCCATATCTTTACACAGCTTACAGCTGTTTGAGGATGAATGTTTTGAATGTCCTCCTTTAATAAATAAGGCTGATGATATTCTATAATTGTCATTATGAAAAGACCAAAACCAACACTGAATGTATCTACCAGCGAGCAGGCTACTGTGTGTGTATCCAAAGCCTGATTAATGTTCTCTCAAAATGAATGTCATGGTCTTTATATTATATATCTTTATATTATATTATATTATATATTTATATTTTTATTTTTTTCACTTTTCCAGTTCTGAGTTGAGAGGCGACTGCATTTTAATTAACCTGAGATACAAAGTCCATTGTTGATTATCAAAACAGTATCTGGCAAACTAATCGACTAAATGGACATTGGGATGAGATTGTTTTGTCGACAATTTAATTGTCAACACTGTTAATTAACAATTTAAAGTAACGATTGTGAAAGATCCCTCTAACCTTTGATATGTGCATCCTCTACAAGAGGAAAAAACAACAAGATTTATGGGAAATGTGGTTTTAATACAAAGACATTTTTAGACCTTTACTATTAGACAATGAGTGCTGATGAAACCAGACTATCACTATTATTCGGACGATTGCATGCTGATGTTTAAAAATGATGAAACAATCTGCTCTCCCATCTTTTTCCCCACTCTCAGCATCATTAAGAATTTTCATGTCACTCCAAATCCCTATAAACCATGTATTGAAACACATGTTCCCATAAGTGTAGTGTGTGTGTGTGTGTGTGTGTGTGTGTGTGTGTGTGTGTGTGTGTGTGTGTGTTTGTGTGTGCGTGCGTGCGTGTGTGTAAATGTGTGTCAGGCCTGAGAGCTCGGGCGCTGAGTTTTATCTTCAAACATCTTTATGCCTCTGAGAGTGTTGGCACAATGGAGATCTACACGCAGACACACGGCTGTCGTGTTATTCAGGGTGGCGGGAGGTTTTCTATGAGGTTCAGTGTCTCTGTGGATCTCCCCCCAACAACATTGCAAAGGTTTGCCCTCCTTCACTACCACTGTCCCAACACCTTCTACCTGAACTTATTTCTAGTCCATCTCTTCTTATCTCTCCTGTCTCTGTGCATCCTCACCTGGTCCAGCATTCGCCTCAAAAAAATGTTGACATTGTACATTTCTGCAAACCATGAATACATTACATTTATGTTTCATAAATGACTTTGTCATGAGGAGGTGGAGGGGCAGGACAGAATGCAGACAAATATTCCAAACCAACAAAAAAAAAAAGCAAGTCATTGCTATGTTTCCAGCTTGGTTTTTTAAGGCTTTTTTGGCACCAAACATGAGTGTTCTGTAGCAACAACATCACTGTTTTTCCTGCGGCTTTTTAGGCACCAAAATGTATTTTCTATCATCCCATTGCTGTTATGTTGCTGTTATGTTATCTAGTGACTTTTTTTGTGCCAAGCATGAATGTTTGTAGTGACCTATCCCTGTGTTTCCAGTGGCTTTTAAGCACCAAACAATATTTTTTATCATCCCGTCGCTGTTTTTCCCGTGGCTTTTTTTTTTGTTGTTGTACCAAACATGTATGTTTTGTAATGACCTGTCACTGTGTTTCCAGCAGCTTTTTTAAGCAGCAGATTTTATTTTTTCATCTCACTGCTGTTTTTCCAGCAGCTTTTTGGGCAACATGTTTTGTAATGACAAGTGACTGTATTTCTAGTGGCTTTTTAGGCACATAATGTTGGTGTTTTGTGGTGTCCCATTGCAGTTTTTCCAGTGGCTTTTTAGGGACTAAACGTGGGTGTAGCGACTTGTTACTGTGTTTCCAGAGGATTTTAGGCACCAAATGGTATTTTGTATTATTCCATCACTGCTTTTCTATCAACTATTTTGGAACCAAATGTGGATATTTTTTTAGCAACATGTCTCTGTTTCTAATGGTGTTTTATGCACTGAACATAAATGTTTTTAGCATCCCATCACAATTTTTTCAGTGTTTTTTTATTTTGGCACCAACCATATTTTGTACTATTCCATCACTGTTTCTCCAGCAGCTATTTAGTGTTTTTTTAGCATCCCATCACAGTTTTTTTTACACAGACATAGTTGCTTTTCCAAGGGAGATTGTGCCCCCAAAACCAGATAGTTTAAATCAAAACATGATCTTTACCCAACCATACCCATGTGGTTTTTGTGCCTAAACCTAACCACATGTTAACCAGAGTGTTGGCTCAATGTATCCATCGTTTGCAAAAGTGTACAATGCCAACATTTTTTTCAGGATGCTGGGTTGCCTGGTCTCTCTGGCGACTGCTTTACCCTTTCCTCTGTTATACAAGCATGTCAAATTATTCCTTCCCCCCTTCTCCTCTTCTTTTCCCCTGCTGCTCCTGATCACCATCTGCCATGTCTGTGTGCCATGTGGAGCCTCACCAGTCTCCATCAGAATCCCTCCCTCAGCATCTTTTCCTTTCCCCTTTAAATTCAAATACGGAAAGGGTCCCTCTCTTGGGAATGTCACAGATTGTTTGTCACTTGCTCATCTGATTTGCTTTGTTGATAGAAATTATAAATAGACTGATGCAGAACTCCGATGTTTTTCCTGTTAGGAACTTTACCTTCCTTCCTGTGGCCTATATAAGCACTAATGAGGTTGATTTACAGAATAACTTGTTGTTTCCTCCTTCACTTAGAGAGCAGCTGGGAACAGATGTGGTACAGAAGGACCTACAACCTTTCTTTGGTCTGAGCTCTTTATTAGTCTCTTCAGTAACAGAGTTGTTTGGAATTGTAGGAAGTTTGCTGCTTTGGTCACATTAGCCACATGATAAGACAAAAGTCTTGGCACAGAAATCAGCTGTGTACATGCCAGCACATTATTATCTGAAAATGTTTGTTATCAGTGTTGTCTAAAAGTAGTGGAGAGTTATTTCAGTTATTGTTCAGAGAATTGGTAAAACAGAAACAAACAATACATAATGCACTTGTCGAGGCCGACGTTTTCCCTTTGAGATGCAATTAACTTTGTTTACACTGGAAGGGAGTCAAGTTAGCCAGACAGCTTAAGTTTTGTGCTGTTAATTTATAATAAATTCCACTAATGACTGAGATTTTGTTTGCAACACTTGTGAAAAAAAGATAGAATAATAAACAACAGATTCTCATCTCAAGTCATCAATGTTACCGCTTTGCAGTGGACCTCCGCATCTACATATTATGCTCCATGTATCACTCTGCATCATGTGGTTATGTTTAGGCAACACAAGCACATGGCAACCAACACCGGGACCTCTACACACGCACATGCTGGCACAGATGGTCAGCATTTCATGTCTAGTGGTGTATCATGCAGATGTGACCAGTTCTGTCCAGTCACATTTGTACTGTCCGTGTATCATGCTGCTGCGGCAGGTATGTTCTGGCTGCCCTGTGGCGTATAATGACACCACAAACAGTTCTGTCCGGCCACATTCTCATCTGACGTCGTCCAGTGGCATATCATGCAGCCACAAAAGGTGGTGGCTTTTGGTGTCATGGTCTCAAGCTGAAAGGACTTAAAAAACATCACTATTTTCTGACTTTGAAATGACAATGGGCTTTTACCAAACTACACTATGGAGTGGACTTTTCATATGGTAAAGTTTCCACTGCATGGTATGACTCTGTTTGACTAAACTCGACTCAGCTTTCATGCCTCCGTACTGGCAGCAGCCAAGGCTGAAGGCATTATATTTTCAGGTTGTCTGTCCACCTGTACATATGTCACATCCTCATGAATGTGATATGTTAAGAATGTCTAGAAGGAATTTTCTTTTTTTTTTAAATTGGCACAAATGTCCACTTGGACTCAGTGATGGAATGGTTAGATTTTAATGGTCATACATCAAAGGTCAAGGTTACTGTGACCTCATCTGTGTCATTTTTGTTAACACAATATAAAGGACAGCTTTTTTTCTTTTTTTTTCAAATTTAGCACAAACATCGACTACACAGTACCCCCTCAATGCTGGTGCAATTTGTAGCTGATTGTCCTAGCATATGTCATATGACTTTTTAATTACTCAAGCTACAGCAACACATATTGAAACAGCGACAACTACTCTGGAAGAATAAATGTAAATGATAACAGGAGCACAACACTAGAACTAGCTACTAGCACTAGCTAATCAGCTAGCTAGCTCCTCAGGGCTCCACAAAGAGGTTGTGATCAACAAGTTGATTTTATATACGTTAAAGAGTAAAATAGGCTTGGTTGTATGAGCTTTCCCAGTGACCAAAAACACGCTTTCTTTTTCCATAATCATTCATCTTTTTGTCTCATTTCAATGTTTTTATTTTTAATTATTGTTATTAATTAATTTATGTATTGATTCGTTTAGTAATTTTTTTAATTATACAACTTTGATACCCAGGTCATTCTAAGCCAGCCGGCATGGGTAGGTGAGGGGAGAGTTAGACAGAGGGTTAACTTTCCCTTTGGGGTGTCAATAGCAAAAAAAAACTGAAAAACACATGGGCACATATGGATGAGTCACAGCCATGTATATATGATTTATTATTATACTCTGCACAAAACAAAAGCAAAATTTGATCATAAAAACTTACCATTCTCCATCACGGACTCCAAAAAAGCCTTTGGAGAGTCGAGACCACCCTGCCTCCCATCTGTGGCCATAAATTTCATCCATCAGGTGAAACCATTTCCAGCTCTTCCTGCTGGGACCACTCTAGTTGCTGTGGTCTTTGATGGCTTAATAATCACTTTCCCTTTTTAAAAAAAAAAAAATGTTGTAACCATATGTGACCAACAGTGTAGACATGTCCTGGTATCCTTAGCTTATTAACTCCCTTTAGCTCTCCCTGGATCTTTTCATCCACAGCCAGGATAAGGAGACCTTGCACCTTTTCAATTGATCTGGCATTGTTTTGCATGCTGCCAATAAATGTAAAAAAAAATGCGTCTGCAGTTGCTGGTAGCTTAAAAAAAAGTAGTTTTGTAAGGGAAACTGTGTGATAGAAGTCGCTATTCCAGTGGAGATTCTTTAAGCTCTCAGTGGTCTGCAGTGTTTTAACTCCACCTTTTAGTATCGGCTAAGAAAGGTGACTTTTGCTGTTGCGTCGAGCTGATCTGCACCATGCAGTGTAAAAATGGCATATGAACAGACAGATGACAGGGATGCCATGAACTGAATATCATAGACAGTGATTCTCTGGATGGTACGCATACCTACAGTAAAATGGGATAGAAGTAATGACATAAAATACAGAATCCAAAAAATACACCTGGACAGAGCTAGAATCAACATGTATAATAAATAATATATTATGCCAACTAACAGTTAAAAGTTGCGTTTATTGTCTGCAGCTATGGAGGAGCTGGACGGGGATGAGGTCAGAGTGTCCTCCAGGGGACGCTTTGCTGAGAGAGACATCGTCCAGGTAAAGTTTATTTTATGTACACTCTGCCCTGTAACGCTCATTTGTCGCATCTTTGATGTTCATCAGCAAAAACCTGCATTGAGCTGACTTTGTTCAGTTTCAAAGTTTACTGCATAGACAGAGACATGACACACAGAACTGATTCTTTGTTTCAGTTCGACATTCAACTTAAATAGAGACCCACATGAGATTTTTAAACAAGAAAGACAGCACTGAAAACTGCAAAACAAGAAAAATACTTTAAAAAATACTTCAACGTAGGGTTGATGTTTTGTACATATTGACTCTTTTCAATAACAGTAATTATAAATAATACTGTTTGTCATATCGGTAGAAATCTGCATGTTGGCTGGCTCCAATATTTCATTTTAAAGCCAACACCTGCAGATACCAGTGACATACCGATAATATTGTGCATTCCTAATAGGAATTACATTGGAAATATACAGTATTCATATTGGAGATTATTTATTTCTGCAGATTTTAGTTGCAGATTACAATTCTGCATCTGCTTTTTCATGATGTTGCTGGTTTCTACTTCTGTCTGAAAGTAATAGACTATTTTTATAATATAATGACAGATTAAATTCCAAGAAAATTTGAATATGAAAAATAACTTTAAGAAAGACAACAATTTTGCCATATACCCTAACTTTCTTTGCCCATCTCACTTGATAGCCAAAAGTTCAAAGTATATACGTATATATGTGTGTGTGTGTGTGTGTGTGTGTGTATATATATCTATATATATTCCAATACCGATGACAAGCTGATATTATCTTGCATCCCTACTCTTAGCAAATGATTCCATTTTTCTGTTTTTTGTCACAAATGATGGGGATTTTTTACTTTTTTGTCTTTTTTTAAATCTGCATGCATATTATAACATTGTGAGAATGATCCTTGTGTACATGGATCTGCATAATAAACCAAAAATGCTGTAGTTTGCATGCCAGGCCAGTAAATGGTGGTGTAACTCTGTTATGACACATCAAAGAAGAACACTGTGAACATGCGGGAAGTGCAGCTGTGATGTCACCATTCTCACAGGATCTGTGCATTGCATGGCGATGGAAAGGGTGGCATTTTCAGAAGATTACACTCAGCAACCTGGTTTTGAGTTTTCAGGTCCCCAAATCACTGTTTTTGTGTAAACAAAGGGCCAAACTGCAACAGAAGTTTAACATTTCATGCAAGAACTGTTGCAGTGTAAATGGCCCCTAAGTTGCCATTCCAAACAGATTTTGAACTGCAAACTAGAAAGCATGAGGCCAATCACTTTCACAAATATTAAATTTGGGTAAATTTCCCTGTTGTCATAATTGACCATTTCATTTTTTTCATCCAGTTTGTTCCATTCCGGGACTACATCGACCGCTCAGGGAACCAGGTGCTGAGCATGGCCCGGCTGGCTAAGGACGTCCTGGCAGAGATCCCAGACCAGCTGCTGTCCTTCATGAAGAGCCGGGGCATTGAACCCCGCCCCCCTCTGCCCGCAATCTCTGACTCCCCATCAATGTCCACCACCACCACCACAACCACCAAACTCTCCCCCAAGGAACGCAACATGCACGCCTGAGACGAGGACAGTGAGCGGGACAGTACGGTAGTTAGAGATTCAGGCAAAGGGAGATGTGTGTGTGTGTGTGTGTGTGCGTGTGTGCGTGTGTGTATTTGTGTTGCAAGGATTTTGATTTTCACATTGACACCTGCCAGAGGAGAATACATTTGTTTCAAAGTGTTGGTGTGCAGGATTCCTCCAACAAGATCTACACCAGAAATGTAGAAAATGCACTTTCGATTCTTTAACATTTCTGGTTCTGACTTGGTCATCAGCTGTCACGATGCACCCCTCTGGAGGTGTAACACAACTCTGAAAATACCCACAAGCTGCATCTCAATCAAAAGGACAGACGTAGTTTGGCACTTTTTCCTCTCATCAGTTCCAACATTTCAAATAAGTGACTAAAGCCTCTGTGGACTTTTTGCCAAAACAACTTCTGCTGAGATTGAGTCTACAGATGACATTGTTCCTGCTCACAGTGAGAAAAGTGTCTGCTGTAATCGAGTAATAAATCCTGAAGTTGTCTGTAACTGATTACTATCAGTTGTAAAGAAGACGGCACCGAGGCTGATGTCCTTTCCTTGTGTGTTTATTCTCAGGGCATTTCAATAGCTTGACAGCAACACAGACAATTTCAAAATGGAGAAGCAGAAATTTAAAACTTGATAAAATTGGCTTGAATTCTTTTGAAAGAAGGCAATGAGCAGCTTAAAAAGGAAGGAGCCCCAAAAATTAGCAAGACATTTTAAAAAGGTACAAGAAAATTACCTAAAATTAGTAAAAAAAAAAAAAAAAAAAATTTAAAAAAAGAATAAAAAGAACAAGAATATGATTTGGGAAAAGTGCTTAAAGATTAGAATTTTGAATAATAATAATTTTTTAATTTTGAAAAAGTATAAATATGTAATTACATTTATAAATAAAGTTTTTCCCTATCTGTTTTCCTTCTCCATAGACATTTTCCCTAGCTTTTTAAAAATAATTTTCTAACTCTACCAACTTTTCACAGTTTGTGAACCTTTTCTTATCAAGTTGCTCACTGATGTTTTTGAAAGAAATTAAAACCAATTTGATCAAAGGTTGAAATAATTGTGAAAGGCATCAGAAAGCAGCACAAGAAAAGTGATGTCGCTCCAGGTTTGAGAGGGTTTAATTTTGTCCTGGTGGTGGAATCAGGGAGCCAGTTGTTTTTATTCCTTCATGAAAATATATGTTGTACATTACTGTATGCTAAACATGAAATTCAAATGTGCTTTTATGTAAAGAGTCAGAGAATGTTCTACATTTCAAGGTCAGCTTCCAGAGACTGAGCGTCAGAAAGTTGAAACTCATCCCTCGTGGACACAAAGGGAGGCTCCTACAAGCACCTGCTGCAAGCAGGAAATATATATGGCCATGAAATTGGCTGGGGATGGAGAACAGACTGAGATATTCTCCACCCCAGCCGCCGTACAATTTAACAATATTGTGAGGAACAGACTATTTCAGCCGCGGTTTCAAAGCCCTGTGCCCTGCTGTCCCCCCTCTTCCTCTGAATTGTAACTCTCCCAGCTGGGGCTGTCATTTGGGATGAATCATTCATGAGGTGGGTGCCTCTGGTTCTCAAACCGTCTGCAGCGTGTACCTGTTTAAAATGAATCGAGATGGCCAGTGTGCATTTCACAGGCCAAAACATTTCATATGTAGCAGAGAATGTGTGAAAGTGTCAGGGTCACCTTTACTTTTCTTCTTCTTTTTTTTTAACCTGTAAAAAAGAAACCACTAAAAAGAGCAAAAAGTGTGAGAAAGGTTCAGTGCCGTGTCACAGCCCAGCGGCCATTATAAAATATGGGCATTGTATGTTTCTGCAAACCACAAATATGTTACATTTGCATGTTTCACATACATCATATGAATTGATGGCATGTATGACCTGACTTTGTCATCAGGAGGCAGCCGTTCTCACTCCAGACTCATTAAATAGCGCCACTCTGTCAGTGCTTTTGGAGTACAAGCATGATGCCAAAAGGCACCTTCTGCAACGGTGTCAGTTGAGAACAGAGCCGATGGCGTTGTTATCATACGCTGGCAAATGGCCGAATGGCACCGGGCTGTCCTAAAATCTTAGACATCCTAAAATCCTAGAAATGTCCTAAAGTCCTAAAAATGTCCAAACATCCTAGAGATGTCCTAAAATCCTGGAATTGTCCTAAATCCCTTGAATCATACTAAAATCCTAGAAATGTCCTAAATCTTAGAAACAGTCTAACATTCTAGAAATGTCCTAAAACCCTAGAAATGTCCCTTAATTGGGACATTTCAGGGGGACAAATTTCTAATTGGGACAAATGTCCAATGTCCAAATGTCCTAGAGATGTCCTGAAATCCTGGAAATGTCCTAAATTTCTTGAATCGTGCTAAAATCCTAGAAATGTCCTAAATCTTAGAAACAGCCTAACATTTTAGAAATGTCCCCAAATCCTAGAAATGTCCTAATATCCCAGAGACATGAATGGGGCTGCTGGGATTGGCCTTTGGCCTTCTGTCACTTAGCAAAATTGGCCCCCAAGCAAAGCAGGTGCTGCTCTTTGGTTTCAATGTATATGTTACATAATGTGCAAATGCAACATATTCATGGTTTGAAGAAATGTACAATGCCAACATTTATTCTGGCACCTGGCTTGTGTTTTTAAAGTCCCTCGGCCTGACTGCTTCTGGAAATGCACAGTTTTCCCTCATCAGTTCTGCTGTTTGATATATGGCTTCATAATTCCTGCGGCTGTCAGTCAGGGCTCATCAGCTCCTGTAGACTCAACACACTGATTTGCAATGAATGCTGAATTTTTTCCAAATGTGCTCTTTTTATTCCCTGATTCCATTCATTATGCCTTTGTTGTGTGCATGAATGATTCAAGTGAAAGTGGGCGAGTACTGCAGTAGAAACCCCACATTCATTTCTCTTTGACAAGCTGTGCTCTCTTTTCCTCACATACACTCCTAAAAAACTGATACTGTGCAGCTCATTTGGAACTTTTTGCTCTCTTGACACGTGCTGTGGGCTTACAACCACTAAAAAGGAAAGGTTCAACCTAACAGCAGCACCAAAATAGAAATTCAGTGAGGTGTGTAAAGCCAAGAATAACAATAATGAATGGATTCATCCGAATTTCTCTGGATTATTAAGCATGTGTCATATTGTATCAGAAAGGAAATGGATATGTGGCCTTATTTCTGTCATAATCCTACAAGTGCGAGGGAGGACTCTATTTTTCTATGATAAAACAGGATATCCATGTTATTTTGCATGCTTATTTGGCTGATATGCTGCCAATGATTGTACTTGTTCGGAAAAAATAATGTACATGTATCTTTATTCATATCTGAAAATGACTTCAAACAACATTCCTACATGTGTTCACGTGTGTACTGTGCAGGAGCGTTCTTTCTATTTCTACAATGTACAGTTTACCTGAAGGAACTGCCGATGTAATAATCCCAAACATAGAGGAGATTCGTGAATAGTATGCATGCACGTGTGTTGTGGTCAACAAGTACACCAACCCAAAGTCACAAAATGTATTGGATACTTTTCTATAAAGCATGTTGAGCTTTCTATACAGTGTGTACAGTATTAGTTGATGACACTGACAGACATTATACTGCTCACTACTTTCCCCAGTCTTGTGTGTTCTGTACAGCCTATATGTAGGTACGGTGAAAAATACATCTGAGGCCATGTACAGAATATTTTGTGAAGTCTTCCTTCCATTTTGTTCCTCTCTGATACTCAAAATATGTCTATTATTTTTGTCTCCATTTGTGTTGGCCAGAATTTATATAGAGGTTTGTCAGTGTTTTCTAGCTTTTGCTTAGAAACCAAATAAAGATATTGTTTAAGGCTCATCTCTAGTCCGTGCCTGACGGTAATTACTGGGTTATGTTATGACTGTAGAAAAAAACTTGCTGAAAGAAGAGCAGTCTGAGAAAGGCCTATTGACTTTTAGTCCTCCCAAATTTATATTTTGATACCGTTGTGGGATTAATGTAAATAGTTTAATTTAAAAGATGTTAATGTCCTGGCTGCCTGATTTTTATTTAAGATGACTGAATTTGAGAAGTTGAATCATAACAAAATTGTCTTCTCAAATTCATTCAACTTAAACTTGTAAAGCTGCCTGGATACTATATTTTTTAAGTTAAAACTTTTTTTTTGAAACAATGGAATCAAATAGTTGCAAAGTTGCTTTAGTGTGTGCAGTGGGTCATAAAGGTGTGATTTGCCTCATTTTTCTCTAATTTTATTTTGATGTGCATGATAACAGACATTTAAAAAGTAATGTGTCATGTAAAGTATGCAATTATATTATTATATGCAAGATTAAGGGGCATTTATTAGCAAAACTTGTATAATATTCATCATTGTGTTTCCTTTAATTTATAAGCAAATAGTGTTTTTGTTGCCTTAGAGTGAGTTGTTTATATCAACGTACAAAGTGGGTCCTCTTCCACAGAGTCTGCCATGTTGTTTCACAGTATACCAGAGCAGACAAATTTAACTCTGGCTTTAGGGCAATTTTCACCTTCATCGGCCACTATAGTTTCTTACATGCTTGGCACACGGGAGAGGTCTCCATTTAACAACTTCACCACTAAATGCCACTAAGTCCTACAAACTAGACCTTTAATGTTCAGCCTTTAGTTTTTAATAAATAAATCTAAAAATTGCAAATTATACTTCTAATATACACATTGGTAGCTACTTTTTAAAAAATCCCTTTTTTCCACACCTTATGATGCAACTAAGACACATAATCAGTGATGTAACCTAATGTTTTGTTGACTTTGCATCATAGGGGATGTGTTAAAAATTATAAACAAACACACAAAAAAAATATTATATAGATTACACCAGATAAAATTGTAAATTTTTTGCCTTTATTAGGGATCCACCCCCTTCTCCACTCCAGTAATATCAGTACTACAGTCCTTCACTACAGGCCTACTCAGTGAAGAAATACATCTTTGCTATTGGCCTACACCTTATAGAAAGTTGTCAGACTGTAGTGAAGTGATTTTATCATACAATTTATTATTTACTGAATTTTTTAAAAACTTTTTTTTTAAAACAACATAGAGTGGCCTATGTTTTATTTTCCTCTGCATGCCTTTATCATCAAAATCAGTAATTTATTTGTAGTAGAAAATGTTTAATGCATTGTTTAAACCCCGGGGGTGCCATGATATTTAAACATTGGTTTAATCACGGAGGTTAATAACAATGATTCAACGACTTTTTTTTTTTTTTTTTTTTTTTTTGTTTGTTTGTTTGTTTGTTTGTTGTTTTTTTTTTAGAATGATTTTTTAAAATGTTTTATGTTACTACACTGCCGCTCAGTGGAAGTACAGTGAAAGAACACTGTCACAGACAGAATGTTGATTTCTTTAAATTACGAAAAGATCTTTGGCCTTATAATGCAATTAAAAATTAAGGCCTCGTTTGTAGATTGACCATACAATTATATTGATATATTCTGCTCATTTGTAATAACAGATGTCAGTAGATCCACTGCTACAAAATCCACTCCACGGTTTGACGCAAGTGAAATATGCTGATGCTGCCTTCAGGTACTCCTCGTAGCTTCAACCTCAGGCAGTGCACAGCCCTCTGAAAAGTTACCCTCTTACAGGCTGTTGTACTTGCAGTGTTAGGCAGTATCTAAATGTGTATCATTACAGTGGCATAATTAAATTACAAAATAAAAGCAATTAACCTTTTAAAACCTAAGTAATTTTTTTTGATATTTTTTTATAAAAAGAAAGAAGGCAATAAGCAACAGAGACAAAGACAAAATTCCACCAAAAAATCGCAAAATGTAGGTAAACAATACAAGAAAATCACCTAAAAGTTAGTACAGAATTTAAAAAAAAACAAAAAAAAAAAAAACACAAATTACCTTGGGGGAAATCGAGTTTTTAAAAAATCTAATAATTTTATAACATACTTTAAAATATGTAATTAAGATAATAAAATCGTTTTTCCTTAGCTTTTTTTTTTCCTTAGACATTTTTATTTTAGTCTTTTTTTTCTAAATCTACTAATTCCTTGCAGGTTGTGAAATATTTACAACCAAGTTGCTAACTGAAAAGAAAAATATTGAACCAAATTGCTCAGGGTGCAGAGGTTTACATACTTAGGAAAAGCATCTGAAAGCAGCACAAGAGTTGATGTCGCAAAGTTTGAAAGGGTTAAATTATAGTTAGTGATCAAAATGTTGGTGATTGTTACATAGGTTATTTAAAAAAAATCTTTACAATAAAGTCTGCTGAATAAAACAATAATTTTTTCTTTACACCTTTGCAGGAATGCCTTCTTTTCGCAGATTTTTGGACAATGTGGGTCAGCAAAGCCACTGAGACAAATTTTAGCACTTTTATGCACTTATATTTTTAAGTCTTTTCAGCTTTATTGCCCTGTTTAAAACATTTGTTAAAAAAATAGTGTAATTCAATAAGTTACATTACTTTGAAGGAAGACCTAATTAAAATAATTATGTGATTTTATTACATTTTAACAGAGTAACTAATAATCTGTAACCTATTACATTTCAAAAGTTACCTGCCCAACACTGTCTACTTATGTCATACAGCTACACTACTGAAATGACAAACCAAAACGCAGACGTGTTATCTGACATATGCTCGTTATGATTGTGCCTGTCAGTCAACGCATCATATGTGGTCATGCATTTATTGTGAAAAACGAAACACACACACACACACACACACACACACACACACTTGAAGTTTGTATCGCAGAGCTTCGTGTGGAAAATTCGCAATTTCAAAACTCTTGGTAATTGATAAATTAATTAACACATTTTTAAGTTCGACGAGGTTTGTTGCTCCACCCTTGACTCCAGTATTTCCATGCGTGCCCTGAAGGCAGCCCCGGGCCTGCTGTAAACTGTGTACCGGCTCGATGGCTCGTGCTGCGGATCGCCTCCGTCTACCAGGGCGGGCCCTGACTGTTCCGCTGCTACAGGGATACCAAGATGGAAATCCAGGGGCTTTCTGAAGCCCAAAACATTCACTCTCAACATGGCGCCCTACACAGAACCACTTCGTCTCCACTTCGAGCAGCGACGGGCTCTACATCTCGTTTTATTTCCACCGAAAATTACGTGGACGGACTATCGGATTCGCCCGAGCCTCAAAGTGACAACAACAACAACACCAGGCCGAGGACTGCACCGTTTCACCTACTGGCGGAAAATGGCAGCGGAGTGGCTTGTTCGCTTGTCGGCAAACCAGAAACAACCGAGAAAACCAGTTTACCGGCTAATAGACCGAATGTTTATAACGTGAACACGGGGAAAGAACATGAGTTAGACGCCCTGCTTGGCTCGCAGGAGTTTGTAAGGACAGCGTGGAAATACGGGGCAGAAAGCGGGGACAGTGTAATGCAAATGGCGCTGCCGCTGTTTGAAGGGGAAGAGGAACCGATGCCGCAGCGGCACTTAACGTTACCGTCTCCAGTTTTACGGCAGCAGCGTGAGGACGGCGCCTTGAAGCAGCCCTCAGCGGCCAGCCACAGCGTTATTGCCCCGCCGGGGAGCTCCAACACGCCCAACGGGACCGAGAAAAGCACCCGGGAACTGTATGTTGTTTTTAATGTGGCTCAGGACGATGGCAGCGGCGAAGCGAGCAAGCACCGACCGGATGTATCAGCAGAGAGCGGCGATAAAATGAAAGGTAAAAAACCCGATAGAGCCAGTCCCTGTGGCTCCATGGAGGTTGGAAACAGCAGTGACGTTATTCTCTGTGAATCTAATGACAACTTGAACTGTCTTGATACCCAGGCCCTGAAAAAAGCCGAGCGTGTTTTCAGTGTACTAAACGACAGTTCCGCCGTGCCTAAACAGACAGGCTACCACCACACTGTCGAAGACGTTGTTTTGACAAACAAATATGGCGATAAGATTTGTGGCCAAATTTGTACCGAAAACAATGAAAGTAAACTGGTCAAGGAGCTTTCGTCGCACTCCGACAGCAGCACCTTGATATCAGGGAACCCGGGTATCGTTGAAGCCATGGACACCTCGGACTTCATTTCAGCGGGGCTGCAGGTTGGTGCTAACCCGGTCACGGCCTCCACAAGTCCGCCTGCTGGTGAAACCTTTTCCGGGACTATCACAATAAACAACCAAAGCATCATAGTGACCATAGAGAACGGGATACTGACTCTGGCTGCCCCACCGGAGGGGTATGTACACAAAGAGGACGACATGGTCAGCCTAAAGGAGCACCTAGGCATGAAAGACCATGAGGATATTGTTCTTTTAAACTATGACAGTGGCACCAAATCCATTGGGAAGATCAGCACACTGGCAGTGTCCAGCTCCAACCCGCAGGAAGAGCCCAGGCCCGGCTTGTCTGTGAGTGACTCGGAGCTGGCTCTGGTGGATGATTGTTCATTATCAGAGCTGGGCACCTCTCTGGACTCCTGTCCAATTGTCAAGCAGGAGGCAGGGGCGCTGTGTGCTGTCACAGAGGCTGATCTGGTCACCCCGTCCCCCAAAGCCACTGTGGCAGACTGTGACAATGGGGACTATCAGTCTTTACAACTAATAAGGTCCAAGAAAGAGACTGTGGCCTCCTTTGGGTGCCCAGAGCCGGGCTGCTGCTGTACATTTGATACACGACAGAAACTCAAGGTTCACCTCCTAAATCATGCGGAGGACCCACGTCCCTATCAGTGCACAGTAGATGGCTGCGGCTGGGCTTTTGCCACCTCTTACAAGCTAAAGCGGCACCTTCAGTCCCATGACAAGCAGCGGCCACACACCTGTCAGTTTGAAGGCTGTGGGCGGCGCTTCACCACTGTCTACAACCTCAAGGCTCATGTTAAAGTCCATGAGCAGGATAATGCCTTCATCTGCGAGATCTGCAGTGAGAGGTTTCGCAGTGCGACACGACTCACCAATCACCAGAGGGTCCACTTTGAGCCGCAGAGGCCCCACAAGTGTGAATTCCCAGGTAACACAAGCAAAATGTTGGATGTGTCTTTTATTGGTCACTTTACAGTGCCCCATTAATCCTTACGCACTTATAGAGCCTGACCAATACCGGAGTCCTCCTTAAATGATAATCAGTTTAAAACTGCCTCCAATACCAATATTGTGGCGCAAAAAAATCCAATATTGATTTATTGGTTGGTATTATCCTTCAGATATGGTTATGGTTATCATATACTTACAGTAAATTTAATTGGGATTTGAATAGATACACATTACTCTTAAGTACTTTTAATGCATTATGTTCATTTAGAAATTTGCTTTTCATGAAGGCCATATTGGACAAAATATATGCAGATATCGATATATATCTGTTATGGGCCAATATCGGTCAAGCTCTACACAATTACCACTTGCTGTTGGCTGATGATCTGATGTCATACAACAGGCATGTGGTTATATAGAATATGAAGCAAATTACCTTAAATGATAATCAGTTTAAAACTGCCCACAGTGTTTGGAGCTGTTAGTGTGTAAGGTATTGCAAATAAACTGTACACAAGATAGTCATGTTAACCATCTGTATCAGTCTAATGCATTATTTCAGATGCCATCTACCATTACCTTTGTACATGCTCCCTTCTGTCATGTGCAGGTTGTGAGAAAACCTTCATCACCTTCAGTGCCCTGTTCTCCCACAATCGCACGCACTTCAGAGAAACGGGCCACTTCTCCTGCACGTACCCAGGCTGCGACAAGATGTATGACAAAGCCTGTCGTCTCAAAATCCATATGAGAAGTCACACTGGTAAGATGACATGAGATTAGAGTGTCAGCAACATTACTATACTGTTGCCCAGTGGTCCAGGAGGGAGGCAGTGCCCTTATACAGAACCTAAAGGTACAGGGTCACTGCCAGGGTTGGGCGCCATCTTGGCATTTTAAAGGAACAACAGTATTACATTGGTACTGCCAAGCACCAATTCAAGTTAAATCTTGAAATGTCAATACCTAAGCGTACATCTGGGTGAGAACGCAAGGTTTAGACAAGATGCAGAAATTCTGTGAAGCACCCCAAAGCCTGGAAGCCAGTTATGGAGCTCCGAGGGTAGCAATGCCACTGGGTACAACTTCAGACGGGAGGGGGACGCATCCAGAAGCCAGGAAGCTGGCCACAGAGCTGGGAGGCCGCTCTGTTGGCTTCCCAGCAAGCCAGAATATCACTGCAGCGCCAATCTGCCACGATAATTTTGGCACCTGGTCTTTTCTCTTTACTTTATTATTTTAGTAATAGCCTGGCATTACTGCTAGATGTGCACACACACATACACACAAGCAGACAGAGACAGAACGTGAGCTCTATTTGTGATTAATAAAGGCGTAGAGGAGCAGAATTACATGTTACTCTGTCACCCCTGCAGCTTTTCCTAAAACTTACCCTTTTGTTATTACAGATAAAGTAAAATAATGAAAAAAAGTTTGGACACTGGCACAGAATTCCAGGAACTGGTGCCAGTATCAGTTCAAAAGAGAATTATACCAACTGTAGTCAGTGCACAGTGCCTCTGACTAAACCTTGTTTTTAAATTCTACAATAGTGAGTATTCAGTCCACTGAGATGTTTGTGACACTAAATAAAGAATTAGTCATTCCTCAATCACATGATTTCCACAAATTTGCTGCTCTCGGTTTACTCATTTCCCATGAGAGCAACTTTTAATGCCGCATATTTACAAAACAGTATAATTACAAAATGAGTGACTGGAAACTAAAAATATACCTGCCCTGAATACTCTACCTTGAACCCCTCTGGAGCAGCTCAGCCGTGCAGCACAGGTTTCACCGAGTAAACATGGACCAGCTTTGTGATATCAGAAAGCCTGGCTGAAGCCCAAAGTTAGATGGTTACCACTCATCAATGTTGGTGTTACATGTCGTAGACACTGTTGGCTGGTAAATAAACATCTTCATTTCTTGTTTCCAGGTGAGAGGCCGTTTGTCTGTGACTCGGAGGGATGTGGCTGGTCCTTCACCAGCATGTCTAAGTTGCTCCGACATAAACGGTAAGCGCTTATTAACATATTCTTTCCCATCTATATAAACAGGGTGAATGCGAACAGTAGGCAGGTTTCCATTACAGATTTGTGCAAAATTTAAGCACAACTGTGAGATGCATTTCCACTCAGTGATGTTCTGTGACTTCTCCAGAAGCATGGTGATAGATGTTCAAAACATGAGCAGCTTTATTTCTGTTGTAGCTGCCACATAGGTGAGTTATGGAGCGATACTGGAAAGGCAAGTCCCTTATTCAACCCCTGGCAAAAATTATGGAATCACCAGTCTTGGAGGATGTTCACTCGATTGTTTAATTTTGTAGAAAAAAAGCAGATCACAGACATGCCACAAAACTAAAGTCATTTAAAATGGCAACTTTCTGGCTTTAAGTAGCTCTAAAAGAAATCAAGAAAAAAATGTGGTAGTCAATAACAATTGCTTTTTTAGATCAAGCAGAGGGAAAAAAATATGGAATAACTCAATTCTGAGAAAAAAAATTATGGATTCACCCTGTAAATTTACATTTCCAAAACTAACACCTGCATCAGATTAAATCTGCTCATTAGTCTGCAGTTACAAAGGAGTGCTCATCCTTGGAGAGCTGTTGCACCAAGTGGATTGACATGAATCATGGCTCCAACACGAGAGATGTCAGTTAAAACAAAGGAGAGGATTATCAAACTTATTAAAGAAGGTAAATCATCACGGAATGTTGCAAAAGATGTTGGTTGTTGACAGTCAGCTGTGTCTAAAATCTGGACCAAGTATAAACAACATGGGAAGGTTGTAAAAGGCAAGCATACTGGTAGACCAAGGAAGACATCAAAGCATCAAGACAGAACACTTAAAGCAATATGTCTTGAAAACAGAAAATGCACAGCAAAACAAATGAGGAACAAATGGGCAGAAACTGGAGAAAGTCATATTCAGTGATGAATCGCAAATCTGCATTGGGCTAGGTGATGATGCTGCAACTTTTGTTTGGTGCCGTTCCAGTGAGATTTATGAAGATGACTTTCTGAAGAAAACATGCAAATTTCCTCAGTTATTGATGATATTGGGCTGCATGTCAGGTAAAGGCACTGGGGAGATGGCTGTCATTACATCTTCAATAAATGCAAAAGTTTATGTTGACATTTTGGACACTTTTCTTATTCCATCATTTGAAAGGATGTTTGGGGATGATGACATCATTTTTCAAGATGATGATGCATCTTGCCGTAGAGCAAAAACTTTGAAAACTTTCCTTGAAGAAAGACACATAAGGTCAATGTCATGGCCTGTAAATAGTCCAGATCTCAATCCAATTGAAAATCTATGGTGGAAATTGAAGAAAATGCTCCATGACACGGCTCCAACCTACAAAGCTGATCTGGCAACAGCAATCAGAGAAAGTTGGAGCCAGATTGATGAAGAGTACTGTTTGTCACTCGTTAAGTCCATGCCTCAGAGACTGCAAGCTGTTAAAAGCCAGAGGTGGTGCAACAAAGTACTAGTGATGTGTGTTGTAGTGTTTTGTTTTGGGTTTTTTTTTTCAGGATTCCATATTTTTTTCTCAGAATTGAGTGATTCCATATTTTTTCCCTCTGCTTGGTCGAATAAAGCAATTGTTATTGACTACTACAATTTTTTTTCTTGATTTCTTTTAGGGTTTTTTTAAAGCCAGAAAGTTGCCATTTTAAATGACTTTAGTTTTGTGGCATGTCTGTGATCTCCTTTTTTTCTACAAAATTACAACTGAATGAACATCCTCCGAGACTGGTAATTCCATATTTTTTGTCAGGGGTTATACATGGGAGCAACCATGTATGAGGGATTTCTGGGAGGCGATAG
Organism: Plectropomus leopardus; assembly: GCF_008729295.1. Lineage (NCBI taxonomy): Eukaryota > Metazoa > Chordata > Actinopteri > Perciformes > Serranidae > Plectropomus > Plectropomus leopardus. Next base: position 2,503,658 of record NC_056464.1, read on the forward strand.
TCCAAGATTTCACAGAGGAACTGTGGATTCAAGATTCAAAACTTTCGAATGAGTTAAAATAGCTCTTGTATCGCCTGCTGCATCATGCCAGAGGGAGCCAGTTCCTACCGAGCACATAGCCATAGCATCATGTGACCTAGAAAAGCATCAAAGTGTTTCCATTGCAGTTTTCCCACATGTGGCTTTTTTGAATTGCCTAAAATACCACCTCATGCGAGTGTAAAATCGTCTTTGCGATAAATGGGAGTTTTTTTCCAGTTGACATGTTTCCATTAGGCATATTTTATTAATTAATTTCAGTTTGCGCAATTTGAGGGTTAATGGAAACCCAATTAGTTACTGCCAATTCATACCAAATAAGAAGTAGAGCTAAATTTACTTTTGACCTCTCACCTTTTGGCATTACACGGGGTTCCGGGTTTTGTGGTGCACACAGCACAATGTGCATTAACCACAACATCTTCTGTGAAACTAGGATTTAACATATAAGTCATTTAACTCATTTTTAGCTTAGTATGGCTGGGTATTGTTTAAAATTGTATAATATCAGTACCCATAAAGGGATATTGATACCATAGAGTACTTAATTGAATACCCCTAATGTGAATGTAGTGGCAGGTATACCAGAAAACGTCAGGTTATTGGGCTTTTATTTGCTTCAATCATTAGAGAGATGGAAGGATAGACAGAGAGAGAGAGCATACCGACATTTGTTTAACAGCACCAGGATTACAGCACCTCTCTTCGTCCTCTAAAACAACCCAGCTGGTCACCAACATTGTTAGACTTTTACATTCACTGGAGTTTAGGTTTTAACATCTGGAGACCAGAGAAATTGAAACTTCAGCTTCTGCTGCTGAGTGCAAGAGTCCACCCAGCTGCACACGCACACACACACACACATAAACACACAGAGTTAAATGACGGCGTTTAGCCCTTTTGGTGTCGGGTGAGTTTGTTGGGAATGTTTAACAGCATGGTGTTGGCTGCAGCTGTGTAGCTCGTGCTCACGGGGGAAAACGGTGAGCTGAGCATTGAGTCTAATTTCACTCTCTCTGTCCGTCCACCTGTTGCACCTATGATAATGAGTGTCTCACTGACCAAAGTCTCTTTCTGTGTTAACCAGGAAACATGATGATGACCGTCGTTTTGTCTGTACAGAGGTGGGTTGTGGGAAATCCTTCACCCGTGCAGAGCACCTCAAGGGTCACAGTATCACCCATCTGGGTACCAAGCCCTTCCAGTGCCATGCAGAAGGTAGGTACAGTTACTGAAATCTCAACACAGCTGTAGGAATTATGATAAAGCTCCTACAGAGATGTGCCGACCTCAAGGATTGATATTGAGGCTGATCAAGGCTTTTTCATTGAGATGCAGAAATGCTGACCAATCAGAGTAGACTGGGAGGAGGGTGTAAAGAGACAGGTGCTAAACGGAGTGTTTCAGACAGATGGTGAATATAGGTGTTCCAACACAGACAGTTTAAGTAAAAAAAGTGATCTTTGACCATTAGAGCATGCTGACATGTTCTAGTAGAAAGTACAAGTTTAAACCTGTTCAGTTGTTAAAAATATACATTAGATTGACTGTGATAACTTTAAAGTACTTAATGTGTGCAGTGTGTGGTTGTGTTATCTAGAAAAATAGAAGTGTCAGAAGTTTGTATTGACATATTCCCAAAAGCTACTTCATCAGGACATCCCTAGTTATATGGTTTTTTGAGTCATCACTTCTGAGCCACTCTCAGTGTATAGTGGTGTCTGTATCTGCAGAGACTCTGCCTTCTGCCTGGATCTGATTATTTTCTTCTTATTTTGCTGTGTTCTGGAAATTTCTGGGCACAGCATGCAGGGTCAGGTCCCGACTTTATAAAAAGTTTGTGACCGCGTACACAGCACAGTACACATCCAAGCTATGAAAATCATGGACACAGCACAGGGGAAAATGCAAATATTGAAATGGGGTTGGCTTTCACTCTCACAGGTTATACTGTTTACAAACAGTAACTGACACTTCCTGCATAGTATACCAAGTGCATTTAAAAAGATAAATTTCACTTGTAGTAGTTTAACATTTTCTGAAAAGGTAATCACTGACGATGATGGGGTGACAGTAATAGTACATATTGTATTGTAGTGTTGATGATGATTTATTTATTTATTTTATTTTCATTTAAAAATGGCCATGTACAGTTTAAAACATAAATGTCACCATTTGATGCTCTGCACAGGTTATAGTTCAGAGCTAATAGACATCTGTTGATGTGAGAGTGACAGTAACAGTACATTTTGTACTGCGCAATAGCATCAGCCTTCATGGTGCCGGTCCTGATGCTGCATTATTGTGACTGTCATGACCTAGTGATGGTGCTGTATACTACATTGGAAGTGGTTGAAGTTATTAGGAACTATTTTTCATATTTAACACTCACTGAATTATTACAGGCCCTATGGAGTTAAGGTGCAAGTCATCCTGTGTAAAGATTAATGTAATCTGTTGTATGTTTCTGTGTCACATTGTTTGAGTTTCTTGTGTTTTTATTATGTTTTTACACATGCTGCAACACAAATTGTCCTCTGGGACAAACAGTAACATAATTGTCTATCTCCTTTATGTTCTTCAGGCTGTAACGCCAAGTTCTCAGCACGCAGCAGCCTGTACATCCACTCCAAGAAGCATAAGCAGGATGCCAGCACCCTGAGGACCCGCTGCCCTATGGCCAACTGCTCCAAGCACTTCTCCTCTCGCAGCAGCCTTAAGAGCCACATGCTCAAACACCACCACCTCAGTCCTGGTCAGTGATGTCCCAGTGGAATTGTTTAAATGTGGGGGTTAATACTAGCCTGGTAAGACTGTCCTGATGAGCTCTCTGTCTCGGTCTCTCTCAGCCGCCTCATGCACAGTGGGCCGGAGTACTCATTTTGACAGACAAACTCCTCCAGCTAATCCTGACATTAACACTAGCCTCTACTACACAATTATGTGGTTACGCAAGATAGTAACGGTCCCCAAATCCCGAATCCCCATTAGGTTTCCCAGGACACCGGGATACGCTGACGACATCCTTGCTGTCTGTCTGAAGCATTGTAAACACTGATCTGCATGGCTGTGATCCCCAGCTTTGCAGCTTCTCCTATCTGCTCGTCTATTAGCCAATCAGTGGTGAAACAACAATGAACATTGTATTTGCACCAGGGAACATCTTCCTCACCAACAGAGCCAGTTAGTAAATCAAGTTTTTGCCAAATCCCCTCAGACAAACAACCAAGAAGTCTTTTCTTCTCTGAGAAATTTTGAGTGCATCCTCTTGTTGTTTTTAAATGTTATCAACTGTATTACTGATTTTACTTGACTTATTGCTGTGTTTACTCTGCTAACATTAGGGTTAGCGATTGTTGCTTCAGAAGCCGCCATTACTGTCCTGCAAGCGCCAGCCTGCATTTTACACATAGATTTTACATCATGAACTACAAAGCAGTCCATTTGCTGTTAACTACAGTGCGGATCCCTGATTGGCGTCGACTGGACTGTAATTTTTGGAAAGTGTTTACGGTGGCAACAAGTCTGGACTGAAGCAGAGAACCAAAATGAATGTTGAGCTCACATCTTCAAGACGTTCTTAGCAGGCTAGGTTAATACTGTTTAAGCCTCCTCCTTAACCTGAGTGGTGCAACTCATTGGTGACCCACTTGTGTCTTTGTACAGTTTAAGAACATGCTAAATGGAAGTTTTTATTTGGTGACAAAAACAGAAATTATAAAATGCACCAAAAAATGTTCACAAAGATGTTGAGCTGATATGACTAGTTTACACATTTTAGTCGGTGTATATAAATGCTTATTTAGCTGTGAAATTAGACAATAGCAACATGTTTACATGACGAAAATGAGGATGCCTTTTTCTTTGAAACTGATGATTATAACGAATTGCAATTGTGTCTGGGGAAAATCTTTACCATCCTTTAACTTCCAAACCTTTCCATCTCCTCCATCCTAGATGTTCTAAGCCAGATGGAAACCACGCCCACCCTGACCCCCAGCAGTGAGCTTATCAGCTCCCCCCCAACAACAGTGGCAGGGCCTGGTATTGCTGGGGGCGACCAGCTGACCAACTTGGACCTCAGCTCTCTTTTCTCTGCTGTGCCTGGTGGCACTGCACCCACCTCTGGCATTGGAATGGGAATCCCCATCGCTGGGAGCAGCTCTAATGGCACCTTCACCATGGACCTGTCCCTGGTCAGCTCAGGCATCCTCACCATCGACCCTTCCTCAGTTGGCACCGCGCTGGGTACCGGCACCAGCACTACGTTGGCCAAAGCTGTGGACCCTCTGATCCTGGCAGCCAGTGCTGACATGGGCCCCCACCACAGTTTGGAAGGAACAGTGGGTGATGTCCTGCCCCCACAGGGCACTCTCAACCTGGATGACGTGCAGACAGTTACCCCGGAGGCCCTGGGGACCCTCACAGCTCTCACCATTCAGGGTGCTGGTGCTGCTGTGGACCCCACTCTGCAGCACCCACTCAGCTCCTCCAGCGCCCTGAGCGTGGAGCCCACAGCCTCCCTGGCTGTGGCTCCTGTTGCCGAGCTGCTGGCCTCACCCTCAAAGGTGGTGGAGGTGGGTGGCCCGGCGGGATCGGGGCCTCTGCTGGGCTGTGTGGAGGTGCTGGGACCTCAAGAGGGAGGAAAGGTCCTCACCCAGTTTGTTTTCCCTGGTCACAGCAGCAGTTTCAGCCCACAGAAAGACCAGGAACTCAACGCTGTGTCACCAAGCAGCTTCCTGGTGAGCGCTCACACTGTCATGCAGCACAGATTTCACACATCACACTGTCTGCAGGTGTTGGGTGCATGTAAAAAAAAAAAAAAAAAAAAAAAAAAAAACAGTATAAACCTTTAGTGTGTCCAGAGTGAGCTGTTGGAGGTCTGATAAATGTCTTCAAGTGATGTCACATGAGTCAGTTAGTCAAGTCAAGTCAGTTTTATTTATATAGCCCATTATCACAAAACATGGTTTGCCTCAGAGGGCTTTACAGTGTACGACATCCCTCTGCCCTTAGACCCTCACATCACCCAAGGAAAAACTCCCCAAAAAGAACCCCTGTAACGGAAAAAAAAAAGAGGAAGAAACCTCAGGAAGAGCGGTAGAGGATAGTGAGGGATCCCTCTTCCAGGACGGACAGACGAGCAATAGATGTCGTAAATAGCAAATGAAATACAATCATGGCAAAAAAGGAAAGAGAAAGAGAGAGGGGGGGGGGGGGGGGGGGCACAGCAATAATAGAAACAGATGCATGTCATATTACAATAATGGTAGGTGTGAAATTAGTAATTGCTCTCTATGATGATGTTGATAGAGATGATAACAGTCTCATGCATATGTGAAAGGGAGGTGTCCAAAGGCAAGATCACAGCATCGGCGCAACCAGGACCAGACCACGATCAGGGCGAGCGGGGGGCACAGAATCAGTACAGCCACAGCACGAGCACAACCAAAGGCAGGGTCGCAGCATCAGCACAGCTATCACCACGGTCAGGCACAGTCAAGGTTACGGCCAGGATCCAGGGAAACTAGGAAACAAGGGAGCAGGAACGCTCCCAAGAGGCAACAGGATTAGCGTAGTGCAGTTCAACAGACCCAGGCTCTGTAATCGTGAGCCCCAGGCAGTGAGAGTACCACATGGCTATCACAGAGCTAAGCTAAGCTTGCAAATGGCAATGCAGTTAACAGACATGCATGATTTCTGATGGCGGCATTGAGAGAAGGAAAGGAGCTCAGCGTATCAGAGGAAGTCCCCGGCAGGTTAAACCTATGTCAGCCTAACTATGGGCTGGTCCAGGCAGCCTGAGCCAGCCCTAATTATAAGCTTTATTAAAGAGGAAGGAAGTCTTAAGTCTACCCTTAAAAGTTGAAACGGTGTCTGCCTCCCTGACCGAAAATGGAAGATGGTTCCATAGGAGAGGAGCATGGTAACTGAAGGCTCTGGTTCCTAACCTACTTTTGGAAATTTTGGGAACCACAAGTAACCCTGCATTTTCAGAGCGCAGTGATCTTGAGGGTTGGTAACGAACTATGAGCTGTGACAGATAGGATGGAGCCTGACCATTTAGAGCTTTGTAAGTAAGTAAGGAGGAGGATTTTAAATTCAATCCTGGATTTCACAGGGAGCCAGTGCAGAGAAGCTAAAACAGGAGAAATATGATCCCTTTTCTTGCTTCCCGTTAAAACACGAGCAGCAGCGTTCTGCACCAGTTGGAGAGACCTAAGAGATTTGTTGGGGCAACCAAAATAATAGGGAATTACAGTAATCCAGCCTAGAGGTGACAAATGCATGTACTCATTTTTCAGCATCTGTTTGGGATAGGATGTGTCTAATTTTTGCGATGTTACGCAAGTGAAAGAAAGCCGTCCTTGAAGTTTGTTTTATATGGGAGGCAAAGGATAAATCCTGGTCAAATAAAACTCAGAGGTTCCTTACAGTTGTGCTAGAGGCCAAGGTAATGCCATCTAGAGAAATTAAATTGTCAGTGTCAGTGGTCTAAAGTCTTGGAAGTTTCAAAAGTAAAAAAATCTGGGGGTGTGGAGTTAGAAGAAGTGAGCTTATAGGACCTTTGTTGCCTGCTGCTTATCTCTGCTACTGCTGCTTATCTCTGCTACAGACTAGAGCGGGGATACTCAACCTGCTTTGCTTGGGGGCCATGTTTACAGGATTTAAGGACATTTCTCAGATTTTCGGATGTTGGTAGAATTTGAGGAACTTTCTTAGATTTTAGAGTGTTGCTCAAACTCAACAGATTTTAGTGCATTTCTAGGATTTTAGAATGTTTTTCACATTTTAGAATGATTCTCAAATTTTACTGCATTTCTAGGATTACAGGGCATTTCTTTGATTTTAAGATGTTTGTAGGATTTCATGACATTTCTATTAGGATTTCATTAGGATGGAACTTTTTTGATCAACAAGCTCTATTTTGATGCTGTTTTATGCACTCTGGCACCTTATGTATACTAAAAGTACAAAAGCAATTCCCACTGTGAATTAGGGATGTAACAATGCATCTCAGGACAGTTAAAAATGGATATAAAATATGTGAGATTCAAATCCATGAGATGAAAAATCGACCGTGATACTCTTTTTGAACAACAGAGGGCGTAATCTGCTTTTGACTTCACTTACTCGACATGCCATGTCAATACGTGTTTAGGGCTGCACCTAACGATTATTTTTTTATCAATTATTCTATCAATTATTTTTTGATTAATTGATTAATATCTATCTATCGATTATTTTTTGAATTGATCTAACTATTATTTTTTTATTACTCAATAAATATAACAACTAAATTTACTGAAAATAACATCTTAAAACTTGTCAAACACTGCAGGGCATTATTCTCCACCAAAAACAGCCCAGTCTTAACTGGTAATCTGTCTGTTATCTACAGTCTGATATAAAGTCTCTCCAAAATAAAATTAATGCAAGAGCTTGTTCCACTCAAGGAATGTAGTGCAATCTACATTCAGCAATCCAACAGCAAAATAAATAAAACAATGTAAAATTCAAGTCTCTTAACAAAACAGTTACTCTTTGTTACAGTAACAAACCTCAAATCTAGCAGTCCAACAAAACATCTTACAGTAAAATTAGTGCAATTTGAATAACACTAACTTTTTTCTAACAGAAATAATTATAACTAGTACATTCTTTCTGCATCAGAATAGTCCAGCCTTAACTGGGCCTTAAGGCATACTGCTGCCTGCTGATATGAGTGCGGTATTTTCATATTTGTAAGCACATATTCCACTCACTTATGAAGTTATGCAAGCTCCTGCACAACTGACAACCCCATCCTGTAAATGTTTCAAGATAAAATGCATTGTATCAGCAACTGATGGAAGTTGAGGTAAAACAAACGTCTTTGTATTTCCTCCTCTCTGTGACAGAGACTTGACACTGCAGTATAAAGTGGTACAGAGTCAACAAACGTGAGCGTCACGCGTAAAAAACGGCGAGCCGCCGTTTCTCTAGATGTGCTGCGGTTGACACGCAGCTTAGACCCGCCTGATAATCGCTGCTTAGGCGAGCAGTGTGCACGCTCTAACTTGATACATGAGCGCCGAAACAAAAAACAACACACGCTGCGCTCCTCATGCTTTCATTATGCACGCTGTGTGAAACAGTGCAACACGTCATTGCACGTTACGTGAATCGACATATTGATGTAATCGATTATGTCGACACGTGACCCCAGCCCTCGCCAACGAAAATAAGACAAAGCAAAGGCTCTGCAACAGGTGATACTGGAATAAAAGGTGTACCCTTTGGTTTTTAATCGAAGTGTGGTGGCATTTGAGCTTCCATAAGTCATAAAGTAATAAAGGCAAGAAGATAACAGAAAGGACAAAAAATATTGCAAGAGGGTGTTGAACTACACAAATAGGCTTTGCGATGTCCCATTTGTAGCCTCCACAACTCTCCAGAGCTGCTGCCTGCTCTCCTCCAGGCAGCGCAGTTCACAGCGATAAGAGAGCGTGCTAATTCTTGTCTCTTATTGGCTCTAGAATGAAATAAGATTAAATCAATAAATTTATGGGAGACAACAGGTTACTGTATTAAGCATGTATATATGCTTGTGGTCATCTGGTGGTAGGGGCTTAGGACAGAGAGGGGAGAGATGCAGGTAGAGGGTTTACTTTAAAATTCTTCCCTTTCTTTTGCCTTTTCCAGATTCCTGTCTACTTAATCTATTATAGCATGTATAATGATGTGTTGTAGCTAATGTGTGCCTGTTTTGTTTTTCAGGAGAGTGGAGGCTCAGCCAGGACTGATTACAGAGCCATCCAGCTGGCCAAGAAGAAGAAGCAGAGAGGCCCCTTAGCCTCCTCTGGTAAGACTCATATGGACTGATTTCAGGCCTTTATTTTCAGCTCCTCAGTCAGATTAGACAGAGACTGTAGTGATGGTACAACAGTGAGTGATGATGGCGTTCTCCTTGCTGAATCCAGGGACCTCAGGATCAAGTCAAAGAAAAACCAAAGGAGCGAAGACAGCCCCCGCTCCTGCACCGATGGCTCCCTCTGCTGTTCGATACGGTGAAGGAGCTGCAGCTGTCAACGGGGGCCTGACGCTGCGTGACCCCGTCACAGGGGCCCAGTATGTCCAGATTCAGCTGCTGCAGGTGAGACCCCCACACATCTGATTAATGCTGAGTTGGGAAGTCGTTCTTCTGACTTCGTTGTGTTCATGAGCTTTGAGGTCGTAAATTGTGAACAACATGAGAAGATGGGTTATATTTTAATGCTGAGAATGTTTAAACATGAGGATGATAGCTGTTTCCAGTTTATATTTTGTATATTATTTTCTTTTTTTATATATTTCACATATATGTTATTTTAATATATTTTTAGATTTAATCTAGGTCACTCTGCATGGGCAGCAGTAAAAATATGTAATATATTATTTTTTACATGTGATAAAAAATGATATTAATACATGAATTAATTGAAAAGTTTGTTAATGTTGATCAAACATTGACATTTGCCCACCATGTTTATGCATTTATGATATCAAGTCAGCAACTCATGTTATAAAATAACTTTTTTATCAATATTAGTATACTGGCCTGGTAAGCTATAGATAATAGATGCATATACTGAAATGTCCCAACTACTAAAAGTAAATGATAGCTACTAGGAACAAAATAACCAAATATATATATTTTTTACTGTCGATTGTTGACACTGTTTCCATGCTTTCTGTCATTTCTGCTGCCCTGAAACGGCACTCAAACATCACTACTCAGCAACTCGGGTATCATCAAAATTTCCCCAATCGTAGTTGTGACTTTGGAGGGCCGTTCATGTGCTTGTAACTTGTAAATACAGTAAATGCGATATTTCCGTGGAGCATGAGAAGGCAGCATATAATACAGCTACAATGTCTGTAGATGTGATTACATTTCCACCTGACCAAACCTGATTAACCCTTTGAAACCTGAGCAAATTGGCTTGATTTTCTTGCAAAAACATGGGAAGAAGCAATTGTAACATTGTAACATGATTTTAAATGTTTAATTAAATATTTAATTATGATAATTGTAAGTATAGTTTTTAACCTAGCATTATTTTTTTCCCTGGGCATTTTCCCCTAGCTTTTTCAAAATAATTTTCTAAATCTACAAATTCTTGCAGTTTGTGGAAATTTCCTACCAAGTAGCTCACTGTCCTTATATAAATTTATAAATGTTTTTGAAAGACACCACACAATTTTGCACAATTTGTCTGGGGTTCAAAGATTTAAATACTTTTGATAGGCTTGGTTTGAAAGCAGCACAAGAAAAGGGATGTTGCTCCAGGTTTCAAAGAGTTAAAGCTGATTAGTGTTGAGAGAAAAGCATAGTTGTTATTGATCAGAGAGAGTGTGTGCGTGCGTGTGTGTGTGAATGTAGGATGATCCAGCAAGTGATGGAGAGCTGGCCTTCCAGCTGAGCTCTCAGCCCTCCAGCTCCCACTCTCAGCTCACTGCAGACCTGCCCGTCAACATTCTACAGGTGAGAAACTTTATTATCTGCTGTTTCTGATGCCAGCTGCTAGAACAAAAACACTCACACAATTTGACCTTGAGATACAGTGACGTGTTATTTGACAGAAATTGGATTTATAGTTATTATTTATTACAACCACAAACTGAAATAAAGATGATAGACAATGTCAGAATGATACTTTTAGATAAATAAAAAATAGAGACCATGTTGTGATGGGATCACTCTAGCTGTGATACAGTAATCCATGACTTAAAATTAATGTGGTTCGTTTCCTACTTCCTGTCCCCCTACTACCGGCACCTTACTCAGACCACAGTCATCTTCAAACGCAGTCTTCATTTTGATCTGTAGATCTGACCTGTAGAGTTTGGTGACTGCATCTTACACTGTTGTGACATAATCATGTTCACGAAATCTATCCACAGTCAGACAGACGTAAAAACACTTAAACCCACTTCTGGGCTCGTCCCTGCCACAAATTGTGTCACCTGGACCACGTTTCGCCATGATGACGCTAAAGATGTTCCAATCACAATACGGAAATCAGAAATGCCTCCAATACTTCCTCAAATGTCTGTTTGAATATCGGCGAGTACGCAAGTCTATGTATTGATCTGATTCCAAGTATTTCAAAAATAAACTTGAAAGTAGTGTCACACATGGAGAAAACAGCAGTTTTCCAGGGAATCAGTTCTTCTCTGCTACTCTAAAACAGTAGCCTACACATTGGGTTGCATTTGCAGCCACTGACAACTCCTGTTCAAGAGCGGTGAAGAAGACATGATTTCTAGTGAAGAATGGGATAGTCTTAAAATAAAATGCCCCAGTGAGGTTTGTCTGCAGGCTGACATGGAAGTTAGCGTCACCCTGGTTCTCTGTTTTTTGGATTGCTGTAGAAAATAAGTTCAGTGGTAAACAAATGTTTATGATATTTACATGTTTTGTTCAGCAAGATAATCTTCACTAATGAGCAACACTTTCAGAAGCCTAAATGCAGACATCAGAAGTACAAAGCTAACGTTAGGCTGTCAACAAATTGCATCCCCGTCTCATGATCTGCTCAGCTCAGCGTGATGACATCTTGTAGTCTCATTTAGCCACTTTTAGCAACCACCTTTTTTTAAGGCAAATAAAAGCTTCAGAATTTACCAGGCGGTCTTTTTTGCTGTATTTTATGTTTTATGTTGATGTATTTCATTGTATGTGCTCTCCTAAGCTTGTATTAAGCATCTAACTGAAAAACACATTGACTGTTAGACGAGTGGACGGAGCTGCTAAAATGCTATCTCATTTCTGGGTTTTAGGACTCATTACTGGGGTTTACACTGAATAAAAGTTCTATGATGTGTTTTCTGTATGAATCTGTTGGTGTTTTACAAAGAGTTACAGTGAGTGGCCATGCTTTACAACAACGAAAGCAGTCATTTCAAATCCATATAGGGTTAGTCACGACAGTTTTTGTTTGTTTTTTTTATCACATTGTTATTGTGTATCAGGCGATACATGAGTTCAGGTATCAGAATCAGTATTGGGAAGGAAAAAAATGGTATTGGAATATCTCTAGATGACACGCAAATGGACTCACAAGGCTAAAAAATTAATACCAGCCGGTACACAGCCGGTAATGGAAAAATGACCCAAAAAACTCTTGTCTGTTTGAAGAAGCAATCTGTGACATTTCAATCAGGGAATTTGGAATTAGCACTTTCCACTGACTGGACAGCTGATGTGAGCAGTGTCTTTGTAGTAACCAGCATGTGGAAGTGAAGGTGAACTTTCCCAATGAATGCAGAGCACGATGATTTCTGCAGGATTCTTTCTTATGAGTTTTGATTGAAGAGAACTGAGCTCTGTGACGTTTTTCCTCCCAGGAGCCTTCAGTGATGACGGAGGATGACAACGGTTCCGACAACTCCCAGTTCACAGGAAGCACAATCAACCTCCAGGACTTGGAGTGAGCGCACAGAGCTGCAGGTCTGACGTCCACAGTTTACACCAACAAACATACTCCGACATGTTTGACTCCATCAAACAGATGCCTCGTCTTTTCCCAGGACTTTAAAAGCCTTTTTGGACATGAGGTTAGCGTAGTTTTCGGAGGGCGTGTGGACACGACTCCACAGATAATGCACCTTGATAAGAGGAGATTAGGATTTGTTTGTTCAGAAGATTATGTTTATTACTGAAGTCCAGTTTGTACCAAAATCAAAGCTGAGAGCTCTCTTCCTGGGAGGCTCTCTGTTCTCTGTGTCCTGTGGGTTTTTCTAGTACCGGTGTCTATTCCATGGTGCCACATCGCCACTCATGCACACACAGTGTGCTGTCTCCGCTCCAGTTGCCTTACTGACACCTCACGCTGTGCATTCCTCCACTGGCGGGTTATCTGCTTTATTTGTTGCTATTTTGATTTAGTTTTAGATTTATTTTTCTATGGCAGCAGTAAGTCCATGTTGAGAACATGCCTGATCATGTGTTTCTATACAGTATGTGAGGAGTTACTATCTTCTTGTAATAATTGTATCTGTTTGTTATTTATTATTTAGCTGTGGGTTTACAGAATGGCAGAGCCAAACACAGAGATGAATTAAAGAATCAAAGCACAATCACAGCAGCTTGTGGAGATGTCTTCTTTTCACTGCCTTTGATTATATTAGATGTTTGGGTTTTTTTTTCATTTTGACCAGATAAATCTTTAATGAAGGAAAGCAAGTGAATGTAATATTCAGCAGTATGCGGGAAAGTCATTTAACTAAACTTGTATGATGTATGTTTCAGCTCAAGCTCAAGATGAGAACATTGCACATACAGAGCTTTCAACAACAACTGAATACCTGCTTTATTGGAGAGAATGAAAAAAATCAGACCAGAAACTGACAAAAATGTTCATTTTTAATTTATGACAGGATTTTATGACAATTGATTTATGAAAGATTTTTTACGTTCGATACCAAATAATAGATTTCTCACGTGTCCTGAAAAAGTCTTAAAAGGCATTAAATTCATCAATCTAAAAACAAAGCCTTAAATGACATTAAAATGTCTTAACCCTTTGAAACATGGATCGACAGCAGTTTTCTTGTGCCAGTTTCAGATCACTTTCTCAGGTATTGAAATCTTTGAACCCTAAACAAATTGGTTTGGTTTCTTTTGATATCATTGGGAAAAAAAGGGCATGGAGCAACTTGGCTAGAAGTATAAGAAATTGCAAAAATTAGTAGATTAAGAAAAGGTTCTTTTTTTCTTTTTTTTAAAAACCAGGGTAAATGTCCATTTAACTATATTTATAATTATCAAAATTATGCAAATATGTTACAGAATTACATGGTTTTTTTTAAAGAGCAATTCAATTTGCTTAGTGTTTAAAGGGTTAAATCAATCTCTCAAAATGCTAAGACATAGGAAGTAGGATATTAGGATTTTATTTTCAAACATTGCACCATAAAATCTCAAAATAATAATAATTACATCTATTTTTTAAATAGAATTTACCAAATGCCTCTCGCATTAATGTCACACAGCTCAGGATGGAAGGAGGAAGTTAAATAAAATCTTGAACGTTTGAAGCACATCATCTGACTTTTTAACTTGACCAAAAAGGTTTATGTTACATAAACATTTGGGACAAAATTCTCCCTAATTCATGAGAGTTCATGTTTTACTGCAATTTTGTTTATTGTAAAATTGGTCTTTTATTTAATTCTGAGTGTCATTAAAAACATCTTAAGAAGTCTTAACTCTTACTTGCCTTAAGCTGTGGGAACTCTGAACACAGCTTTAACAATGAATGTTTCTTCTAATAGAAACATTTCACTTCGTCTTGTCATATTACAAAATATGTTTCACAAAACCACCTAATAGCAAAGTTCTGATTCTACATGATAATTTGGTATGTTGTAATGACAAGAATCTTTAAAATGTTAAAATTAGAACCTTGAGAGATTGTAGCCTTCTTCAGCTCAAACACTAATGACTGTTGGAATATCTGGGTTGAACATTAATTTGATGCATGCGATAGTTACCACCCATGTATTATCTGTATTTATATTGCATGTAAGAGATATTTAGACTCCTTCACTTTTTTCTAATTTTTTTATGTTACAGATTGATGCTTAAATTGTTAAAGTCACCCCTCGCTTCCTTATCGATCTGCACTCATTACCCCATAATGGCAAAGCCAAAACATGATTTTAAATTAAGGGACAAAAGGAGCCAACACGTTAGTGCCAAAAACTGCAGTTTCTCTAATGGCCACTAGAGGCTGACTGTAAAAGCATCTCATTCTTCACAGATCCCCATGTTAAAACACTATACAGCAGAAAAAAAAACATGTTTACAGCCCGGTACACACACAAACACAAAAGCACATTAACACATGAATAAACCAAGACTGCAGCAGAAGCATGGTACAACCCATAAATAAAAAGATTTTTGTTTTTTAAAAAAAAGGTAAATATATAAATAAACAAATAAACAGATAAAATGATAATAGTAATAATAAAAGATAAGTATATTACTCAAACTGTAAATAAGGAATATTAAAGGATAACAGCACAAAGTAAAATAATAAATATGTTAAAAATAAAATGAAATGATATAGGAAGTAATAAAACTGTGAAACTGACAAAAATATGTAAATAAATAGTCAGTAGATAAAGTTCTATTAAAAAGCAAACAAAACTAGTAGGTCTTGAGTTTGCTTTTAAAAATATCAGCCTCCTCTGCTGCCCTCAGGTCTTCAGGCGGGGCTGCTCCACAAACGTGGCGCATAGTAACAAAAAGAGTTTTTTCTATGGATAATTTCAACATTCAGGACAAATGTATGGGGGATGGATTATTATATAACTCATTCGTTTACATTTTATTCAGGTATTAATTTCCACATAATCTTGGTGCAGAGCACTTGAGTAACAGGCTGTCTGGGAGGCTTCATTAAGGCTGTTCCTTACGTTCCAAGAAGCATGGTGATGGATGATTAAAATATTAGCAGCTTTATTTCTATTGCAGCCACCACACTAGCTGTCATCCCTTATACATGGGAGCAGCCACATATGAGGGATTTCTGGGAGGTGATAGTCCACGATTTCACGGTGGAATTGTGGACTTCTGAATGATCCACCCAACTTTTGTAGAGTTATGTGATGCAATAACACCTCTTGTAGCTCCTGCTGCATCATGAGGGAGCCAGTTCATACTGACAAGCACATAGCCATAGCATCATGTGACCTAGAAAAGCCAAAAAAAGTGTCCATTACAGCTCTGCAAAATATGGCTATTTTTCAAATCGCCTGAAATGCCTCATGGGAGCAAAATACTTCTTTGCAATAAATGGGAATTTTTTAGATATTGACATGTTTCCATTAGGCATATTTTATAATCACAATTTCAATTCGCGCAATTTGTGGGTTAATGAAAACCAGCCTAGTGACACAAGTATTCAGTTCAGCATAGTTCAGCTTTATTGTCCCACTAGGGAAATTAGGTTTGCAGCCACGATAAGCCAAGTAGTCCACCTCCACGTTTTTTTTTGTACAGTATTGTTTCTGAACCAGTAGATGGCGTCCAAGTCATATAGACTTATTAGACTCCCTGTGGCTTCCATACAGACAGCAGCAGCAGTGATGTGATATAGCTTGTACTGGCATGAACCACTCAATTTAACAAACTGTTGTGGACAGTACAAACAACAGCATCTGCAAAGAAAAAGAAAAATACATAACATAAAATGTAATCAGACAGTTGCACGCTCCCTATATTGTGAGGAAGGAATAATTAATTTATAGATTTACAAAACAAGCCAGTAATCAAGCCTGCAGAGACTTTATATTATACATGCACTGTCCTGTCCTACAGGGCAAATATCAATGCAACTAAAACAGATCTTAGGAAGCAAAAAGAAGTGAAAATTAAATTAAAAATTAAATATAAACAAGCTCAACAATGTAATAAATATAGAAATATACTTAAATATAACAATATATTCAAAGTGCATATTGTTAAATGCACAGGCATTTGCATGCATGTTATTTTGCAGACAGAGTGGACTTTGACTCAATGCAGCAGGAAAAGCACAGATATAATTAATACTGTTTATGATTGCTGCAGTACACTCAGATGTCTCAGGGACATGGCTCACTGGGACACTTACATTATGTGGTGTCATTGGGCACATGAGTGCTTTTTTTGCAATGCCATGTTTATAACACTGTGGAAACGGTCTATTCCAGGGAAAGAAGAACCATTTGGTGTTTGGCAAATTCTGACTCATTATATGATGTGCCTATAATGATAACAATGTCAGCATCCACACTGGTGGATCTATGTTGGTTGTAACATATAAATAAGACAAGCTGTTAGTATTTCTGTTGTTCATGAAATTGCTCTAGGAGTGGTCCAGACAGTGTTGATCGCCACTTTTGTTGTCATTATAGTTGTAATGTGGACTCCACCGTTTGGTGATTGGCGGGGTTTGGTGATTCTGTGTTCTGTAAACAGCAGCGCAGACAACGCGCTACGCACTCCACAAAAATGGATGTTGATGAGCTGCTGCTGCTGTACGCAAATGTACGATATAGGTTCACCAAAGTCTTCAAAAGATGACAGCTAGAGATAACAGTGTTTGATTCTTGCTGTCGTCTTTGAAGACGAGTTTTGTTCATCCTTTGGTTCGAGTCAACATCAATTTGCTGACATTCTGGCGATGGTAAAAGAGGACATCAGTGAAGACAAAACCAACTTTAGAGACCCCCGCCAGTGTCTGAGCGAAAAATTCCTTTTCTGTGTCATCTGCAGCCCTGCACTGGGTCACACAGCCGTCAGTAGGCATGATTGAGTGATTACAGCATGTTAAAGGTTGTTCCTAAATCCTGAATGAAAGAGATCAGCTGATATTAAGAAGCTGATATTTCAAGCACTCCTGAAACTTTGTATTTTGTAGAAAAAGATTTGGATCTTATTTCAAAATTTTCTGTGTAGCCTTTAAATCATCATGACAAGGTGATATTCTTTTAACTAAAGGAACTTCTTCTTTCATCTTCTTCTCCTGACAGCAGTCAGCAGCTCCATCTACTGGCCAGAATCTGCAACAGTCAGTGAGACGGATCAACTACTGATGACTAAAGTCACAGGAATAACAAAAAAAAGCAAACAGTAAAATAGTGCACAACTTCATTCATCTTTTTCAACATAAAACAAACATTATGTGGTTCAGATTAGATGTTAGGATCTATGTTTGATGTGGCATCTAAATAAGACAGATTCTGATTGGCTATTAGTATATATTTCGTTCATGAAATTGATTTAGGAGTGATCCAAACAATATAGAGCTTGGAAACCAATGTCATCACGCAGTGCATTGTGGGTGTTGTTTGGGTCAGAACTGCCATATTGTGTGGCCACCCAGAAAATCATGGATGTATCATAAGGAAGTCTGGATCATCAAATCAAATCAAATTAACAGAATCGGAACGTGTTGTACCCATAAAAAGGTAATAAAAGGCGGTGCCTTGTAATATTGCCCCGTGATTTATTACACAGCTCAACTTTAAGTAAATACTATGTTCAGTACCTTTCAGTAACTGTCACTAGTGCTCCGCGCTGCTCACTGATAACCGGTAGTTTGAATACAGACCGTAGACTGTACGGTCTCTGATACAGACACGGTAAGACAGATATTACAGGCTTTACAGCCAACAGTGTATGGATGTGTTGTAAAATGGTAAAAATGATGAATTGTGATTAAAAAATGATGAATTACAGCAAAAATATCCATTACTACAGCTGGTGCGAAGCCTGTTTTGTGTCAGAAACTCTTAGAGTTACATGCGCGCTCTCATGGTAGAGTCCCGCCAGTCCGATGCGCATTCATTTTATGTCTGGAGAAAGACCGAATTCCAAATCTTGATTTGGAAAATAGCGCATTTTACGTCTTTAGGACTTAATATTTTTAATAATGGCTATAAAAAAATGCGTTCTGAAAAGTCAATATATCTCAAAAAAAATTATCCAGTGATTTAAGGAGATCTCTTTCCCAATGTTAACAAATGGAGAAAAGTCTTTCTGGGCCAGTGTGCATCACGTGACACTGTAGTTCCACTTTTCAGCCTGCAGTTATTACAGAATCACGCGCATTATATCAGTACAGAAGAAGAAGCAGTAACTCCATTCACTCCCATAACTCCCAATAAGTTTTTCCACGCAATTTCCTTTCTATGGTTGTCCAGCTGTTTCGGGAGTGCTGAGCTCTGCCGGACTCAACCCGTCACCGGTGGGAGTTGACAGATGAGGGAGCACGGAGAAAAGCTGCAGCGGAGCCGTAACGCAATGAACATGCAACCGGTGGAAATAGCATGGAAAGAAGGACTTATGTCGATGATTGTAATGTCACTAGACTACTAGCTGTGAATAAATCATATAAATTTCCAGATCATGTACCAAGCCATTGGTAAACTAAACGTGGACTTCTAAGATTTAAAATTTGGAAACTGGGAAGCAGTGTAGGCACTAACACCACACAAGATAACTAAAAATATCAGGGCCATAAGGAGAGGGAAGGCGTCTGGGTCACGGATCTTCTTTTGGTACTTAATAGAGATCTGCTCGTCTGATAAAGTTAAACTTCTAAATGTAATGTTTTTTTGTGTCGGGTAAAAGTTTTTCCGTGGACAATCCACTGTCTTTTGAACTACTTTTCAGCACACTGAGTGAAAAATGAGCATAAACTAACCAGTAATGCTAGCTGTTACCTATTACCTGTTAGCTATGAATTTGCTGAGTGGCCACACAATATGGCGATCAGACCATTCCAACCAAACAACACCCACAATGCACTGCGTGATGATGTCACGTTGCCGAGCTCTATTGATTGCCACTTTTGTTGTCGTTGTAACTGCAGTGTGGACTCCACTTACATGGATGTTTTCATAGTGTGCTTTGCGGTGACACTTAGTGTCTCCTTTACCAAGTCCTTTGCCTCCCTTCCCACGACCACTTCAGTTAAAACTATGTTTTTATAGTTTTGATTATAGTTATAGTTATCATTATAGTTATCATTCTTGGTATGGATGGCCCTTGAGGCTAAACCTTAAATAAATGATACCATGGTGTTATCCTTTGGACCTTAAGCCTGGAGCCTAAAGAACCAAATGGTAATAAAGGTGAGTGTGAGTGTGTGAATGTGTGTGTGTGTGTGTGTGTGTGTGTGTGTCTGTGTGTGCGCGCACCAGTGGGTATTTTCTCTTGATAAGATTACAGTCCCTGGTTTAGAAATGAGAGCAGGATTTCCACACAGCTCAGTCTTTATGGCTGGATTCCATGATTTTATCTTGTGGTGCATCTCTGATAGTTATGTTGACAGAGTGAGGAGCAGCTCTCTGTCTGTGCTCTACTCATCCCCTCTCTAACCTGACCACAGACAAATCTTTGGCCTTTGGCAAAATGTCCAGTGTTTGCAGTTTTAGATAAGTAAAGGAACTTTCTACAGTACATCAGTAAATTACATCATACAGTATATTGCATTGTTATTTACAGAGACTTACTGTACCAGACAGAGGCATTAAATGGCCTATGACCTTTATGAACCACTGTCCAGCGACACGGAGAAGTCAAAGATCTTAAAGAGGTCACAGACTGACAGGCACATTTCCACAGTACAAATATTGTATTTTATTATTGTGGAGGTGCATTTATCATTACAGGGTTCACACTGAAGCAGGGTATTGTATTGTAAAGTATTGTACACACCACTGATCACTTAGCTTCACCTTAAGGTCAGTCATGTCTAGGGATGAGGGCTGCAGGTTGCAACCAACTGAAACTTCTCCTGGTTAGAATTCCTAAAGACAAGTCTTCATGTTTCAGGAGATTTTTACCAGGAGCTGAATTCACCGAAGTCTCTTCCTTTCCAAAACAAACAGACATTGTAGTTTCAGCAGATAAAAACACCAGAGAGAGCGGTTTCATGTTAAAATTCTCCAATAGTTTTTGGCATGTCAGTGCGGGCGGCTCATCCACCACCTGCTAATGTGTGCTCACCATTTTTTCTCCGATAAGATCCAGACATTCAGGTTTTTACCTGGAACAAAATTATCCATAGAGGTCTCCTCCCCTGAGCAAACCTGGGCAAATTGATTTGATTTCTGTTGAAAACACTGAGGAGAAGGAAACGACCAACTTAACAAGTTAACAAGTTGGCCAAAAAGTTTCTAAAAGTGTATTTTTGAAAAATACAAGAAAATTAAAAATAGGGCAAGAGAATAGATAGATTAAAAAAAAGAAATAAAATCACAGGAAAATGACTAACTTAATTGTTTAACATAATTGTGAATAATAATAATAATAATTTTGAATATAGTTTTCTGAATTTTGTTTTTAATGTCCTTTAAAAAAAACTAATTTTCCTGTCTTTATTTTGTCACCTTTCACTAATTTCTTGCAGTGTGCAGGACACTTCTTGCGAAGTTGCTCACTGCTTTTCCCCCCATGTTTTCGAAAGACAACTGTATCGGAGGTGAATTTTTATATAACTCACAAGTCTATCCTTTTTACTGTTCACCACCTTGGGTCTGTTGAACTGCACAATGCTAATCCCGTTGCCTCTCCGGAGCATTCCTGCTCCCTTGTTTCCTAACTTTCCTGGATCCTGGCCGTAACCTTGACTGTGCCTGACCGTGGTGATAGCTGTGCTGATGCTGTGACCCTGCCTTTGGTTGTGCTCGTGCTGTGGCTGTACTGATACTGTACCCCCCGCTCGCCCTGATCGGGCTCTCGGTCCTGGTTGCGCCGATGCTGTGATCTTGCCTTTGGACAACTCTGCATCAACATATGCAAGAGAATCTTATCAATATCATCACAGACCCATAATGACCCACAATGTCATTATAGAGTGCACTTGATAATTTTGCACCTATCGTTATTGTAATATGACATGCGTCTGTTTACATTATTGCTGTGCCTCTCTCCCCCTCTCTCCCCCTCTCCTCCCCTCTCTCTTTCTCTTTCCTGTTTGTCATGATTGTATTTCATTTGTTATTTACGGCATCTATTGCATGTCTGTCCGTCCTGGAAGAGGGATCCCTCATCATCCTCTGCCGCTCTTCTTGAGGTTTCTTCCTTTTTTTTCCTTTTTTTTTTCGTTACAGGGGTTCTTTTTCGGGAGTTTTTCCTTGGATAATGTGAGGGTCTAAGGGCAGAGGGATGTCGTACACTGTAAAGCCCTCTGAGGCAAACCATGTTTTGTGATAATGGGCTCTATAAATAAAACTGACTTGACTTGACTTGACTTGACTATGTTTTATTAAAGCTTATGTATAGTGTATAAAGTAAAATGACAAAAGTGAAAGACATATGTTGGAATACCCTCAATAACAGAAAGAAAATATGTGGATAAAAGTGCTGAACAGTGAAAGTTATGTACTGTAAGGGTTTAAAAAGGTCAAATTTGTCTTTCACCACCTACACATGCTGAATTTACACAAAGACAGAAAAAATGTCACTGTTTCCTGTATTTTGCTATATGTTTCATCATAAAGGAAATGTATGAATAGGTGCTCTGAGCTGCTCAATCCGGTTGGAATAAATCTTATTTATGACAGCTTCTCCATCAGTGTTGTGTCCTCCTCAGATTTGTTGCATCTCTGGAGGGAAAAAGTAACCACATTTCTACATGTGCCATCTGAAAGTTAGAGCCTGTACTCATTCCCGGGGGGACAGAGACAGAGAGAAAGAAGTAGGGCAAAGGAACGCGACTAATCCTCAATTCAGCGGCACTCACATCCCTCCACAGCGAGCCTGTAATCTGTGGCAGATCCTCCCTGCAGGGACAGCCTCATGGCTTTTGGCTCCAGCTGTTTGATGGCTGGATTAAGATGTCAAGTGGGATCAGACGTGCCTTTCGTACAACATGGTAGGCCTAATATCATCCAGTTACCATAATGCATTTTGTATGGGCTCCATGCAGAGCCTGGTCAAGCTCTTCACTTTATCCTTCAATGGAGACACTGTGGGGTCAGAGGGAGAAGACAAGAGCTAGCAGTACAAGCAAGGCAAGTTTATCTTCAGACATGAAGCAAATCAAAGCTCTTTACAGGAGCAAAAAATAGAATACTATGCTATTTTAATTTTTATGATTTTTGGACGACTTCCCATGCTATGACATTTTTTATCATTATATCAAGTTGTTATTTTATTTATAACATATCATACTATGATGTTTTACATTAATTTTGGACAATATACTATAGTATGACGATTTACATGATTTTTGGACAACATACTATTCTATGATGTTTTCAGGATTTTTGGATGACATACTATACTACAACGTTTTTTATCATTCTCTGACGAAATACTATACTAAGTTTTTTTAATGATTTTTTGATGACATACTATACTATGACTATTTTTTTTTAAATGGACTATACTATTAGGGTTTTTTTTATGATTTTTGGATTACATAGTGTACTATAACGTTTTTCATGATTTTTGGACAACATACTATAATAGCGATTTAATGATTACTAAGACACCTTTAATGATTATGGGAAGACATACTACACCATGACGACTTTCATAATTTTTGGACATGCTATACTATGATGTTTTTATGAATTTGGACGTCATATAATACTATGTCGTTTTTTCAGATTTTTGGAAAGCAAACTATACTGTGTTGTTTTTTCATGATTTTTCGACAACATACTATACTATGTTGTTTTTGACGATTTTTGGTTGAGATACTATACTATGTAGTTTTGGCTCATTTTTGGGATACATACTATACTATGAAGTTTTTGATTATCTTTGATCAACATAGTATACTATGTCGTTTTTGACGAGTCTTGGGCTACATACTGTACTATGTTATTTTTGAGGATTTTTGGGCGACATATTATACTGGTTCTTTTTTTTATGATTTTTTGACGACATGCTACACTATTTACACTACTATATCATTTTTGATGATTTTTGTACATCTTACAAAACTATGTTGATTTTTGGACTACATGTTATACTATGTCGTTTTTCATGAGGTTTGGCGACATACAAAAGTATGAGATATTTAAAAAAAAAATTTGGATGACATACTATACCATGTCTTTTTTCATGATTTTTGGACAATATACTATACTATGTCACTGACCATAGGTGAGGGTAGGAACGAAGATTAACTGGTAAATCAAGAGCTTTGCCTTTCGGCTCAGCTCCCTCTTCACCACGACAGATCGGTGCAGATGCATCGATGATCTCCCGCTCCATCCTTCCCTCACTCGTGAACAAGACCCCGAGGTACTTAAACTCCTCCACTTGGGGCAGGATCTCCTCCCCGATCTGGAGAGGGCACGCCACCCTTTAACGGCTTAAAACCATGGCCTCGGATTTGGAGGTGCTGATTCTCATCCTGGCCACTTCACACTTGGCTGCAAACTGATCCAGTTAGAGCTGAAAGTCACGGCCTGACGAAGCCAACAGGACCACATCATCTGCGAAAAGCAGCCACCAAATACTGAGGTCACAAAACCAGACCACCTCAACACCCTGGCTGCGACTAGAAATTCTGTTCATAAAAGTTATGAACAGAATCTGTGACAAAGGGCAGCCCTGGTGGAGTCCAACCCTCAACGGAAACAAGTCCGACTTACAGACGACAATGCGGACCAAGCTCTGGCACCGGTCATACAGGGAACAGACAGCCCGTATCAGGGGGTCCGATACCCCATATTCCAAGAGTACCCTCCACAGGACTCCCCGCGGGACACGGTCGAATGCCTTCTCCAAGTCCACAAAGCACATGTGGACTGGTTGGGCAAACTCCCATGCACCCTAAGCATCCTGCCAAGGGTCCAGAGCTGGTCCACAGTTCCACGACCAGTACGAAAACCTCATTGCTCCTCCTAAATCCGAGGTTCGACTGTCTGGCAGACCCTCCTCTCCAGTACTCCCGAATAGACCTGAGGAGTGTGATCTTCCTGTAGTTGGAACACACCCTTTGGTCCCCCTTCTTAAAAAGAGGGACCACCACCCCGGTCTGCCAGTCCAAGGGCACTGCCCCCGATGTCCACGCAATGTTGCAGAGTCGTGTCAACCATGACAGCCCCACAACATCCAAGGCCCTGCCACTGAGGAGCTTTTTGACCACCTCAGCGACCTCAGCCCCAGAGATGGAAGAGCCCACCCCCAAGTCCGCAGGCCCTGCTTCCACACCGGAAGGCGTGTCAGTGGGATTGAGGTCTTTGAAGTATTCCTTCCACCGGTCCACAATGTCCCAAGTCAAGGTCAGCAGCGCACTGTCCCAACAATATACAGTGGAGACGGAGCACCGCTTTCCCCTCCTGAGAAACTGGATGGTGGTCCAGAACCTCTTCAAAGCCATCCGGAAGTCGTTCTCCATGGCCTCACCAAACTCCTCCCATGCCCGGGTTTTCGCTGTGGCGACCGCCGTAGCTGCGCGCCGCTTGACCTGCCTCGGGAGCCCCAAAGGCCTAGAAGGCCCGATAGGACTCCTTCTTCAGCTTGACAGCATTCCCTCACCGCCTGAGTCCACCAACGGATTCGGGTGTTGTCGCCCTGACAGGCAATGGCCACTTTACAGCCACAGCACCGATCGGCTGCCTCAACAACGGAGGCCCGGAACATGGCCCACTCGGACTCAATGTCCCCTGCCTCCCCCGGGACATGGTCGAAGCTCTCCCGAAGGTTGGAGCTGAAGCTCTAGCTTTATGATTTTTGGATGACATACGTATGGATTTTTAATGATTTTTGAGGACACTATACTACTTCTACTAATTTACTACTAATACTATGTCACTTTTTAGGATTTTTGTATGACATAGTATACTATGATGTTTTTATGATTTTTGTATGACATAGTATACCATACTTTTTTTTTTTTTTTTTTTTTTTTACAATTTTTGGAAGATATATTATATTATGTCTCTTTTTAGGATTTTGGACGACGTGCTTTACTATGTCGTTTCTTATTATTTTTGTACGACATACTATACTGTGTATTGTTTTACGAATTTTGGACGATATATTATACCTTGTTGTTTATGATTTTTGGACTATATATACTATGTCACTTTTTAGGATTTTTGGATGATGGATGATATAGACAACTATGTTGTTTGATTATGATTTCTAGACAACAGGTTTTTTTTTTTATAATTTTTGAATGACAAACTAAACTCTGATTTCTGGATGACACAGTATATGATGTTGTTTTTTATGATTTTTCAAGTTTTAAAATGATTTTTGGACGACATACTATAAAATGACGCTATTTATGATTGGTGCATCAGTGGTGTTTGCAAGTGAATGGATGCTGTGATAATGTCAAGTCAAGTCAAATCAATTTTATTTATAAAGCCCATTTTCAAAAAACATGGTTTGCCTCAGAGGGCTTTACAGTGTATGACATCCCTCTGCCCTTAGACCCTCACATCACCTAAGGAAAAACTCCCGAAAAAGAACCCCTGTAACTGGGGGGTAAAAAAGGAAGACACCTCAGTAAGAGTGGTAGAGGATGATGAGGGATCCCTCTTCCAGGACAAACAGACGAGCAATAGATGTCGTAAATAACAGTTGAAATACAATCATGACAAAAAGGAAAGAGAAAGAGATGTGTAGTGCGTGTTGTCGGTGCAAAGAAAATAAAAGGGAAGAATGGTGCAGGGTGGTGAGGCTGGCTGACGGCGAGGCAGAAGAAAACAGGGGACTATCAGCAGCATGCATTAAATAATCAGGAGCACTGGCACAGGTGTTCCTAATTATGCAGTCCGCTCCACATGGCCCAGGACCTGGAGACACAAAGCATACCCAGTATACACGCCCACAAGACCCAACTCTATACCCAAAGGATCCAACTCTGGAGTTGTCACAGTATTGTATTTCAACTCTTAGTTTCTTTCGATAACACAGTTCTGCTTCCATTTCTGCTAGATATTATGATATTTCCGGCATTCTTTTTTATATTTCTGCATTTTCAGTCATGGTTTGAAATTAATTTGTCAGCATTCACAGGCACTTTCTGCAGGAAATGCATTTTCTAGTATAAGTTAACTTGCAGCTTTTCTGGCATGTATTCCTGCTTGTAGCCCCTTCCGGTAATGCAGGTCAGCTTCTATTTTTGCCAGAATTTCAGATGTTTCAGGCAATTCTAATTATGTTTCTGAATTTTCAGCCATGGTTTTGAATTCCTTTCAGCTTTTAGCATCCCCACACATTTTCCAAAGGAAATGCTTTTTCAAATTTGTTTTGTTGATGGGTTAGGGTTAATTTAATCTATAAAGTAGCTGGTAAGCTGGCTCCAGGTGTCAAATAAATGTAGTGGAGTGAGGAGTACAGTATTCCATATGAAATGTAGTGGAGTGCAAGAATAAGCAAAGCATAACACAAGTTAAACTTTCAAAGCAAGACTTTTACTTGTAGGAGAGAAGCCTATTTCTGCACTGCTGTATTATTACAATTACTTAAGTAAAATATCCGTTTAACTCTGTAACTACATAAGTGATCCTTCCTCTGCCCTTGTATAGTTTTTATAAAGAAAACTTGAAGTATTTTCTTAGTCACCTTGTCCTTGTGCACTTGTGGGAAACACTCTTTTACAGGGGAACACACTCATTTACCCAATTGCCTAAATATGACTTAGATGTATTTAGATACATTTATATTTTCTACAATTTGATACTCCTCTATCACAACTCAGTAGGAAATTCAGAGGCAAGTCAAGGTAGCTTTATTTGTATTGCACAGTTCATAGAACAAGCAATTCAAAGTGCTTCACTGAGCAGTACAACATAAAACATAATAAAGGATACAGAGTTACAATAAAAGTGCTAAGAGATAAGATATAAAAGGCGAACTAGATATAAGATATAAAAGGTGAACTAGATGATTTAATAAATAATAATAATAATTTATTGGCCCTGAGAGCTCAAGTCCTGCCCAACATTTGTGTAACCTCAAGCTCCACTGGTGTCTCCTATAATGAAGGGCAAAGGTCAGTGGAAGAGGCGGTAACTTGAATGTGAGGCAGGAGTGGAGCTCTGGGCTAAATGCATTTTGAAGGAAAAAAGAGTGCAAATATAATTTTTCCTTCAAAATGAATACAACATGTACTTTTTAAAAATAATTTAATAAGTAGTTAGAAGTTTATACTCACTGATTTTGGGTGAACTGGAGCCCCCGGAGTAAACCTATATGACAACTTGCATTTTATTTACACATCGCCCCAACAGCTACATCATCAGATGTCGGCGATGGCTCTTCCCACCGAGGAGAGGAACCTGCAGATTAAGCTTCCCTTTTTGGTGGCGACATGAGATGATATTTCACAGACATGACAGTGGAGTCTACCCAGGCTTGTTCGCATAAAGCCAGGGCCATGAGCACATTTTCTGCATTACCCCACTTCCTAAATAGGTCCTGGAAAATGGCCTTAGCAAGGCTTTTTAAATCTTTTCTGGTCATATCAAAGTCTACATCCTTGAACTCGGCCAATGTTCTTTTAGTAAGACACATAACGAAGGCCTGGACCACCTCATCTTTGCCTTCCTGCAAAACCAGCTTTTCAATGATGAACTTGATGATTTGTATATCTGTATCTGTAGCTGATGAAATCTCAGCTGTTTTGTCTTCTGATGAGCACTGCCTTTCCTGAATCATAACCAGTAAGCAGTCACCATTCTCTTCCTTCCTTTCTGCCTCTGGCCTTTGACAAAAATTTCTCACTAAATTTCCTGTGGTGCCCACAATCGACATAAACAATTTGTTGATCAAAACGTAGATATTTTTGTCTTCTTTCACCTCATGTGCTCATTTAAGCAATAGGCCAAAGATTTGTTTTCTTTTTTTGCCTTAAAGCAGCAAGAGATTCCTCCCAGCACCATTCTGCAGTGTTAATTTCATTCTGAGCAAAACCCCAGTGTCGGGACTTTTTAAACCTGTGATTTCTCTGTCATCTTTTACTTTATCCACACACATGATACACTAGTGTCTTCAGCAAAGTCTTGTGTGCTGTCCTCACAGTAAAGATATTTTAACAAAACAACTGAGAGTCTTTTGCTGTAGGATGTCTTTCTCAACCTCTGTCTCTCCATTTCTCTCTCTCTGTCTGTCACGCTGTCTCTTTCTTTCTCTCCTGGGTGGCTGGTCTTTTCGGCTGGCTCAGAGGGTGTTGGAGCTCTGGAGACAGAGGCTTTCTGGGAAAGAAAGGGGTCTCTGAAGCACAGACAGGGAACTGTTGAACCTGATCACAGAGACCCGTTCCCAAAAATATTCCTGAGTAATGTGTTTAAGGAGTTAAGTGGCCTCTGTTGACGGCATGTAATCCTGGAAAATTAACCCTTCACAGGGCAGACAGGAAAACTGACCAATCAGCATGTGGATGGACAAGCTTAGCGGAAACAATGGACTGAGCCCACAGTGGAGGATTTTATACAAACCTCCCCTCAACAAACAGACAGCCGACCTCCAGTGAAGGATTTTACACGATGCTATCATATGCTTTTGTTTCTGTTCTTAACCCCACTGTCTCTAACAAATGTCCTTTCTGTGATCTACTGTATTCCACATCTTTGCTGAATGCAGGAGGCTCATAGAGTTTTTTTTTACTGTTTTACTGAACGTTTTTATTCTGATTGGTGCAAAGTTTTCTGTGGTGAGCTTTATTTCGGGTGCAGGTTACAGAAAGACAAACCCAATGAAGTGGCAGCTGCAGTTTGCACATGTATCGAGTGATTTTTAAAAAAAAACTCTAACAAAGGAAGGAGTATGGATTTTTTTTAGTGATATACTGATGTGCCTATGAATATGTTGGGTACATAAATGTAAATAAAGTATTTTTGTAAAATCAAAACCTGTCTGTCTTTCTGTCTTTCTCTGTGTCTTTCAGCTACAGAAACCACTGAAATGTAAAAATGTTATGGTCTTCAAGCACATTCATACCTTTCTTTTTTTTATATTTTATATTTATATATATGTATATACTTAAAATGTACATAGATTTTTCTTATTATATACATTTGGGATTTTAATCATGTTATTATCTTTACTTATCACTCAATCACTTTTTTTTTCTGTTGCCTCTGACTCGCTGCTGAAATGTGTGAATCTCCCTAGTGTTGGATTAATAAAGTGTAATCTAACCCTAGCTGTTCACACTAATCTTCAAATTTTAGCACATTTTACTTTAAAAGCGACAAAAGATGTCACTACATAAGATGTGCTACATGTACTATATTAGTTTTGTCTCCCCGTATTATGTATCCAAACAGCCTGCCAAAGACTTTCGGGGAACTATCTACAGTCTATGTAAGTCATGTGACTCTCAAGCATTTTGAACTTCCGTTGTCAGGCTTCTGTTTATTCCAGTGCACTAGCTGTATCCATTGACTTTATGCTTCCTCTGCGGCTCACTAGAAGGCTCATTGTCGCTTCTCAGGCCAGGTTGCATTATTACAGAGGGGATAGCCTGTCCCTGTAATACAATACAAAGGCATCTTGGACAGAACATCAAAGGTGTTACTTCTTCACTCTCTGTTGATAGGGTTAGTTCATTTTTTGAATGTTTTAAACTAAAATTATGTCCAGATCTTACAAAATGCAGCCCAGTCACCAGAAGAAAATGTTGGCATTGTAAATTTCTGCAAACTAAGAATGTGTCACATTTGCATGTTTGATATATGACATATTAATGTTTCTAAACTGACATGGTGGCAAGAAGCCGGCCAAGTTGCAGACCACTGTTCCACACCAACAATCAACAAAACTGGCTGTTTTAGTAAGTCATTGCTGTTTTTACATCTGCTTTTTAGGTTCCAAACCAAAATGGGTGCTTTATAACACGTAACTACCAAAACCAAGTATTTTTAGCCAAAGTAGGCTGGTTTGTGCTGTCTCCATGTAGTTAAAATATTAATTCATGCTTCTTAAAAGTAGGAACACCTCACTGTCAAAATGCTGTTAAAAGTCCTACTTTTATATTATGTTTAAGTAAAAGTGCTTTAGTATTAGCAGCTAAATACACCTTAAATTCACAAAGTATTAGTAATCCTCAAACAGAATGCCTCTATGTTGTAATATGATATGCAATTTTGGATCATTATCACTGATATTTAAACATATAAGCAGTATTAAATGTTGAGGGTGGTGGTGGAACTAGTATTCAGGGTGTTTTTCTATAACAATGCATCACATTTAAAATGCTGATCATATGCTGTATGTAACAGTTTAATCTGCAAAGTAATTAGTAGCCATCAAAGAAACAAATTGCAGGAAAATATTTCCCTTTGAAATGTTCCGTTACTGTACTAAAAACTGTACTTGTACTTGTTCTGTGCTTGAAGTGGTTTAATGTTGTTGAAATGAGTTATTGTGCATATCAAAAGGTTTTGAAGTCCGTATTGACAAGGTAAAGCAATTCTTATCAGATTGTCTTGATAAGGAATCAAATGATGGTAGCATTTGTACTTTTCATGAGTTCCAGTTTAACTGCTGTCTCTGATTTATACAGTTCCTGTATGTGTGAAACTATTGCTCCATGTGATGGTAAGACATATGACTGGTCACAAAATGCCAACCTGATGACATCATTCAGACCCGAATCTTTCATGATGCTGTCTGCTCTGAAGTCAGTTTCCACCATTTAGCACTGCTGTGTTTAACTCACACTCCTAAATAGTGCTTTGCTGGCTTTGGTGATGCGGTCGCCTGCTGACATTAGTCTGATTAGCCGCAGCTGTGTGCTTTCACCATTTCAATGCTGTTTAGGGACCCCAATATGCAGAATATTGGAATCCCCATCTCAGCTCCTACAATAAGTCTAAAATACACTGTGAACACAAAACTGTTTCACACATACTGTTCAAAAAGTTCAAAAAATGCTCCATTGAAACCCATTCAAACTGCAATTTTTGATCCCACAGCCATCAAAGCATAAAAACATGCATTGTATTTTTTCTGTGTGTCATTCTGGGCTTTTGCCTTGGAATTTGTCATTTTTACTATTCTCACCTGATGACGTCATTTTGACCATATTTGGCATATGAAGGAAATACATGCTGTTTCCACTACGTGCACTGTGACAATCAATGTTGCTGCAAATAATTCACATATCCCAATGAATAACGTATTTATTGGGATTATGTCATTTAAAAATATAGTGGCATCATGACAAAAACCTGGCATTTAAAGGGTTAAAATTAGGAAAATGAATGAATATCTGATATGAATGATTAGGACTGATATTTATATATATATGATATTGGTTAAAAAACAATTAACTCAATGAAAGAAGAAAATCATGTTAATGTATGTTATATTTTTATAGCCTGATTTTGAAAGTGCATATTGTGTACAGAGTGGTATGAGCGTGAGTATTTGACACAAAAAACACAATGTATAAAAATCAGTGTTGTTGCTGATCACTGACATATCCCAGACTGTTATCATAAAAAAAAATCTATTTTGCATATAAAATATTGAAAATAGTTCATTTTTACTTTTTTTATGTTTTTAGAAACATTGTGGTATCATGACACAAACCTTGCATTTCAAGAGTAAAATTCTGAAAACGAATTTGATATTTAAGATTAGAACTGATGTTGGTTAAAAATACGAGTGTGTGTAATATTAAAGCAGGCCCTAAGGGTAAATGCGTTGTGAGTAACGTGCAAACGCTGACAGCCCAAGTTTATTTCCACGGCTCTTCTGGTCACAGTAAGTAACAGCTGTTGTTAGTGTAAGTGATGATTTAGCCCTGTCATCAGCAGCACTCTCCCTTTCTCAACAGGAAAATAAGAACAAAGGCTCATCAGGGCAGATAGGCTCTCCATGTAATCACAAACACAATCATCCCAAAGAGAGCTGAAAACACCACGCTGCCTCACACTCTATTTTCAGCTGCTTCCTCTAGGCGCTAAAATGTGGAAATGTGAGGTACAGGAGATTGCTACCTCACAGCCACTTCTGTGGTTAAACCTCATTACAGCTGCTGTTCCCAAAATAACCAGCTCTGTGATCTGTTAGTCTCTTAGAGTCTTGGAGTAACAGCACGTTAAGCAACAACTCATTGCTTCTGAAACACTTCCTGTCAAGCTCGACTGCTTCACCCGCATTGTTCCTGAGAGGGTGAGTTCCTCTGTGTGAGGAAGTGTTGCTGTTGATGTGGGGCCACTTACTGATGCTCTCTGAGTGCCTCTGACCCACAGTGACCCACACTTACCTCTGACAAGCCTCTGATAGGCCAACCGACAGCCAGCAACTGAGCTGATGTGTTGTAATCATGCTGGGACAGCAGCAGCAGGAGCTAAATGGTATATGGACTGAGCTTGTGTTGCGCTTTTCTAGTCTTTTCACCACTCAAGGTGCTTTCACACTACATGTCACACACACACACACACACACACACACACACACACACACACACACACATATATATGTATGTACTGTAGATATATATATTCCGACTGTCAAACGACTACTTTTTTAATCACAATTAATTTCAGAATTTCAATAGTTCATCTGGATATTGAGATTCCTTGCATTTTTTTAATGCCGTGTTTTCAATTCCATTATTTTGCATTAAAAAACAGTCCAAATGAGTATGGTATGTTATTTCTAACCACATTGTCTTGATTAGGAATCACCAAAAAACTGCATGGGATTGGCATAAAGTGGGCATTGTAGTAAAGCTGAGACTCATTGGAACCCACAGAACCCATTTTCATTCAGATATCTGAAGGTCAGAGGTTTGAAATGATCATGCCACTATTCCATCACCAAAACTTATTTTGGGGCGTTATTTAGCCCCCTTTCTGCGAAGCTGGCATGGCATGATACCACTGGATTCCTCAGGTTACTCAGGTAACCAATATTAACACGTTAATTATGGATGCACATGAATACATGAGGTATTTAAAATCTCACGCTTTTTAAGGAGTATGCATCTTTACGCCTGGGCCACACTGCCTACATGAGCAGCATGTGTGCATTGCCGAACCTTTTGGTTTTTTGTTTTGTCACAGACACCAGGATATACAAATATATCCGTTTGACTCAACCTTTCCTGTTTCCGTTTCAAAATAAAAGCCCCCTGACAATGTTTCTGTCAACAGAATCTCCTCAGTTGTTGGAACCAGGCATTTTTCTGTGAAACAATTGCAGAACTGCGTTGCTGACAATGTAGAAACTTTACAGCTTCATTAATAAGTGGAGTATTAATTGTGGGAAAACAGTCAAACAACTGTCTGTGTGAATACCACAAGCAGGCAAGCTGCACAAGTTCAGTCTGCTCATGCATGCAGCTGGCTGAGTAGCCTCCATGTTGAAAACCATGTGCACAGAACTTTAAGACTCTAAATTTCACCCTTTAAACTGTGTCTTCTGATGAAAACATGAATTCATCTGACACACTTTATGATGTCCCTAGACACTGCTCTTTATCAGGTGCACAGCTCTCAGTTCAGCTGCCGTCCTTCACTGGGACTCCCACATGTTGTTCCACGCAGTAGAGTCTGTGAGTGACAGCACAAAAGACCCGCCCCCAGCCCACCACAACTGACCAATGAGGCTGCAGAGCGGGGACGAGCCTTCATCAGCAGCCTCTTATTTCTCACTACAGTAACCCTGGAACACACTGGCAGTCATGTGACGGTCATATAGTACAACTCAGCGAGCCTCAGTCCAGTGCGAACGCTGCTGCTGCTGCATGGAGAGTCTCAAGGGCAAAAGCTGCTCTGAAAACACACCGATGCACCGGAGAAATACAAGCCTCCTCGCGCCTCTTGCAGTGGGATTATATTTGATTTGAGTGAACAAGGTAAGACTGGAGGTTTGTTTTATGTAATGACAGGCTGCGGGGCGCGTGTGTCCGCTCGCTGCCATATGCTGCAGCAGGCAGGACGAAAACATGTTTACGTTGAGAGCGGAGACGCGCGTCTACTCATGCGTTGTGCGCCGCGGGAGAGGACGGCAGCAAAACAGCGCGCAATCCGTGTTGTGGACTGTCAGATGAGGTCTGTTGCAGTCTAACAACAATGGAAATGAATGGATTTAGAATTAGTTTTGGTTTTGTGTTTGCAGCTGTGTATATGACAGGATTTTTAAGTTCTCCGACCCACACTCCCTGCAAATTATGATGGTGTGGAACAGTAAAATGATGTAAATTTGATTACTTTTATGCTTTAAAAAAGATGACGTATTATTGATTTATTTTAAGAAATGTTAAGTTGCTCATGAAAAAAAGATAATTAGAAAAGAAGAAGCTTTCCTCTCAGAGAACACGTGAGGTGAATCAAAACGCGCCCGCAGGAGTCGACAGTAACGCACGAGCCTGCTGTCTAATGATAAATCTAAAGGCTGCTGTCTAAAATCTTCCTCTGCATAAAGTTGAGAGGCGGCGCTGTGACTGATTCACTGCTCTTTACGTGTCCCGTAAACAAGCCGAGCTGATTTACGCACGCTGCTCCTGGCTGCCCCACGCGGTGCTGTCTGATAATCATGTGTTTTTTTCCCCCGGTGGCCGGGTTTATTCCCGGTCACTCAGACCATGCAGGGGCCCCGGACAGGGAGGGCGGACAGAGGCGGGGGGGGCTGAGAATGACCGACGCAAGAAAATAACCTACTTATGAAGTGTGTACCAGGACATTTTTAAAAACAGATTAACAACTCCTCTCATTGTTGCTGAGACATAACTGCAACCTACTGATGTTTAACCCTTTGAAACCTGAGCAAATTGGCTTGATTTCTGTCAAAAACATGGGAAAACGGCAATAAGCAACTTAACTGACCCAAAAATTTGCAAATTTGCAAAAATATATTAAAAAAGAATAAAGGGAAAAAAAACAAGAGTGGCCCCAAAGGAAATGACCTAAAAGGCGTTAAAATTAATATAACCTGAGCAAAGTGGCTTAATTTCTGTCAGAAACATGAGAAAATGACCCCAAAAATAGCAGACAATGTAAGTAGTACACGAAAACTACCACCAAAAAAGGGGGAAACAAGTAAGAGAGAACCCAATGAACTGAAAAAGTGCTCATAAAATAAAAATAATTCTTAAAAATAATCTCAAATATGTATTGATTCTTAAAAATGTACATGTTTTCAGACGTTTTTTCCTAGCTTTTTAAGAAAATATATTTTCAAAATCCACTAAATTCTTGTAATATGTGGAACAGTTCTTGTTAAGTTGCTCCTTGCCTTCTTTTCCACTTCAGAAAAAGGAAAAAGGAAAAAACAAACCATTCTGCCAGGTTTAATTACTTGTGAAGGCCTCTGAGCACAGCCCCAGAAAAGTGATGTCAATTTTGGTTTAAAAGGGTTAAATCATACACTTTGCCAGATACTTGTATAAGCCAACATAAAAAAATAATTCTTGATTGATAACCTTGTTATGATATCATAGAAAATAAAGACATGTAATGCAGCAGATAAAAAGTGACTCAGTGTCATCTGTGTGATGTCATTAAGTTCATATTTTTGTCACTCATATTGTCACATGGCTGCTCTTCAAGTGACACTCACCTACAACTGTCAACCTGCAAAATGCTCCTGCAGCAATTAAGGATTTGCATGTACACAGACTGACCATCGTTAATGGTGATTGTGATTTTAAATGTTAAGTATTCCAATAACATTTACTGCTTTATTATCTTTTTCAGCTGTAATTTATAGGAA
This sequence comes from Plectropomus leopardus, assembly GCF_008729295.1. Taxonomy (NCBI): domain Eukaryota; kingdom Metazoa; phylum Chordata; class Actinopteri; order Perciformes; family Serranidae; genus Plectropomus; species Plectropomus leopardus. The sequence continues at coordinate 2,539,866 of NC_056464.1, forward strand.
AGAAAAACTTCAGAACTGTCCACATCAGTTTTATTTAAAAGCCAATGTCCGAGGTCTTTTTATTGCCGCAAAATATATCTAGAGGGCTGAAAAAGTGACAGATTTTTATATTCTAGTAAGCTATCAGTCACTTAACCCTTTGAAACTTGGAGCGACAGCACTTTGTTTGTGCTGCTTTCAGATGTCTGTCACAAGTATTTAACCCTTTGAACCCAGAGCAGATTGGTGCAATTTGTTTCAAAAATTTGGGGAAAAAGGCAACGAGCTGCTTAGTAGGAAATGTCCCTCAGATTGCAATTTTTTAAAGTTTGGTGGAAAGGTCAAAGAGCTGTGTCAAACAAGCTAGGGAAAAACTATATTTGTAATTATCATAATTAAATATTAAAATTATGTCAAAATTAAGGCCATTTCTTGTTTTTTTTAAATTAATTAACTTATTTTTTAAAACTAATTATCAGGTAATTTTCTTATACTTTTTACTAACTTATTGAAAATGTTTGTGTCATTTCTTTGTTTGTTGCTTATTGCCTTCTTCCCACATTTTTGAAAGAAATCAAGCCATTGTGCTCAGTTATATGGGCTGAAGTACCCAGCAAGCAGGAAAAGTTCCTACAGCAGTGGCTAATGTAACTTATAAGTTAAGTTGCAATTATGTTTTAAAGAAAACATTTTAATCAAATGTTCCAAGAACATTATAAGGATGTTTATCATTTCAAATAATGTTCCTATAAGGTTACATGCTGACTTAGACGCAACGTTATGACTGCAACATTCTGGGGATGTTTTGGTGATGTTGAGAGGTGACAGATCATAGACTGTTCTTTTATAAAACGTTCCCACAATGTTTCTTGAAGGAGGAACATTTTCAAAGCAACATTCGTAATATATTACTGAGGCCAGAAATTACACATTTTTAATGAAAATGTAATGTAATGTGATATATTTTAAAAAAGAAAAAAAACTTAACATTTTTTGATATTTATAGAGAATGTTACCCTAACTTTAGAAAGAACATCCTGGGAACTAAAAGAAAACTTGCAAACTTGCAATCATGTAACACTGTTGCTTCAGAGTCAGAGTCTGTCTTTTTGCATGTGAGCAGAATGCAGGTTTGGGGTGAATATTAACAGACTTGTGTCTTTCTCTTTACTTGTGTTTAGACGTACTGTGTCCTGGCTGGAGACCTTGGATTGTAAGAGTGTTTCCCGACGCTCACTGAGGGAGCGCACCAGGTGTTCCACTATCTCACCGCAGTGGGAAGTGTGGCCTTGGTGACCCGGGTCTGTTTGACGTTACTTTCCCAGCAGCACTAGGAATAATTATCTCACAAATCCTTCCTAAAGACAGAGTCTTAGTCCAAGCAGAGACAGGCGTTTGGCAGTGTCCAGGGATGGTGGATAACTCCCTAGTGAGCAAGGGGACATTTCTTCCTTACAGCGACTCTCCACAGGCATACCGGCTTTCTGACATGGTGACGGACCTGAGCTCCTACCAGGTGATGCCGTCACCGTTTTCAGAGGACGACCTGAGCGAGTCGTCTAGCCCTCGGTCCTGCTCCAGCCCGGACTCCCAGGTGCTCAGTTCCAGTTACGGCAGCAACTCCAGCGCTGAGAGTCAGGACAGCATCCTTGACCACCTGCTGTCCCAGGCCTCTTTGGGAGGTACCAGTGGTGTACCGGCAGGGTCTGCAGCTCCTGTCCCATTATCCACTTTCTTCTGGGACTCACGGAAAGATGAGCCCTCCAAACGCGAGCCCATTAAGGAGGAGAACTTTGACTTCCTTCCCTGGTCCAATGTGGAGACAGAGGAGCAGCTGGGGGTGTCCTTCCAGCCCACACTGGAAGAGATCGAAGAATTCCTGGAGGAGAATATGGAGGTGGTAACGATGAAGCAGGAGACCCGGGAGGGTTGTTCAGAGTTGGGAGCAGAATTGGAGGAGGCTCTTGGTTTAGAGGTTGGCTTGGACTGGTGCAGGGATGCCTCCCCTGAGCCTAAGCTGGAGCCAGAGGCAAAGTATTCAGACCAGACTGTCCCCACTGCCAGCACTGCTGGCCCAACCACTGCTGCCTCTAGTGAGACCAAAACTTCATCAGTTAACTCCTCACATGAGTCCAGCACAGGGGCCAAGAAGGCCTCAGCCAGCAAACCCTCGTCAGCAGACAGTGGCACAAACAGCAGTGGGATGCCGGTCATCCTGCAGATCCAGCCCCTTCACATCAAGCAGGAGCCCACAGTCGCACCGCTCACCCCTGCGGCCCAGCCCCCGCTGCCCGCCCCGCCATCAGACATCAAAATTACGCAGCTACTCGTCAACATCCAAGGTCAGACCTTTGCCCTGGTGCCCCACATCCTGCCCTCCCCCAGTCTCAACATCTCCTCCAAGTTTGTACGCATCGCCCCAGTACCCATCGCGGCCAAGCCTCTTGGGCTCGGGGAGAGCTCAGCCAGCCAGGGATCAGGAATTCTCGTTGGAGGTCAGAAGTTCCAGAAGAACCCAGTGGCGGATCTTATCAAAATGCACAAATGCAATTTTCCCGGCTGCACCAAGATGTACACCAAGAGCAGCCACCTGAAGGCCCACCTGAGGAGGCACACGGGGGAGAAGCCTTTCGCCTGCAACTGGCAGGGCTGTGGATGGAGGTGGGTACTGCTTACTGTGTCAATCAATGTGCTGCTTTGTGCACTTGAAATTACAGGCTGACTACATCAAGCATCAGAATTAAACCCTGTACATTTTTATGTTTATGTGTTCCTTATCTCACCAGATTAGACTCATATACAGTATATGACTTGTATGAAGCCTATTTAAACGTTTGTTTTTTTCACACGACTGGGCAATAACAGCACACTTGAGCAAGCATTAGCATGATTAGCGTGAAAGCACAAGAAAATTACCTAAAAATCCACTTTAAAAAGTTACAACAATTTTGTAACATTTTTTAGATTAACTGTTTTGTCCATTTATTCTGATTAAATTGATACTAAAAAAACTTTAAAAAATGTCTTAAATCGTCTGCACAAAGAGCTTTACATGCTGCTGTCCAGGATTTCTTTGTTAATTATATTTATTGGAATTATTCTGATTAAAATTCTTTTCAGTCTACCTAAGATTTGTGAAATCCCCTGCTGTTTGGCAAATGGATTACTGTAAAGAAAATTAAATATTTTTCAATAAGTAAGTTTACAAAGTAACAATAACCATAACCATGTCCATTAATGAAAAAAAAGGATGCATTGCACTTGCATAATAAGAGGCACAATACAATGAAGTTAAATGATAATCATTGAATATGTTAATACGATTCAAATCCAGTGTCCTCAATTCAGACATTTGTCCACAGTTTTTATCTGTTTAAGTCAAAATTATATTGAACTCCCAGAGATTTCAATGGTTTCTATAATTTCTGCAAAAACCCTTGAGTCCGACCTTGTAACATAATTCTAATATGTAATTATACTTATTATAAAGAAAGTTTTTTCCTAGCTTTTTTCTTTTTCCTTGAAATTTTCCCCAGCTTAAAAAATAGTTTTCTCAATCTATCTCTCTTGCAATTTGTAGATGATTTCTTGCCAAGTTGCCACCTTTTTTCCCCATGTTTCTTAAAGAAATCACACCAATTTGCTTAGGGTTCAAAGGTTTCAATCCTTGTGAAAGGCATCTTAAAGTAGCACCAGGTTTCAAAGAGTTAACTTTTATTTGTCATAGCTGCCTGTTTGGAAGCTGCAGTAATTATATGTCAGTGGGGCATGTGCATGTGCTGTGCATGGTGTCATGTTGCTCAATGGAGCCAAGTTTGGTACAGATTTTAACTGACATTTGATCTGACCTGTCGCTCTGAGGGTCATCCTGTAGCACTGGAGAGGGGACTTAGACAAACCCCTCCTTCTCCCTCAACCCCCCTAAAGCTCCAGTCAACCCAAAATTAAGAGAAGCAGCTCGACAACATGAATGTCATTATTCTTAATCAGGTTCATTACAATGCAAGCAAGGCTGCACTGGGTCTGTGTTTGTGGAGTTAGCAACGAGACAGAACTCACAATTATTCACGGATCTGCAATAGAAAAGTCGAGCTACGGCAGTTCTTTTCACGGAGCCCTGGAGCTGTAGACATCTTAAAGGCTGTCATGCAAGCCTCCCAAGTGTTAATTGGAACGATGTGATGTGGTGGCAACATAAACAGGCTGGCTTACACAATCATACTTGGTGGCAGGCAGTGAGATATCAGTGCAAGAATAGCTGGGCTGTCTTTTTTTGAGAGTGTAAACTAAATCTGGGACGGAGGATGAGGGCCACAGTCACATGGACACAACATGGGCACCTCCTGGTGAGACTCGACAGCTGTGCAGTTGCTGGGGCAGTATCTGTGTGTGTGTGTGTGTGTGTGTGTGTGTGTGTGTGTGTGTGTGTATTTGTGTATTCTAAGTATAAAGCAGCAAGATCTAATTTGGAACCTGCTGCGTGTAATGGAGAGAACTTGAATGACTGTATCAGTGAGGCAATTTCTTTACTCATTAAAGTTAGACACTTTTTTACATTTATCAGTCTGTAAGTGTGTGTGTGTGTGTGTGTGTGTGTGTGTTGCCAGTGTTGAGCTGGCAGTTTTCCTGAGGACACCAGGTCAGCCAGTGAGATCAAACTGGTTAAATAAGTGCAGTGTTTCACTTCCTCAGTCATATTGTCTTTAAACGGTGGCCCCTGACCGGTTGCCCCTGACTGGTGGCCCCTGATCAGTGACTCCTTAGAAAAGACAAAGAAAAAGGATTGTGATTGTGTTAGCAGCCCAATCACCATGTTAGCATGCTACGTTTCTGTAAACCACAAATACATTACATTTGCATTAGGCTTGAGGGGGGTATATAATATTTCATATCTTTATTAAATTTCACTGGGGTATAGGTATATGATGGTATAAGTTTCAGTACCTTTTTTGTCCAGCTTTTCAGATTAATAAATACACAAAAGAAACGAGAAATACAGCTGCACACCTTTTGAATCAACTTTCTCTCAGTCACTTAAGACTGACAAAGCTTTCTTGTCTAGTTAACTCATCATAAAACACACTTCATTCAAAACTCACCCAAATCCTCTTGGTTACTCTGGATAGTAATCTAGTTAGTAAGTCCACTGTTCCAACAATCACCAGCACCGGTTTGATCCAAATAAATCCTTAATTCACCAAGTTAGATGTAAAAACATGCCATTATTCCCCAAAGTCTTTCTGCCTGCTGGCCGCTGGCTGTTTACAGTCCAGTAACTTCTCCCTCCACCACTAGGTGTCTCTGTGTATTTCAGCTCAGCTGCATGTTGCATCAGTTGAGGCTAGAGACTGAGCTCTGGTGGTGCATACTATGCACTACAAACAATGAGTCAAACAGAAAGAGGAGCATTTGTATTTATGACGGTATTAAAAAAACTATACCTTTGGGATTTCTAAATATCCTCGAACACTGTGATACCGACTGTTTGTAAAGTGATGTAGAGCTGACTGCCATCTGGATATGAAGGCGATAGTGGATGGCATATCAGCACAGCAAGACGTCTGTCAGGCTGCAGACCACTGTTTAAGACCAGCAAACAAAATCATTTTTTCTTTTAGCGACCCGCTGCTGTTTTTCTAGCAGTGATTGTGCCCCCCAAAGTGGGTATTTTAAGCCAAAACATAACCTTTTTCTAACCATAATCAAGGGGTTTTGTGCTTAAGCACAACCATCTGGATCAGGATCAAAATGCAATTGGTTCTTCTTCGGCCAGTACTGCATCCTTCACCAAGTTTCACAGAAATCAGGCCAGTAGTTTTTTTTCTATAATCCTGCTGACACAGACAAACAAAGTGCGCTGAAAAAAATTCCTCAGGGGATGTAATAAGGACAGATATGAGCCCTAGTACTAGATCATTGGGGGGTCTAAATGCTCCACACACACTCAGTACTGAGACCTGTGAGTCAGAGGCAAGTGCTAACATGGTGTGTATATGTGTGTGTGTGTGTGTGTGTGTGCGTGTGCGTGTGCGTGTGCGTGTTTTGATGTGTTTTGCATGCGTACATTGATCTATGCATATGGTATGCTGACATTTACTTGCATGAACACGTTAGTCAAACCCAGCCAGCAAGCCGGTGTGTCATTTGCATGTAGCTGCCACAGCCTGCACAGATCAGTGTCAGAGGAGCCTCCTCTTTAAACATTCAATCATTTCAAAGCCTCTGTCTGCATGCAGGTACTGAGTGATCAATAATCTCTCTTAAAAGCTTTGTGTTGGTCCATTTAACTGTGTAGCAACGAGCTGGCAACCCGCCACCATCATGTACTGTACTTGTAATGCTGTGTACGTTCTAATACAAAAAGGGAGCTGCAGAAATTTGTCCAGTAGTAATCCAGGCTGTGTGTTCCCACTAACAAAGGGCTCTTGTCTGGACACAAAAGGCAGGATGTAGTTTGGATGGAAGTGTGTGTGAGAACCAAGTTTGTGTGTGTGTGTGTGTGTGTGTGTGTGTGTGTGTGTGTGTGTGTGTGTGATGGGGTAAATGAGGGGGCCGACCAAGGAAAAAAGTTTGCGAATTGTGAAAGAAGCAAGCAAATGGATGAGGAGCACAGAATATATGATATATATATATATATTTTTTTTTTTTTCAGAAAAGACAGGAGGAGAGTGGAAGTGGCAGAGAGTGGGGGTTAGAGAGGCTGACAGAGGGGGAGAAAAAGGCCTGTTTCAGTTTTGCACACAATCACTTGAAGGGAGCAGCAGTGAGGAAGTGGAGCGAACAAAGACAAAGTGTTGAATAGTTACCATGACTGTGGGCCAGGAACGTCCAGGCTGCCACGCTGCATGAAAAGGAAGAGAGGGATCAGTCGAAGTTCCTCACACAGAGCTGGAGGAACAGGGAGGGAACTGTGCACTCTGCATGCAACTGTAGATTTCTAATGTACAGTGCAAAGGCTCTTACAGGTAGACCAACCTCCCAAAATATCCCAGCTCATTTTTTAGTGGATTGCTTTGCTGGTCAGCTTTGCACTTCATATATTGTGAGAACATAGACTCCAGAACCGTTCTCCTGTCTCCAGAGCTATGGATCTCTAGTGCTCCATAATAACACTGAATGTTGTGAGACTCTTTGTCGCCCAGGTCATGGCAAATCTGAATGCCATATTATGGGCAATTGGACTAACCAGAAGTTCTTCAGGGAGGCAGCAACAAGCAGTTTAATAAGAAATGGCAAAAAAAATTACCAACAATTTAGAAAAAGTTTTAAGAAGTTTTACCTGAAAATAGCAAAAAAGAAACAAAAGAAGAAAATGACCTCAAGAAAGTTAATTTATTTTTCTGTAACATATTTTAAATATATAATTAGAAGAATTATAAAACAGTTCTCTGGAACATATTCCCTTGTTTTTTCATCACATCTAATTATTATTACTTTAAGTAATATATATATTTTAATATATATACATTTTTTTTGCTGTTTGCAGGACATTTCTTGCTGAGTTGCTCATTATGTTTTTTTCCTTTGTTTTTGAATCAAAGCATTTTTCTCAAGTTTCAGAAGTTTAAATACTAGTGAAAGGCAAAAAAAAAAGAAAAAGAAAACGGTGGCCGATCCAGGTGTTACAGGGTTAAACCCTGTTTTGGTGGGTTCACAAGCAAAAGTAAAGTTCACTAACAAACACACACAGTGGGCTGAAGAAAAAATTCCACCCTGAAATTAAATATATAGTCTATTCTATATTTAGTTTTAAAGCTCTGTGTTGTAACAACAAAGTGGTGGCACCCAAAGAAAGTTGCTCACATTTACAAAGATGGTGTTTTGATGACATAGACAGCAAACAGTGGAGGTCATACAAAGGGAACTAAAATGATAAGAATGGTAAGAACACTGCGTTTTTCATTTCTGCTCAATAAAGACAACATTACTAGTTTGCATCATCAGCAGGGTTCTGCATCTGCCATAGTGTCAATAAGCGGGTTTCCATTTCAGATTTGTGCAAAACTGAAGCAATATTTTCAAACTGTCAGTAAAACACAAATTACGAGATGACTGTGTTTCCATAGATTGATGTTCTGCGACTTCTTCTCTGTTGATAACATTCCAAGAAGCATGGTGATGGATGTTCCAAACATTGGCAGCTTTATTTCTATTGCAGCCACCACACTAGCTGTTATTTCCAATGCAAGGCCCATAGTAAAGGCCAATAGTGTTTTCATTGAAGTTATAAAATACTCATTCAAGCATAAAAATTTTTCGAAATTGACGTGTTTCCATTTGGCATATTTTATATTCGCAATTTCAGTTTGCACAGTTTGAGAGTTAAGGGAAACCCACCTATAAGTCATGTTAAATACTGTATATCTTCCTTTGTGGCAAAACAGGTCAAAGAAAGGTATTCTGAGAGGTATTAGTTACAGTCGTTGCTTTGTGTCATCCTCTAAAAGTCGACTTAGAGCTTTTGAGCATACAGCGCTTTCACCTTTCTCAGCATACTGTGTATTTCAGTATTCACTGAGCAACTCTCCATTAATCTAAATGCCTGACTGTTATAGCTGTCCAGTACAATGGTGCCTATTTTGTCTCGAAAGAGAGTATAATATCATGAAGCCCAGGCTGTGTTACTAAACTCTGTCAGGCTGACTGTTGGCAGTATGAAGCTGGGGAGTCCCTGGGGGGGTTTCTGGGAGCAACGTGCCCGCACACACACACACACACACACACACACACACACACACACACACAGAAACTTACTGGATGCAGTGCACCTCTCTCTTTCAAGGTCAGAAGAAGGTTTGCAGAGAATGGACTGATTTTTATTCCTGCCTGCTTCTACAGATGCACCAACACTGGTTTCTGCTGAAAATCAGTCGGCACTAAAGCCTTCTTGGGTTTGATTCAAAATCTGTTATTCAACTGTTTAAATGAAAGCACCTTTAGCTGACATGAAATGAAAACAAATTTCTTTTGAAACAAAGAAAACTGCTTTAGATTGATTTAGTTGGGACTATAAAAAGGGACAAAAACATAAAAAAAATCATATCTGTTTGTCTGATTCTTTGTGATTTGGCGCAGCAGCAGATCCAAAGCAGATGTTGGAGCCTCAGACTTCAGAGTGGTAGTGACGGTGTTACCATTTACAAAATGGGACCATCTTTACAAACTACATAAACTGATTCTAGATCAGATTTCTGTGCATGCAGTGTAGTGGGAGACAGTGCAGTTTATAGGACATTTGTCTGAGCTAGTAGCCTCTTTTATGTTCATGTGTAAAGTTTCATCCCACATTCATCTTGCAGGGATGATGCTGACTGCTCTTCATTACACTAAATATATCCTGCATGCAACTAGGACTGTCCCCAATACCATTTTTTGGGGGGGCTCTGTATCTTTGGCACTGATCAACAGTGATTACTTGAAGCTTCCGTCAATGTGCAGATCCTGACCCCCAACAGTTTCAGTGTTAGGTGAGGGAGAGACGCTGTGTGCTTCACAGTTTCACTGTCAGGAGAGGGAGAGCCCTGGATCATCACCCCTAACATTTTAAGTATCAGGTGAAGGAGAGACATCGTGCTCCAGAGTTTCAGCATTAGATGACTCAGACTGCTTGACAGTGGATGTGACACTTTATTGTTTGGAAGGTTAAAATACTCAGTTACTCAATACAATAATCTGTGTCCATTGTTCTAAATAAGTTAAATTTCCACTTCCATGTGCATCTGACATGATAAGTGTCCTTACTATGGAAGATGAAAATTTTCCTGTTCTGTGCTGCACGACTGGGCTGCGGGGGAGCTCAGGCTATTGCATTGCAGTGCTGCTCACACTGAAATGAAAATGGCTTGACTCATTCAATAAATGTTGAGTAAAATTATCATTCCTGTCACTGTGTGTGAGACAGATGCAGCAACAGGATCATGATAAACAGAGAGACAAAGAGAGGGGCTGGTCTGATCAATACACTGTGTGCAGCTGTACAATGAAATGAGTCAAAGTTGGGGTAAAGTTGTAGTGAATTGACAAAATTGCAAGGCTGGCAGAATTCACAGGGATTGCCTGATTTCATATGAATTGTTGAGATCGCAACATGGTGAAATCCTGGAGGGACTGGTTAAAGGCATTCCAAACGCCCAAGGTGTTGGGTTCAGTGACTTTTTGTGACATTGTGCAGCTTGTGATAATTTCTGTTATCATGGACAAATTATTATAGACCTACAAGCTACTCATAATAACCTGAAAAGCTCTGTGAAATACAAACAGTGTACGAACTTCAACAAATCTAAAATTTAACATGTTCTTATTTATTTTTTCTCACAAACACTGAAATGACACTTTGAAAAAAAAACTGCGAATATCCAAGTCCATAAATTAAAAACCAAAAACCTGCCCAATTATCGAACATTTGAATAGCTAAATGTTTGCATCCAGCCTTACATGCGACACGTGTTGGTTCCTCTGGGATCCCAGTGCACTGTTGGTCCTCTTGTGAGAAGATAGAACTGGGTCAGAACCTCTGTAAAAAACAGAATCAAATCCTCGAGTCCCTGTGCAGACTTCATCAGCTTGTTTCAATCTTTACCCCTGAGTTTGTGGAAGGTGTGTTGGATGTTCTTGGAATGGTTGTATTGGCACTTTCCTCCTGTTTTAACTGCTGCCAGATGTTGCATGTTGCAATTGAATCATGTCTGTAACTGCAGCAGCTTTTCTTTAACCCATAGCTGTGAAATTGTTGTATCTACATACAACAGAGGTTTTTACTGTAGCTCCTTCCTTATGTGTTGCTGCTTAATTACAGGGTGCGATTGTATCGATTCATCATCTTGTCAGGTCAGCAGAGCAGCATCTGGGACGCAGAGCCTGGCAGGGGACAGGCGCTTTCAGAGAACTAGGTTGCCGGGAAGAAGCAGTGTAGCTGTCATCGCTGCAGCTGTAGCCAAGTAGCCTCGCATGCTAACCCTGCTGCGATGTTTCACTCACCCAAATGACTAACAGACAAATGAGCTGCAGCATCAATGTGTGAAGCATTCCTGGTTGTGAGGGGTAATTATGCTGTGTAGCTCAGTGAGAGCATCTCTGGCCTTGTGTTGTGTACATGTTAGGACAAATGGAGTCGCTACAACTACATACAAAGTAACAGCATGAAGGCGGAAACATCAAGGTGTCCATCTTTGGTTACCTCACGAGTCACTCGCCAAATTCAGAACTGTTGAATATCCTCAGAACACATAGGGGTGTTTACTGTAAATGTAAATGTTTTTGTCGTGGTTTGCTCGGAGGAGCCAAAGAGGAATAGTTTCCTCATGAACTGAACACTTTCTGCATGTGTTGTACGCAGCTGCTTTGACACGTGGAGCGGGATAATCTCTGCCAGGAACACACACTGATAAAGCAGGACTTCTCTAGCAATCACTTTTTAACCCTTTCAAATCTGGATTGGCATCACTTTTCTGGTGCTGCATTTAGGCAGAGATATTTTCTTTTCTTTTATTCGTAAAAAAAAAAGGCAATGAGCAACTTGGCAAGAAATTTTCCACATATTCAAGGAAAAGGTAGCTTCATAGATTTTTTTTTTTAAAGTTAGGGGAAAATGTCCAGGGGAAAAAAATCCAAAAGCTAGGGGGGAAAACTATTAATCATTTTAAATTGCATATCTAAAATTATGTTACAAAATTGTGATAATTTTTAAGCACCTTTTCCAGGCTAGTTCCTTGTTTTTTTGTCTTCCATGTAATTTTCTTATACTTTGTATACGTATTCATTTCTTTATAGCTTTTGGTTCATTTCTTCTTTTGTTGCTCATTGCCTTTTTGAAAGAAATCAAGCCAATTTGTGCAGGTTTCAAAGAGTTAAACCCTTTTAAAGCATGCTTATACATGCTAGAATCTGCTATTATTGCCCAGTCACGTGAAAAAACAAACCTTTAAAGAGGGTATATATGACCAGTCAGTCTAATCTGGTAAGATAACAAACACATTAACATAAAAACCAACAGTGTTCAATCCTGAATGCTGTCCTGCAAATTGCAAGGTATTACTAGATATGGAAAAAATAAATAAATGTTTTGTATGTTTTTTGACAGCATAATGATGGGGTGTGCCAACAGCATTTCATCCAATCTGAATCTAGTATGGAATCTCTTACTGTTTCCATGTGTCTTCAGCTTTTAACAGCTGCAGCAAAAGTTAAATAAAACTCAAAGCTTAACAGCAGAAACACTACAGTTATTAGAAGTAGTGACATTTTTAGTCACACCCAAACTAATGTGAAGCAACTACATAGTTTCAGCAGTGAAGACTCACCATTCTTTTGGTTTCCATGTGATATGATGATAGTGTTACAGAGTCATGATTGTTTTGCCTAACAAATGATCTGCAGCTGAGTACAGACAAGTTTTATTTGTTTTTTGGCAAATCACCTAGGCCTTTAGCTACAGCTAATACAACTTCTGTGATCTGAAAGAGCATCTGATCATCTCAAGCAGGGAAAGGAAAAAATGCCAAGAGTATGTTTGAATGTTTTAATATCTGAGTGTGGTAGTGTGCTGGATTTTCTCCTGCTTGTGCAACATGATTTGCTTCTGTTAGATTGACTAAAATTCTATCTGTTGTCAGGAAAAACAAGAGGATTTGCTGCACACTTTAATGACATTGATTTGAATCTTATTTTTGGATATCAAGTCATCCCAAGTCAAAAGGTTAAAGTGAAATGAGTAATTTTTGCAACTCATTCATCAGAAAAATGTTAGGATGCATTGAATGAAAGGATACATTCCATTTTGCATGTTAGCATACAGTGGATATGCTGAAACCTCACATGTCAACAACACTGTGGTTAACATGTTATGTTTACCTCTTAGATATAGTTAGGAAAAGTTAGGGGGGTGTCTGGCTGAAAATGCCTGGTTTTAGGGGCCTAGGTCCTGCTGGAAATGCAGCGATGTCTTAATTAAAAAAAGAAAAAAAGAAAAATTCTGCACCTGTATTCCTGCTAGAAAAGCAGCAACATGTTGCTAAAAACACCCATGTTTGGGCACTGAAAAGCTGCTAGAATACAGCAATGACTCACTAAAGAACAACTGGTTTTGTTGTTTTTTGGTCTCAGACAGTGATCTGCAGCTTGATAGGTCTCCCACCTGTATGACTCGCACAGGTGTCACACCATCACCCATCCCCTCTACCTCTCAGTGACAAGTCAGCTCATATATTACTGTAGAAATGTTGATATATGTATGAAATGTACAGATGTGATGTATTTATGGTTTGCAGCAATGTACAATGCCAACATTTTCATCTGGGGACTGAGCTGATTGTTTGTTAAGCTGAAGTCAAGTTGCAAGTCTGTTTTGATTTTGTCAGTTTGACTCTTAGGTCATCAGATTCCTGACTCGAGACCAAGTTATGTGGCACAAGTCCACAATTCTGACTTTTTCCATTTGTCTTTGCTGAATATCAAACAATGCATATTCTTCTTTCAGGTTTTCCCGGTCGGACGAGCTGTCCCGACACCGGCGTTCCCACTCAGGTGTCAAGCCCTACCAGTGTCCGGTCTGTGAGAAAAAGTTCGCCCGCAGTGACCATCTGTCAAAACACATCAAAGTCCACCGTTTTCCAAGAAACAGCCGGACAGTTCGTTCAGCAAACTGACGCCCTGCTGGATCATTGGGAATGCTGGGATCACTCTCATACAGACATAGGCCAGGGGAGCACAGTGTGAGTGTGAACGCACATGAGTGTGCGCGCAAATGTTTGCACCAACGTCAAGTCAGTTTGAATATGTGAGTGGAAGCATGCCTTGCTCTTTGTTTCAGCAGTCTGTGATTGTTCTAATTTATTGTACAAAAGTAAACCAGCACAGTGAGCATCCTGTCTGTAATCAGCTAATGTTTTTGCTGTTGGTGCTTTAGTATGTTGTACTCCTTATGTTTGTTCTGTCCTTATCGCCTGCCTCAGCACAAGATAAGATAAGCTTATTTTCATTCAGCCTGGATTATGTGATAGCTTTGCTAATAGTCTTGTGTGTCCATCCTACCTGGATCAAAACAACTGCCTTTAATCTTCCCAAAAGCTGCCAATGTCTTGGACATTCCTCATCTTATGCAATGTTTCGGAAGTCCGAGGAATTTGATTGGGCTCCTCATTAGCTGCTACCAGAACAGTAGTTACTCTTCCAGGGGTCCACAGATGTTTCTCATGTGAGGGTGTTCTGAAAGCTTTGTCCTAGTTCTTGCTGCCTTGCATCACAGTTTACTGACAGTTTGGTTGAGTTTACCTTTGTTATTCAACTTGGCGTTGATGCACAGGGAGAGACCAGGGAGAAATCTAGGAGAGAACTAGGGAAGACCTAAAAGAGGCCTAGAAGAGAGATAGGAGAGACCTAAGAAAGAACTAGGAGAGACCTAGAAGAGAACTTTGAGAAAACTAGGAGAGACCGAGGACAGAACTAGGGATGACCTAGAGAAGAACAAGGAGAGACCTAGGAGAGAGAATTTCCCTGGGTCTGGTTTCGCATTTAATAGTAACTTTGTAAGCGTGCTGGGACCTGAGGAGGAGAATGGCAGAACAACAAAAGAAATGCAAATGTGAAATGCAACTAAAAGGTTAAGTGCACAGTGATATGTCAATCAGCCTTGATCAGTGTTATGTGATCTTTTTTATGAAGCTAAGTCATGTGTATCTACTTGCTGTATTGCTTTTCTGGCCTTACTGTACTACAAAATCCTTACTGGAGAGTCAAGTGGTTTGGAAAATCGGGCCTTTCAGTGATCCATATTGTAACAAGGTGTTAAGTGACAGTTTGAAAGCTATGTCAGCCAGTGCATTGCCCCAGAACTGAATGTCTCAGTCTGCTATTATTATTTGAAATGTTATTTTGCTGACGACTTGACACAAAATCTGCCTCAACTCTGCTTTATCTGTTACTGGAGACACCCTGACAGCCTTCGACCTCAGCCGGCAGGTTGCGTTACTTTGAGGTGACATCAGTGGACACACTACACACCATGGTGCTGAACTACCAGGACAAAAAACTTCTGGGAAATGTAGTCACAACATCCCTTTTGAGGCCATGACACACTTTGTAATTGCTCTCAAACATTGTTTGCTGTGTGTATGTAGGGGTGTGACGATGCCGTCCATGTGTAATTCATGTGTGTACAGCGACAACAAGCAGGGGTATACAACATTGTACATCATTCCTTTCATTCAATTTTTGAATTTTTAATGCTTGTGTGAACACAGGTGTTTTATCGCATCCTATGAATGTATGTAAATATGCAGGAGTGTACATGGCTGCATCCAGGAAACACACAGAGACGATTCTGATACCATATCTTAAAACAAATCAGTGGTTGTGAAGATTTATTGTGTAAACTCTAAATGTGTACATAACTTAACGTTTCAGTACATATGAATATATTATATTTTTTTGTTTGTTCTATCCAAGATGCATTTACAAATAAAACTGAAAAGAAAGAAAAACATGTCTACACCGTTGTTGTTTTTACCAAGTGAGTGACATAATCTTTTGCAAACACGTTTTGAGGGTCAATCCCTCATCCAGCCACACCTGTTTCATCATCCTTGAGTAAATCGGCCATTACTTGCATAAGAGGTGACACAGTAAAGCCCAGAATATAACACTCAATCCAGCCAAAATTGCAGGTAAAAGCATGCCATTTTTCATCTCACCAGGTCCATGGTTATGAATTCAGAAGTACTATAAATCTAAGGGCTATTTCAGGCCAAGCATGTTCGGTTCAAAATTTTTGACTTATCTGTTTTATTTGAATTAAAATCAATGTGTAAACTGGATCACCATCTGGACTCAAGCAGCAAAACCTTGGTCCGACAAACAGGTGAGCACAATGTTGATCAAATGAAAGCACTGTTTGGTTTGTTTCTAGTGTGAAAACATTTTCTAGATTGTTCAGACATTTGGACCAATTATATAAGTTTTAGCAGACTATCATTAAGTGATAAGAGTAGTGTGGCACCTGGGAGTGTGTATTTGGTTTAACATCAGAGTAGACAGCAGATCGCAATCACAGCAAAGGAGAAATTAGCAGTTGAGTTTTTATGTAGTAACAAATGTACGGAGTAGGTTTCAGTTTGTCCATGAACAACGCAAAATGACAAAATGAGTGGTGGCATGAGGAGAAGGAGACGACTTCATAGAGTCATTCGCAAAAACAACGCTCTCCGTTCACACTTTTAAATTATTTTCTAAGAGGATGAGATAGCTACACGAGGATAGCTTAACAACAACAGCTCAAGTGACTGTTGAAGACAGCATATGGGTTTGTCATATAGAGTCTGCTTTCACATAATTCCAGTGTGAAAGCAAAACTAACAGCATCAAATGCACACAATGTAACAAAAATGCAAACCCTGGTTCGGACCTTAGTTTGGACTTTGTTTGTTTTGGTCTCAGCTGTCAAAGATCATTTTGAAAAGACATTCTGGATAGTCCATACTTCTCCTTTATATTTTTTATATTTATTTATTATATATTTTTATGCATGTAATGACAGTTGTGTTCCCTAAATCAGAGGTTTTCAAACTGTGAGGCTGTTACATAGGTCATGCAGGCAATTACAGTAGGCATGTTAACCATGTTAACCCTTTAACACCCAGGTCGACATCAGTTTTCTTAAACTGCATTCAGATGCCTTTCACAAGCATTTAAACCTCTGAAAATTTGGTTTGATTTCTTTTGAGAACATGGGAGGAAAGATAATAAGCAACTTTACAAGAATTATCCCACAATTTGGAATAAATAAGTGAAAGGTGACAAGAAAAAAAAATAGCTCGGAGGGATTATTAAATATTGTCAAAAAAATCTGGAAAATGTCCAAAAAACTATATTTTTAATTCTTATAATGATATATTTGAAATTATGTTACAGAATAACAAACATACATTAACATATAAATATATATTTTTGGCACCTATTTTTTCTTCCGTTTTTTACTTCTGTTTCTTATTTTCAGATAATTTTCTCATAACTTTTTACAAATTTCTTGCTAATTGTTGGGCCATTTCTTGTTAAGCTGATCATTGCCTCTTTCCCATGATTAAGAAAAAAATATCAAGCTTATTTCCTCAGGTTGCAAAGGATTAAAGCCTAAGCACCTGATTTCTGTAATCAGTTGCAGTGAAAAAATGAGTAATGAATTATTCAAATGTGAACGCAGCCATGATACATGTTTTTAGATTTGGTGTCTTACACTGCCTGAGGATATCATCTCATAAATAATCACATAGAAAACCATGTAGAAGTCATCAAAGATAGACACCCTTTATAACTACAGAACTAGTCTGAAAATCATCACCTCTTTATGTTTTCTGCAGTGTCAAATGATTTTGTGTGAGAGAGCCACAGTGTTACACTTTGAAAACTGTGTAACAATAAAAGCTGTTTTCTTTAAATAAGTTGTAGTGGTCAAAGTTATTTAAATGTGTATTTATTCATATGTATATATGTCTTCATTTTTCTTGATCAAAAGGACACTTTGATTTGAAGTTATAAAATATAAACTGCTCTGCAGATTCTCAAGTATTTTCTGAGCAAAAGATAGAGGATATGAATAGTAGCTGCAAGCTACGCAGAAGTTGAGCATAAAGTCAACACTCAGAGTTAGGCATCAACCCAAAAAAAAAATCCCTGTAAACTGTAAAGCTAGCTTATAAAAATCCACTCCTTGTCTGTTACACGCTTTAATTTGATTCACAATCAAAAATCACATTAGCATGTAAATACAATCAATCATAACCAATATTTACCGTCCAGTCAGTCTCTAGAAAAAGAATGGCCTGTGGTGCATGGCTGATCGTGGTAAATGGTAAATAGAATTGTACTTACATAACACTTTACTAGTTGTTTGACACTCAAAACACTTTAACACTATGAGTCACATTTAGCCATTCACACATGCATTCATACACTGGTGGCCGAGGCTACTTTACAAGGTGCCACTTTCCCACATTCATACACAGTTACACCCCAATGGCACAGCCACTGGCAGCAATTTGGGGTTCAGTATCTTCCCAAAAGATACTTCGACATGCAGACCGGAGGAGCTGGGCCTTCCTTCCCATTAGAGGACGACCCGCTCTATCTCCTGACATGTTATCATATTACCTACAGCGTTAAACACATGGTGATTGTTCATCATCTGCAGCATCTATACATTGAAATAAAAGGGGAGCCCTGTATTCATCCTGAGATTAACTATTAACTTTAGAGTCACAAGATAGCTGCTACACTGTCTAATTCCAAAAGTACAATCATAGGTGAGCCAGTATAACTTATGAAGATTCTCTTTAGACACATCAGTGTACATGATTTTCCTTGGGACCTCCTGCAGTGTTGAACCCAGGAGACTTTGTTACTATATCTGAAGGCCAATTTTGGTGTGTCAAAACTTAAGCCAGTGGTGGAGAGAGTCATTTCTTATTTTAGGGGTGACATCATAGTGTTTAACTGCCAATCACAGTGCTCACTGCACAAATTAGACTGATAGTTTATATATATATATATATATATATATATATATATTTATTTTTTTTTTTTTTTTAAGAAAAGATGTAAGTAAAAAAAAGAGTGTCAGGGGCGTCGGTAGCTCAGTGGATAGAGCGGGCGCCGCATGTGCAGAGGCAGAGTCCTCGCCAGAGCAGGCGCCCCATGTGCCAAGGCTGAGTCCTTGCCGCAGCGGTCACGGGTTCGACTCCGGCCTGTGCCCTTTGCTGCATGTCGTCTCCCTCGCGATGTGTCCTATCAAATTAAGGTGGAAAAAGCCCTAAATCCTAATAATCTTGAAAAACACGAGAGGAGAAACAGTAGTAAGAAATGTAAACAACTGGCTAAGGTGAGCTTTTTTATTTATCTATTTATTTATTTATTTATTTTTAGCCATTAAGCTCTTTAGAGAGAAACATTTCCTGATGGTTTGTGTTGCTGGTAAATATACTTTGTTCTTTCACACTGGATTGTGTTGTTAATATGCTAACTGGCAAACTAGCGTCAAGACAGCCTTTTGGTTTCCTTTTTTGGATTATGATTACAGACAACCACTGTCTGCTGTTGTGGAGGCATACTTCCTCCCACACAGGCACTAGTTGCTTGTTGTGTGTGGTGTGTTAATGTGCAAGTTATTGATGGATGGAGACACAGCAATGTGAGGTGACACAGCAGGGTGCTTTCATTGCCACTAGTTCTCCAAACCGACATGGTTTGGTGTGTCTGTGTTGCGGTACCGAGTACCATAAATGAGAGGAGGACCCAAGAGCAAACACAGACAAGCCGTTAAATCGTATAACAATGATTTTAATGTGCATAGGGAATGAATGAAGGGAATGGTATTGAGGGACTGAGTCCAGTGGAGGAGAGGCGAGGTAGGTGGTGAGGGCTGCTGAAGCTGGAGGGTATGGTGGAGCTGGTGAAGCGGTGCAGATCCTTGTAGGTGAGTGACGAGGTTCCACACACAAAGGCGGTGGGGGCTGGGCAGCGATGCGCCAGAGCTCTGAGGTGGCAGGTACTGAAACAAGCATAGAAACATGATAAGCGCAAAAAATCTCAAAGTAGTAGCGGTTACTAGAAGCACAGGAAAAAGTACTCATGAGAGTCTGCTGATATACCACGGGTAAGGTGGAAAGACAATCTGGCACTGAACAGGAGAGAAGTTGCAGTATATATGCGGCAGAGGGTTGATCACCGATGAAGAGCAGGTGAGGAAGTGTGCCGTGAGGTCCAGCACCTGGAAGCCACGCCCAGCCCCTGCAACACAGAACAAGGAGACGACACACCAAGAACACAGACACACAGTAACAAACACTCCCAGACAGCACAAAACCACCACAGTCCCACAATCCGTCCTTCCGTGCCTGTCTCACCACAGCTTCTATCTCCCATGTGGCGGCCCCCACCACAAAGGAGTCAGGGATGATGGGTTCAGTGTCTCCCGAACCAGAGGAAGGGGAATGAAATCTCAAAAGGGAGTCTGGCTTTGTGTTCCTGGTACTGGGTCGATATGAGAGGGTGAAGTTGAAACGACTCAGGAAAAGAGACCAGCAGGCTTGCCTGGAATTGAGACATTTAGCTGAGCGCAGGTAATCGAGGTTCTTGTGGTCCGTCCAAATCGAAAAAGTAATTCCTCTCGGTGGGAGAAAGGCGTCGTGAGAAGAACGCACAGGGATGCAGCTTCTGAGTGTTCAGGTTACGCTGAGAGAGTACCGCCCCAACTCCAGTGTCCGAGGTGTCCACCTCCACAACAAACTGTAGGGAAGGATTGGGATGGATTAGTACAGGGGCACTGGTAAACAGGGACTTGCTTGAGTTTCACAAAAGCGGTCTCCGCCTCACTTGACCAGTTGTAGGGGGCATTGACGGAGGTAAGACAGGTGAGAGGAGCAGCCACCTTACTGTAGTCACGGATGAATCTACGGTAAAAATTAGCAAACCCAGGAACCATTGCAACTCTTTGCGAGAGGATGGTGTAGGCCACTCCAGTACCACTTGAATCTTGGATGGGTCCAGTTGAAGTTGTCCTCGATGACGTAGCTCAGGAAACTGACTGAGGGGGAATTGAAGTCGCACTTTTCTGGTTTCACATAGAGCCGGTTCTCCAACAACCTCTGTAAAACCAGCCTCACATGGCGTCTGTGTTCCTCCAAAGAATGAGAGAAGTTCAAAATATCATCAAGATAGACAAACAAAAACCGGTTAAGCATGTCTCGAAGAATGTCATTAATCAGGGCCTGGAAAACTGCTAGGGCATTAGTAAGTCCAAACAGCATGACCAAATATTCAAAATGGCCGAGGGGCGTGTTGAAGGCGGTCTTCCATTCGTCCCCCTCTTTAATTCGAATCAGGTGGTATGTGTTACGTAGAACCAGTTTACTGAAAATTTGGGCATGGCAGAAGGGCTCGAAAGAAGGGTCGATGTGAGGGAGTGGGTATTTGTTTTTTACGGTTACGTCATTAAGGCCACGGAAATCAATACATGGACGAAGCAAAGTGTCTTTCATTTTAACAAAAAAAGAATCCAGCGCCCAACGGAGAGGAGGAGAGGCGAATGAGACCCGCGTTAAGGGAGTCTTGGATGTAGTTCTCCATAGCTTCCTTTTCAGTACGGGAAAGGTTGTACAACCGGCTGGTGGGCAGAGAGGCTCTGGGGAGTAATTCAATAGCACAATCATACGGATGGTGGGGAGGTAGGGACAGGGCAAGGTCTTTACTGAAAACTGTGGTGAGATCATGATATTCAGGGGGCACAGTGAACAAATGTCATGGTCTGCGGTCTGTCTGGTGTTTTGTTTTCTCCCTCATGTTTCATGTCTTGTCTTCCTGTTTTATTTTGGTATCACTCACCTCTGTCTCTGTTCCAGGTTCCTGTCTGCCCTGCCCCCTCCTTGTCAGTGTGCACCTGATCCCTGATTGTGTTTCCCGCACCTGCTTTTCATCCTCATCCCGCCCCATTAGTCCCGTATATATTCCCCGTCTTGTCTCGTCGCCAGTTTGTTGATTCTCCTCGTCCATGTTACAGCTCCGGTCCGCAGCCTTGTCAGTAGCTCTTTTTGTGTTTGAGACCTCGCTTGTTTTTTGACCTTGTTTTTTGCCTTTCGCTCTGGACTGCTCAGCTGGTAATAAACCTTGTTTCGCTGCTCTACCTGGTCTGAGTTTTGCATTTGGGTCCTACCTTCCTGCGCCACAGTTCATGACAACAAATTTGGAGGAGCTGAAGGATGGGAAGCAGGACAATTGAGGGAAGAAGCCGAGTGTAAACAGAGGGAATGAAAATAAAGGCTCCAACCAGAAATGGTTGAAGTCTTCCAGTCTGAATCCATTTGAGGATTGTGAATTTTTAACCAAGGTAACCGCAATACCAGAGGTGTGAGGGTGGAAGGGATTACAAAGAGCTGGAAAGTTTCGTGGTGGTTACCAGAAATGCAAAGGGAAATGGGAACAGTGCGATGGGTAACGGATGCGATTAATCTGCCGTCAAGGGCCGTAACTTTCTTCGAAAAATCAAGTGGTTCGAGGGGGATGGCAAATTGGTTGACTACAGATTTATCAATGAAATTGTCATCAATCCCTAAATCAATACTTGAATTTGGAAAGAGTGAGGGGGACACAAGATATTGGCGGGTAGGGAAATGTGAGGGGGAGAGCTTGAGTCCAGCTTGTGAGTAATGTCCAGCTCGACCATAGTAGATGCACAGGTTCCTTTCCAATCAATGCTGATGTTCTGCAGGGGTGAGCCGGGCCCTTCCCAACTGCATGGGTTCCTCCGATACTGCAGGGGGCACTGGAGGCTGGGAAAGGGGTTGAGTGGCATTGGGAGTTGTGGAAAGGGAGTTTAGAGTGGGAGGTTGTGCAGACCTGCGGAATATCCCTGCTCTGTCCCTGTCTCTCTCTCTGAATCGATTATCTATCCTAATGGTTAGGGAAATCAAACTTTCATGTGACGTAGGCTAATCACAAGTAGCCAATTCATGCTTTAATTCGTCAGATAATCCCCTGAGAAATACCCTCATAAGTGCCAGTTCATCCCACCCACTTTCAGAGGCCAGGATACGGAAATCTATAGAGTACCCAGCGGCGGAATTAGCGCCCTGGCATAGGGACAATAGACAGTTAGCTGCCTCCTGACCCTACACAGGATGATCAAAAACCCTGCAGAGCTCAGTAGAGAACTCCACGAAAGAATGCAACATGGGGGACCCCCTCTCCCATAAAGCAGTATCCCACTGAGCTGCCTTACCCCGCAAAAGATTCATGTAATGGTAGGACTGTTAGACTACACGTCCCATAATGCTTTGTGCCTACGGGGGGGGGGCACTTCCTGTTTTTGTATGAATACAGACGTTCCGACAGAAGTCCAGCGATATTATACATGGTGTCAGAAGCGGCGAACTGCAAGTCTCCGCGGTATTTTCAGGTGCAGTATAGGGCAGTAAACTGGCGGAAGAAGTTTTCGTGCAGTTTTAGACCGAAAATGACCGGCAAAAAGACGACGGCAGATCGTAGCTAGCTGCTAGCGTACGAGCGTTGCTAGCATACGGCCCCACTTGGCGCATGTTGGCGGCAGGGGGCGAACTGCAGGGAGACGGCGCATCAAGTTCGGATTCTGAACGTGAGGAGACGAGGGATTCAGCGACGGCGATGGCGACCACTGTGCAGTTAACTCCCCCAGAGCCATTTGACTTTTCATGTCCGACAGATTGGCCAAAGTGGATCAGAAGATTTGAAAGGTTTCGTATTGCAACTGCTTTGGACAGTAAAACAGAGGAATATCAGGTGAATTCACTGTTATACGCAATAGGAGATGCTGCTGACGATGTTTTAGCAGTTTTGCCATTAACTGCTGAAGACAAAAGGAAATATGAAGCTGTTAAAGCAGCGTTTGAGAAGCACTATGTGGGAAAATATAATGTGATCTTTGAGAGGGCACAGTTTAATTCCAGACGTCAACAGGACGGTGAGAGTGCCGAATCATTCATCACAGCTGTACACAAACTTGCAGAAAACTGTGGATTCGGAGTGCTTAAAGATGAACTCATAAGGGACAGAATTGTAGTTGGCATAAAGGACAAAAGACTTTCAGAACAGCTACAACTGGACTCAGAGTTAACACTTCCTAAAGCCATACAGAAAGTCAGACAGAGTGAAACTGTAAAGAAGCAACAAGCAATATTACATAGCAGCTCTGTGGAAAACAAAACACTGAACATGGACATTGTAAGGATGAACATGAAAAAAGGAAGAACTCAGACATGGCAACAGTTAAAGAAGGGACAAAAGCCAGTTCAGCAGGTCGAAAAAGAGTGCGGCCGCTGTGGTCGTAAGAACAGACACTCGTGGAAAGACTGCCCAGCGAGAGAGGTACAGTGTAGAAAATGTCAGAAAAAGGGACATTTTGCTGTAGTTTGTCGCAGTAGTGAAGCTGCAGGATTACGGGAAGTCACAGAAAATCAAGACGACACAGACTGTGAGGATTGTGTGTTCCTGGGAGAAGTAGGCACAAACACATCAGAACCCTGGGTTGCAAAGGTAGAACTGAATGGGACAAAAGTGGAGTTTAAACTTGACACTGGGGCAGATGTCACGTCTATTCCAGAGAAACTGTACAAACCCAAAAGAGACGGTAAGCTGCAGAAACCCAAAAAGAAACTTTTAGGGCCAGGCAACCACCCACTCAAAGTTAAGGGCTGTTTTAGGGCACAGTTGGTAGCGAAAGAACGCAGTACATCACAAGAAGTCTACCTGGTGTCAGGCCTAGTGCAGCCACTGTTAAGCAGACCAGCCTGTGAGGAATTGGGGTTAGTGTACAGAGTAGACACAGTCAAGGAACCTGACAGATTTCAGAGCAGCGTACCGAGATGTGTTTCAGGGTTTAGGCAAGCTGAAAGACCCTTACCACATAGAATTAGAACAGGGAGCCATACCAATAGCTCTCTCTGCCCCACGACGTGTTCCCCTCCCTCTCAGAGATGCAGTGAGAGAAGAGTTAAACTGAATGGAAGCGATGGGAGTTATTTCTAAAGTCACTGAGCCTACGGAGTGGTGTTCAGGCATTGTTGTCATTCCCAGACCAGACAAAAAGCCACCCAGAATATGTGTAGATCTCACACCTCTGAATACATCAGTGAAAAGAGAACGCCTTATCCTCCCAGCAGTGGATCAAACACTGGCTATGATGAAAGACGCTTAAGTGTTCACAAAGCTGGATGCCCGTTCCGGATTTTGGCAAATACCTCTCACACCAGAGTCACGGTCCCTCACAACATTCATCACGCCTTTTGGGAGGTATCAGTTCAACCGCCTTCCCTTTGGCATAGCATCAGCACCAGAACATTTCCAAAGGAGAATGTCACAGATGCTGGAGGACTTTGATGGAATAGTCTGTCATGCTGATGATGTGCTTGTATATGGTAGAGACAGACAGGAGCATGACCAAAGACTGTGTGCTCCAAAAGTTCCAAAAGGAGGGCCTCACTCTCAACGAGAAGTGTGAGTTTGCCAAGGAAGAAATCATGTTCGTTGGACACAAAGTTTCAGCGAAAGGCATTGAGGCTGACCCTAACAAGGTAAAAGCGATCCAGCAGCTGCCACAGCCCAAGTGTGTGGAAGATGTACGGCATCTCATGGGCATGGCTAATTACCTCGCTAAGTTCATGCCACGGTTGGCCACGATAACCACACCGCTTAAGGAGCTTCAAAAAGAGAGAAATGAGTGGATATGGGCAGAGCCACAGGAAACAGCGTTTCAGAAACTAAAAGACATACTAAGCTCCCCTGAAGTGCTCGCTCAGTACTCTAATACAGCAGACACAAGAGTTGCTGCAGATGCATCCCTGTACGGGATCGGAGCCGTACTTACACAGAAGCAGGTAGATGGTATGTGGCGACCAGTGA
The DNA here is from genome assembly GCF_008729295.1 of Plectropomus leopardus. Lineage (NCBI taxonomy): Eukaryota > Metazoa > Chordata > Actinopteri > Perciformes > Serranidae > Plectropomus > Plectropomus leopardus. The sequence continues at coordinate 2,565,258 of NC_056464.1, forward strand.
CATACATTTCAAGAGGGCTGACAGACACTGAGAGGCACTATGCGCAAATAGAAAAGGAGGCTCTCGCGGTCATGTGGGCATGTGAAAGACTTTCGTCATATCTCATGGGACTACAGTTCACACTGATTACTGACCACAAACCCCTCGTCCCTCTTCTGAGCACGAGAGGTTTGGATGACCTTCCTCCACGCATCCTAAGGTTTCGGCTGAGGCTGCTACGTTTCTCATTCAAAATCATCCATGTTCCAGGTAAAAACCTTGTCACAGCCAACGCCCTGTCACGTGCTCCAGTGGGAGGTCCACCCTCTGCAGGTGAACTTCATCTGGAGAAAGAGGTGGAGGTTTTTGTGGACTCAGTTGTATCCTGTCTCCCAGCCACGGACAAGAGGTTGGAGGAGATAAAGTCAGCACAGGACAATGACGAACTGTGTAGAAAAGTGAAGGACTATTGTCTAGCAGGTTGGGCAGAGAAATACAAGCTAGATGCAGACATCAAAGCGCACTGGCAACACAGGATGGATTTACACATCGCTAATGGCCTTCTCATGAAAGGAGACAGACTTGTGATACCATCACCTCTGAGAGGAGACGTTCTGCAGTGTCTGCACGAAGGCCATCAAGGGATCTCGAAATGCAGGGCTAGAGCCAAGGAGTCAGTCTGGTGGCCCGGCATCTCAGCACAGATAGGCCAAATGGTGGACAAGTGTGAAACATGTCAAAAATACAGACTACAGAACCGTGAACCACTGTTACCCACTCCACTTCCGCACCGCCCATGGCAGAAGGTAGGCATGGATCTGTTTGAGTGGTCAAAGAAACAGTACCTTTTGATCATTGACTTTTTCTCAAGATATATTGAAGTAGCACAACTCAAACACACGTCGGCAGAGGTCACTATCAGTGCTGTTAAAGAGGCCTTTGCTAGACATGGAACTGCAGAGACTGTGGTATCAGATAACGGACCGCAGTTTTCATCAGAACAGTTCAAGCAGTTTGCGAAGGAATACCAGTTCAGGCACATCACGAGCAGCCCCCAGTACCCCCAGGCCAACAGGGAGGCCGAACGCGCTGTTCACACCATCAAGGACTTGTGGAAAAAGGACAATGACTTCAACAAAGCACTGCTGGTGTACAGAGCCACCCCGCTGGAACATGGGTTCTCGCCAGCTCAGCTGCTAATGGGGAGAAACCTGCGCACCTCTCTACCTCAGCCCACAGCCAAGCTGGATCCTAAGTGGCCGGACTTGCAAGCTTTTCGAAAGAAGGATGAGGAGGGGAGGCGTGAGCAGGCAAAACACTACAACCGGAGACACCGTACCAGACCACTTCCAAAACTAACACCGGGACAGAAAGTTTGGATTACTACAGAAGGAACTACAGGAGCAGTAGTTAGACCTGCCAGTACTCCCAGATCTTACGTGGTAGAGACTGATAGAGGTTTTCTAAGGAGAAACAGGAGTCACCTTAGACCTACAGGTTCCATTACACGGTCTGGTCGAGTCGTAAGACCTCCTTATAGGCTAGATTGGTGAAATAGAGGACAGCTGTTCATTTAAATGACAAAACGAATGTTCAAAATGCTGTTTATGCAGTTGTTTGAAACAGTTTGTGTTTATGGTGTTAATGGAAAGAAAACACAGAGAAACATTACAATGTTTATGTTGAAATGAGTATACAGTACATTAATGTTCATATAAGCTGTCAAATGCTTTATTGTTGTTTGCTTGAAAATGAGTATGACTTTAGCTAAAAGGAGGAGGTGTAATGGTAGGACTGTTAGACTACACGTCCCATAATGCTTTGTGCCTACGGGGGGGGCACTTCCTGTTTTTGTATGAATACAGACGTTCCGACAGAAGTCCAGCGAGTCCCGTGTCGTTATTATACAATTCATAACACAGGCTACCTGTGATTTGTCGGAAGGGTAACTGGAGGGCTATTGTTGGAATACTAATACTAGAACACTTGAGCAAGAAATGGCTACATGAACCCAAATCCCATAATGCTCACGCGGAGGAACAAAGGGCTCTTCAGTAGAGTGGGAAAGGGGAGTCAGAGCTGCCGAAGCAGGTGGATTACTCACAGGATTGGCGGTAATGCAAGTTGCAGAGTGGAGTGATAATTGGGAGAGCTGAGCAGTGATATTGGAGATGTGGCCATTAAGATTCTGCAGGGTTTCCATAACTACACGTAGCATGTCGTCGTGGCGTGCAATGAGGGCTCCTTGACAGAAAAGGACGTCCTTAATGGACTCTGGGTTCACTAAACGAAAGGAGGACCCAAGAGCAAACATAGACAAGGAGTTAAATCATATAACAATGATTTTAATGTGCGTAGGGAATGAATGAAGGGAATGGTATTGAGAGAATGAGTCCAGTGGCTGAGATGGCGGAGGAGGCTGGAGTGGCTTGGAGAAACGAAGGGGCGAGGTAGGTGGTGAGGGCTGGTGAAGCTGGAGGGAATGGTGGAGCTGGTTGAGCGGTGGAGCTGGTTGAGCGGTGCAGATCCTTGTAGGTGAGTGACGAGGTTCCAAACACAAAGGCGGTGGGGACTGGATGGCGATGTCCTGGAGCTCTGAGGCGGAAGTACTGAAACAAGAATAGATCTCAAAGTAGTAGCGGTTACTAGAAGCACAGGAAAAAGTACTCATGAGAGTCTGCTGATATACCACGGGTAAGGTGGAAAGACAAGCTAGCACCGCACAGGAGAGAAGCCGCGGTATATATACTGCAGAGGGTTGATCACTGATGAGGAGTAGGTGAGGAAGTGTGTCGTGAGCTCCAGCACCTGGAAGCCACGCCCAGCCCCTGAAACACAGAACAAGGAGATGACACACCAAGAACACAGACACACAGTAACAAACACTCCCAGACAGCACAAAACCACCACAGTCTGAGCCTTAAAGTCACAAGAAGTTCCTGACTAACCATTCATAGAGATCTTGTCTGGAGACTGAACAGTGGTAATGATGTGCAGCATGTAAGGGGTAAGCATGTATGTGTGTGTGTGTACATGTATTAGTTTGGTAGAGTAGTTATTGAGAGCACAGAGAGCTGGTAGGTGGGAGAAGAAACAGTTAATTCATCCCATATGATCCGTCCGCTGCAGAAGCATTTACCTTGACAACTGCTCACAGACACAAACACTGTGTACAGGCTGCACCTGGTTTGGCTCAGGAGCTACTTGACAAAATAAGCCACATAAAGAGTTGTTGTTAACATCTGTCAGCATATTCATTTATTAGTTAAGTTTCTTTAACTAAGAAAGGTTGATGTTGTTAGTAGAGTCTACTTTGGAGTGTGCCACTGTCATCCTGAGTGGAGAGGCCACCATCAGTAGGTCACTGTTTCTGCTCTGCCTCAGATGGTGAAGGGTCTCCAAAAGTCCACACGGAGGACACCATATCAGACCATGCTTGTCTAGGCTTTCCAGCCTTCAGCTGCACAGGAGATGACTTCACAATGGGAGCTGGAGACCACATTCAGAGATGATGCACAAAATGTGTATACTATTGCAGCTGTCCTTGAGATATGATTTTTTAAACTGATGGTCCCGTCAACAGAGGAGCACATACAAGTGCAAATCATAGTTCAAGCTCTTGCACAGCAAGCAAAAAGATCATAGAGAGAGGAAACACAGTAGCATCACTGGCTGGAACAGAATGACAGAATGACAGCACGTGCCGTCAGTGCTGATTAAGGTGAGCAAGGAAGACACTGATTAAGATGATAACATTAACAGTAAAACAGTGAGGAAAGAGATACTGATATACTTTGCAAAACCACCTATAGCAAAGAATGAGAATCCTTTGAAATGGTAGAAGGAAAATGAAGCAAGGTTCCCACCTTGGCCATCCTGGAAAATCACACTGTTCTGTCTGCAACATCAACCACATCCAAAACACCTCTTCTCAGCTGCAGGATACACAAACAAGAAAAGAGTGAGTCTGACTGCAGAGCATGTAGACATGCTAACATTCCTCCACTGAAATGCTAACTGAACACTTGCTGTCCCTTAAGAATTGAGCAAAGTTTAATATTGAGTTAGATTAGCAACCTCTTTGAACTGTAACTTAAACTACTCATCATTTCAATCCCTTACACATGATCTACAAATTTTTTATACACTATCCATGTTGGCCTAAAAGTATGTTGGACTTAATCAATCAATAATATATTTGTCATTTATTTGTGGAATTATCACAGTACAACTCCAGTGAAATGTCATCCCAAGTGTTTAGCTTGTGCTCTATAATTTAGTCCTTTTTGCGTCTTCTTACATTGCTGGTCAATGATCCATGATTGTCTATGTTTCCAGACGGTTCTAGTAATTTATAGTTTCTGAGTGTGGCACAGCACAACAGGACAACACCTCATATTCCCATTGACATACCAGTCCATTCACCATATAGCACAGGCTTCCTCTAATTCTCTCTCAGAGTCCTCTGCTCTGTCAGATCAGCATTTAGAAAAAGAATCACCTGATGAACGCAGCTATTTAGTCAAGTTTCTGTGAATCAAAGGATATTAAGTTCCTGTTTCAACCTGATACAGCATGGAGGTCATCCTCTTTAATATCCACTGCCTGTACAGTTGAGGGCAGGATGCTAGCTCAGCGGGTGCCCATCTCCTCCATCTTTTCCTGATGTTGACATTAAAAAACTTTGACCTTGCTAGCTGGCAGCTAGCTAGAAGTCAGCTAGAGTTTACAGACTGGTGATTTAATTTACTTATCCTGATGAGTGACTCACAGCCACACACAACCACCATCAAAAGCCGACCACAAAAAGCACCACCACACTTGCAAAATAGACATAAGAGCCCAAATTTAGCACAAATTAAGCAGAGTTGACAGAGTTTATTGGAGAGAGAAATGAATCAACTAATAGTAAAATATATTCAATACAAAAAAAAGAGTTGATAGTTTGTTGCAGCCTTACACTTAAGCACTACACATCTGACAATCTCGAGGCTAATGCTAACAGCTGAAAAGACTGAGTTGTCTTGATGTCTTTTGGAAGCATTCAGTAAACTGTTTCTTTTCCCCACTTTTTGTAGACAGCACAATACTTCTGTTAACCAGAGGTTATTTAAGTCCACAAACTCATTTCCTATCACAGTGTTCTGTAACATCACCGTGTTCTGTAACACTGAGTGCCATACACATGAAACTGTATGGTGTGCATACACTTTCTGTATCTTATCAGTGTCCCAGCTGGCTTTATGGTGTTCACACAGGCTCAAGGTTACATGGTGATAGCTTATGTCTGAATGGGGTTCAGTGAGCCAGGGCTGAGCAGTCTGGTCTGATTAACTGGCTTCAAGGATTGCAGATCTGCAGTTGTCGGGTGCTGTGCAGAATCTCGGTGATCTATCATTCATACTGTAGACATAATGATAGATAGAGCATGGGCTGATGAGTGTTCTGCACTTTGTGTGTCAAAAGGAAGCGTGTTTATTTTGGACAAGTGAGTATGTGAGTGCCCACTTGTTCTACTCACATGTGTATCTATATGTCTGCCAAGCAACGTGAGGTACCTCACACGGAACAACATTTCCTGTGAGAGGGGAAAGAGTCAGACAATGGACCGCTCATGCTCCTCCTTTCTCATTTACTTTGAACACATCACCTCATGCACATCTGCATGATGCAATCAACACCACACACTGTGCAGTGACAATTATTACTTGTAAACTGGTTTAGTCAGATTGCAGCTCCCAGAGTTGCAGAGCAAAATGCAAAAAAACTCACATGCTTTGGGAAATGAATATATTCAAAATACTATGCAAATCCTTGTTATCCTGTATGTTGCTACATAAGGGCATGTACCTTGGGATGTAGGGACCACAGGGCTTGAATTGAATAATGTTAATGCAATTGAATTTTATTAATAAATCACGACGTATCTATATATTTCTATAAACTAACAGCTGCACAATTTTTTGATAGTTATACATTGTGTAATCAGCAATAGGACAAAGCCAGACAATGATTGTGATTAAAATTGTAGGGCACCATGGTTTTTCCTTTAAAAGATGATGCATTTGGTTATTGTACAGACTGGGAGGAGTACATATGCCTACTACCATTTGTATGCTTACTTATTACCTATAGCTGTGTTTTCAGTATGTTCAGTTTGTCTGTAAAGTTACTGAAAAACTACTGGCCCAATTTTCATGAAACTTGGTCCCATGGATGGCATTGTGATGTTACATACTCATACTGGTGAGATATTTCAGAAGCAGCACCGCTGCTAAGGTATGCTCTTTGACAATTTTGAGAATTTTCTATAATACTATGTTTTGTCTTTATTGTTTATCATAGCATTTTTTTTTTTTTTTTTTTTTTTTTGGTATTTGTTTCTGTATGTTGTTTTGTTTAGTTTACTCTACTGTGTAAAGCATCCTCTGGTCTCTTAAAAGGCATTAAATCCAAAGCTATTATTATTATTTTTTGTGTTACTGTTGTGTTAGGATACTTGTAAATGCTGGATTTTTTAAAAAGGAGAGCAGCACTTACCACATGCTGCCTCATCTGATGGAGCTCAGAGAGCCAATGAGGGCAGCTTTAGCTATTCTACACACTGATATCCTCACACTGACACCTGGTGAATACACCAGTGTGAGGGCCTTTCTCTGTCACTTATCCTCATACAATGCTTCTTACAACACATTCAAAGTCCTCACTTGTTGCTGCTTTGTCATTGGACTTTCTTGCCTACATCTTACGCTCTAGGTATCCTTCTGTGTCTGCTGTTTAAATTCTAGAATGGAAAGGGAAAAACTACTATTTTTATGTGCTCTCTTTTATAATATGATTATATTTATATATAAATATAAATACCTGTTTGCACTATTCTATCTTGTAAATTTGTGCATTGACAGCCAAGTCAAAGACAAATTTCCACTGAGGTGGACAATAAAGTCACTCTATCTATCTACCATGATGGCATGGTAGATAGATGGGATGATACTGCACTTGGTTATGTTTAGGCAACAAAAGCACATGGCAACCAACATTAGGACATCAGCAAAAGCACATGCCAGCACGGATGGTTGGGATAACACAGTCAAATGGGAGGTATACACTGGACTCCCGCATGAAAGTCCAGGGTTTGTTGGATCCATCCACCTACCATCCCACTTACCCTATAGGGACCTTTATGCTCCTTATATTACATCATTAGTGGCAGCATTTCGACCCAACACCATCTGGCGACATACGTATAATGCAGCTTACTTTCGGTGTCAGGATTTAACGTGGAAATCACTGCAAAAGTGGCAGTATTTGGAAACTCTGGAATAAGAACGGGCTGATTCATATTAGCGTCCCATGGATGGCATTGTGATGTTACATACTTAGGGGCAGCTGTGGCTCAGAGGTAGAGTGGGTCATCCTCTAATCGGAAGATCAGCGGTTTGATCCCCAGCTCCTGGCAACATGTCAAAGTATCCTTGGGCAAGATACTGAACCCCGAATTGCTCCCAATGCCGCGTCATCGGAATGTGAGTGCGTGTGAATGATTACTGAGTAGCAGGTGGCACCTTGTATGGTAGCCTCGGCCCCCAGTGTGTGTGAATGGATGAATGTGACAATGTAGTGTGCAAGCGCTTTGAGTGGTCAATAAGACTAGAAAAGCACTATACAAGTACAGTCCATTTACCATTTAAAGAAAAAATATTATCATTATTACATCTCATCTGAGTGTGCAGCCATGATTAGGCCCTTGAATCACCATCAGAACAGCCATCAACATCACAGGATGCTGAACCTGTAACCCTAGGTCATTTTTATTTTTGGTTTTAAGGTCAATTTGGAATAAATACTACACTCACTAACACGGTCTGCTTTAATCTCAGGTAACAAACTGTGGCATCATATGGACGACAGTGTGGTACCAAAAATGTGATGGCTGATGGCATGATGGTGGTCCAGCTGTACTTGTCTTTGCACTGGACAATTGGAGGACCCCTCCAAGGGACAGAGGTTGATGTACAAGCTTCCGGTCAGGTTTTTGTGCTATCTTGACTTCACCAATTGATCCAAGACGACTGTTTTGAAGCCTTGTGGTCTGCTTTTCAGACTTCGCTATCCAGGCTTTTTGGAGCTAGAAATGACTATACTTGGATTAGAGTGTGGAGATGTGAAGGAGCGAGGCGTGGATCTGACTTATAACCATGACAGAAAGACAGTCTGTCACTCAAGCAGAACCATGCTCTTAAATGTGTAACCCCAAGCCTTAATAAAATGTGAACAGTTAAGTTATATACAAATGTGTGTGTGTGTTTGTGTAGTTTTAAACTGTCATTGTATTGTTGTTGTTTGTTTTGTGTTGTTCTGTTTGTTGTTTTATAAGCCACACGTCTTTGTGTGGAATGTCTGATTAAAAGAAAATTAATAAAAAAATGTAAATGACAAAGAAAAGAGAAAATATCCTGTACAGTTTTCACGAATGTTTGAATTAGCTACAGAGACCAAAACTGGCTTTTGTACCACGCTGTAATGTTTTCTTGTTATTTTTTTTCATCTGTAAAGTTTAATTTAGTTTTAGTTTTAACATGGATTTGCAAATAAAGAAACCTTGAACTGTGTCCAAATGAAGCCTCAAGAAAAGGAACCTTTTTGGGAACCAATTTGCTAGAAATCTTCAATGCTTTATAAAGGTTCTCTCCATCACCACAAACCCACTTTTGTACTGCTACCAACATCACAAGGAAAGTATTCTGTAAGACTCAAGAGCTTAGCCTGAGTGTGGCCACCACTGAGACTGGAACTGCAATCTGATGATGAGTGGGAGGAGAGCTGCAGCAGATAAACTGTGGATGATGAGCTGATTGTGGCTAGGTGTGTGGAGAGCTGGGTCGAGTTGAGCCGCAAGACAATAACAAGACACACATACACACAGAGACAAACAGGACATGGAAGAGAAGAGGAACACAGGAAAACAAGGGAGAGAAAGACTGTGGATGTGATACTAGGTCAGTAGTATTCCATTAACGCTAAAATTCAGCAAATTGATACTGCAAATCCTAATGGAAACATTTAGAAAAAATGACCATTTATAGCAAAAAAGTTTTTACGCTCGCATGAGGTGGTATGTCAGTAGATTCAAAAAATCTATATTTTACAAAACTACAATGGAAACACTTTTTTGGCTTTTCTAGGGTCACATGATGCTATGGCCATGTGCTTTTCAGTAGGAACTGGCTGCCTCGGACATAATGCAGCAGGAGCTACAAGAGCTGTTATTGCATCACATAACTCTTCAAAAGTTCAGCGGATCATCTGTAGGTTTTGAATTCACAATTCTTCTGTGAAATCGTGGACTATCACCTCCCATGACCTCTCCCACGTATAAGGGCTTGCCTTTCCATTATCGCTCGCATGACACGCCTTCGTTGCCTTCAATTGAGATTAATGACGGCTAGTGCGGTGGCTGCAATAGAAATAAAGCTGCTGATGTTTTGAACATCCAAGTGGAGAAGAAGTTGAAGAATGTTACTCAGTGGAAATTGTGTATTATTGACATTTTGAAAATATCACTTAAGTTTTGCACAAATCTGTAATGGAAACCCGCCAACTAATTCAAGATAAAAATTTACTTTACACTTTGTCTGACGTGTCTGACTTTGCTGCTACCTGCTAATGCCAGGAACACTAATTAAGCTTTAAAATCCCAAAACAATATAATATTGAGCTCCTTAATCGCAAGAAGCAATATAAACATTTCTTGGTGTAGGTAAAATAAATACCACTTAAACTGATTTTTTTGTTGGTGTGAGCACCATAATACCAAGGCAAGGTAAAGACTGACTTGATAAAGAACTTATTTTGTCTAGTTTGTTCCATCATGTGTGCAGATGTTCCCTTCAGACTGTACTCTGCTCCATCTCAACACACAACACTATATATAGAGTATGTTGGCTCTAACAAAATAAGTCCAATTTCAGTGTCTTTAAAAAAAAAAAACATTAAATGTGAGTAATGCTCTCATCTGCATCTTGTCTCTGCATTATTCTTTTGTTGTGTTTGAGTGCAGATTTGGCAGCTCCAACAGGCAGTCATCAGGATATCCTCTCCTCAGAGCTGAGAACACATCTGTGGGCCATTACACATATGATCATGTGGTTGTGTGTGTGTGTGTGTGTGTGTGTGTGTGTGTGTGTGTGTGTGTGTGTGTGTGTGTGTGTACGCGTGTGTGTGATTTTGACGTCCTCCTAACTACCAGTATGACAAGTTTGGAACAAAGCTAGCAGTATTCTCCATGACTTGCAGTTACACCTCTTTATGCACTTTGTGCAGCAGCGTGTAGGAGGAAATCATTTATAACTCATAGGGAATTTCAAACAACAGCTTAACTGAACATCATGAAGCTGCAAATCAGCAGAACCTTTAACATCAAACTCATGAGATCATTAATCAAACAATCCATTACACTGCAAGTACACCATTTAAACACTGACACTTCACAGCTGCATTAAACTGAATTTACAGTGAAGAAAAGAGGCATTTTATCATGTAAAACCATATTTGCAATGATTTGCTGCAAAGTGCTTCGGAGCACAAATCAGCAACAGAGTACTGCTCTACCAAGAGCCTGTTTACCCCTGGTATTAACATGTGTTTCTGTGATCTGAGCACAAGGGGACAGAAAATAAAATACAGTTCAGAGATGACTGTGTTTCCACTGAGTGATGTTCTGCAACTTCTCCTCTGGTGTTAACATTCCAAGAAGCATGGTGATGGATGTTCAAAAAATTTGCAGGTTTATTTCTATTGCAGCCACCGCACTAACCATTATTATTTCCAATCCAAGGCCACGTAGCCAAGTTATGTAGCAGTGATGGAAAGGCAAGCCCCTTATACTGGCAGTGGCCACATATAAGGAATTTGTGGATTCAAAATTTCCAGGGGGGTTTGTTTGAGGAGTTAGGCGATGCAGTAACAGCTCTTGTAGCTCCTGCTGCATCATGAGGGAGCCAGTTCCTACTAGCAAGCACATAGCCATAGCATCATGTGACCTAGAAAAGCCAAAAAAGTGTTTCCATTGCAAATTTGTAAAATATAGCTTTTTCAAATCAGCTCATGTGAGTGTAAAAACTTTTTTTGCAATAGGGAGGTTTTGTTTTTTTTCCATAGGGGTATTATACATTTGCAATTTCAGTTAGTGCATTTTGAGGGTTAATGGAAACCTACCTACTGACACAAAACGCTTAAAACGGATGCCCACACTTTGTTCCCACTTTGCTATGGTGTCTGAAGGGGCGTCTTTAGGATTTGAGGACATTCAGTGTAGGAGCGACTTGATTACAGGTTTCATACTTGGTAAATATGTTTGTGCTGGCTTATGACGCATAATATAGGCTCTGATTTATTAAGGTTTACTTAGCAGTTTCTGTGTGTTCTGAGTGGTGTGCATGCTTATATTTGTATTACCTATAGTGTTTCTATTAGAATGCGGGCTACCTGTGTACCGCAGCTTTTGTGTAGTGCATATGACAAACATGGATGTGATGACATCATGCTTGGAAAGAAGAAGTCGGCATAGGCGCAGTTCGAAATAAGTTTTCGTGCATCACCATGCATAATTGTGCATCACAGTCTGGAGCATGCTTTATTTATCATTTCAGGACATCAAGCCAGTTGTGGACCAGTCAAGATGTAATTTTGGATGGACTTAGCCTGCTGTATTTTGGGGGGATTTTTTTGCTTTTCCAAATAAACCTCATTAAAGTTTTTCCAGCCTCATGTGAGTGCTTGGGTTTGCACAAAGGAGCTGGAACACGAGTCATAGCCGATGTACCTTGCAAGTGGATTTCTTGATCAAATTATTATTATTTTAAACAGCTCTATTTTGCTGCCTTTTAAAATGCACACTGACACTGTATTTACATAAAGTACAAAAAAATAAAATCCAATTCCCAGTGTGAATCAATTTTATTTCATTGTGAATTACAAAATGGTTGGGCAGCTGCCTGGCACCCTTCTGACAGATTTGACCCACGGGCTGTAAATTGACAATCACTGATTTAGACACATGGAAAAGAAAATAATGAGGAGTACGTTTTTGCCAGCATCATAACTGCAGACACAGAAGGATACCTTAAATAAATATAAGCAATAGAAGTAGACACAGAAGTCTACTGTGACAAATTGGTTCATGGTGTTATCCGAACAGGTATGTACCCCACATAAATCCCTCCTGGCATTAGTGTACAGTACAGTGCTACAGCAGTCCTGTTTACAGCGGTTTACTGTTGAAATCTCCCCTTACTGTGTGGTTTCAGAAGGAGAGAACACAACGAGACAGAGAAGAGGAGTGAAAATAGATGCTGCAGACGTCTCAGTGGACAGACAATTGCTTAAGAGTAGAGGTTGCATATCTGCGTAGGAGTAGTCTGGAAATAGAGAAAGGAGGAGAAAGTTAAGGCAAAGAAAAAAAGATGTGAAAAGACATACACTAAGAAAAAAACTGTCTTAGTGGTTATAAACCAAAGTGAAGAAGCACAAACTCAGTACAGTAATATAACAGTGGCCAACTCTTAGCCAACACAATTGTTAAAAATACTGCTCAGATTTTTTGGAAACCATTCAACTGAATGCCTCTTTATGGGGGTCAACTGTCCAGTGTGGTTTAGAGGTTTTAATTCCTGGGTTTTAGCTCAATTAAACTGCCAGACTAAAAATATTAGTGGTTAGAGAGACTTTCACTGAGAGTGGGAACTGACTGATCCCAGCAGCAGCTTTTTTTCTGCTGGAAACATCAGAAAATGTTGTTGTAACTCTACCAAAATGGTCAATGTGAGTGCTTCCTCATCTGCCATCACTCTGATTAAGGTCTGGTTAGATTTAGGCACCAAAGCTGTTTGATTAAGAAAAGGAAAGAATAAAAGTCATCAGAGACGTGCACAGACATTGTAAGGTGTAACATGGTAACACCTTACCACCCATCCCATTCTCATTCCAAACTCATTAGATACAGCCACTTTGTTAGTGCTTTCGGCATTCAATCCTGACACCAAAAAGCAGCTTTTACAGGTGCACGATCAGCATTAGGTGAGACACTTGGACTTTGTCCCTGCTTCCTGTCTGAATGTGATGGTTTTTTTTCTATGCCTTACCATGTTCCTTTGTTGCCTAATCTTAACCATCCATGCCAGCGTGTGTCTCTTGCATGCAGTCTGCTGTCAAGTTCATGTGATAACATAACCTATGGCATTTTTGCATGCTGTGATGCAAAAGTGACAAGCTGTTGATAGTTTGTAATCATATGTAGAGATTCACTTGCCAAGCATCCCATTCGTTAAACATTTCATCTTTAATCATTTCCACAACTAAAAAAGATTCACAACTAAAGCAATACCAAGTGTGGATACACCTGTTCTCATTTCTAAGTCATCACATACTAGTGCTTTAACAGAGCTTTTGGCTTAAGATTCAGACGCCAAAAGCCACCTTTTGTGGCCACATGAAATGCTGCTGGACAGTGTCTGGTGAAAACGCAGCCAGACAGAACCAGTAGCAGTGTTAGTATACAGAGGGTGGCTGAGGCTCAGAGGAAGAGCAGGTTGTGCACTAATCAGTAGATGGTGGTTTAATCCCCGGCTCCTCCACTCCACATATTGAAGTATCCTTAGGCATGATACTGAGGCCCGAATTGCCCCTGACGGCTGTTCCATCGGTATGTGAATGTGCATGATTCGTAACTTAGTACCAGGGGGCACCATGTATGGTGACCTTGGCCAACACTATGTGAATGTGTGTGTGAATGAGTGATTGCGACATATAGTGCAAAAGCCCTTTGAGTGGTTGGGAGACTAGAAATGCACAGTACAAGTACAGTCTATTTACCATTTATACACCAGCAGACGGAACTTGCATGCACACGATACGCTGCTGGATGGCATCAGATTGAAATGCTGCCAGTAAAAGTGTTATATAAGGAGCACGAAGGTCCCTATAGGGCTGGTGGGAGGGATGGTGGATGGGTCAAACAAAAACCAACAAACCGTGGACTTTCATCTTTCATGCAGCAGTCTGGTATTTGTTTCCTGACTGTATGTGATTGTTTTTTTTACACTTTACCATGTGCCCCTGTTGCCTAACCCTAACCATCTGTGCCAGTAGATGCATTTGTTGATGACGAGGTATTGGTTGCCATGTGCTTTTGTTGCCTAAACATAACCACATACAGCGTAAGCCCACAATGTGCATTTGTTGACATCACAGTGGTGCCATCCCAGAATGTAAACTGCAGACACAGATGATTACCTTAAATAAATGTAAGTAAAATAAATAGACGCAGAAGTTTACTACAAAGCAGCAAAATGTGCCAACTTGGAACAAGAACACAATGTTGGATGCAACATGTGCTGTGTGATAGGGGTCATAGAGCCAGTGTTTTAAATCACATTCCATCACCTTTTTAATTATGGGCTACTTGTAAATCTCTTTCAAATAGAGGGCAAATAGACTGGTGCTCAAGCAACTTGCAAGCATCTCAAGCAAGTAGCATACCCCATACCCGTGCATGTCCCTGATAGTTATGGTTAAATGATGCCAACATTTAGTTTTAGTAGGAAACAAGCTTCTGTTAGTGTCTTATGTCAAAGTCGAGCACTAACTGTGTCGCTCTACTTCTTCCTTTGCTTTTGCGTATTATTTTATATTTAATATATAGATTTAATGTGTAACTACCACTAAATAGGATATTTGTAGCTACAGATTTAGTAGCATTAAAATTAAGAGGCAATATGAAGAGTGTGCAATGCATTCCTCCTTTGTATTTTTGATAAACCTATTGCAGTGCCAATCCTTCCCACCAGCAGGTGTGGGCCCAACCGCCTGTGAATTATCTCTTCATCTGAGGGCTGCCAAGGTGAGCAGGTCAGGCTAACCGGGCCCTCTGAAATCACTTATGTAATGAAGCATCAAATAGAGGGGCTCAGAGGGATGGGTCAATTGCACAACATGCAAAATTTTGACATGCAGTGTCAGCTGTCTGTGTAGGGATTTCTCAAGGGTGAAAGTGTGTGTGTGTGTGTGTGTGTTTGCATGAGTCAGAGACTTTTTATATCCCTGCTGGCTGAATTGCATTGAACTCTATAGAACCTCTCTCAGCTCTTTCTTTAAAGGTACCATTATGACTGTTCAATTGATACATTTGATGCTTTTTGCTTCAGGTGACTGAAGAATACATGATATAATACATGATATAATACAGTGGACAACAGTCTCAACACAGTGGCAAACATCACATATATCAGCCTGTTCTCATTCTGAAGTTGTCAAATACTGCCACTTTTGCAGTGCTTTCAGCACAATCCCAACCCCAAAAGCCACCTTTTATGTCCACATGATACGCCGCTCCGGACAGAAATGTTTAAGGTGTTATTATATATGCAAAAAGAAGGACGGCACCTGCTGTGGCAGTATGACATGGAACCTGCTGTGACCACATGATAGGCAGCTACACGGTGTCAGGTTGAAACACTGCCAGTAACAACATAATATAAGGAGCAAAAACGTTTGTGTAAGGTGGGCGGGAGGGGTGGTGGATGGGTCCAACAAACCCTGGACTTTTATGCCTGAGTGTGGTGTTAACTTCTAATCTCAATTTGATGGGTTTTTTTTACACCTTACCATGTGCCCTTGTTGTCTTTTCCTTACCATCCACGCCACCACGTGCATCTGTTGACGTTCCGTTGTTGGTGACCATGTGCTTTTGTTGTCTAAACATAACCAGCAGACACAGAAGGTGATGATACTAGATGCTGCAATTGTGACGACTTGGAATGAGAACGTGTTGGATACATGGAAACAGTTATGTATAATCAACATCACACAAATTATTTACCACTGTAGAGAGAAAACTAATGCAAATTACAGCTGCTGTGACACAATTACAGAAAGCTGATGGTTCCAGACCAATGATAAAATAAAACTATGGTTTATCTAGAACGGCACTCTGAGAGGTCAAATGCCTCTCATCTCTCAGTGTCAGAGAAGGTAAAAAATAATGAGTGTATCTGCCATGTGTTTCAAATTTGTCACAAAATTAAATGAGTTCTTCCTGAACCCATGCTCCATCATTCCAACAAGTTTCATGAAAATAAAGTCAATAGTTGATCAGACAAACAGACCTGGTGAGCTCCATGATAGAGGTAATGAGGCTGGACAGGGTTATGTTAAGCAGAGGAGGGTAGGGACATGGTGCATTTTCTCCATGACGTGTTAAAATTTTATTCTTATTTTTTTGTAAATTGTACTTGTTGTAGTGGTTTTAATGCAGCATACTTCAACTTTAATAGATTTTTAGAGAAAATTATGTATTTTTGGTCAGATACATTTTGATATATTTTTAGTGCTGCTTTGATTCATGTATTTTTCCATGCATTCATGCACATCCTGCCAAGAACAGATCTGTTGGTTCCAGGTCTGCTGACACTTTGTTCTCCTGCTTCAGCCAGGCCCACTCATGACTGTTTACAGCATAATAATTGCTGAAAAGTCACTTAAGAATCATATGAGATAAAACATCCTTTTCTTTCTCAACCAGCTTTCAAACAGCGCTAGAGACTGATATCAACAGACTACAGCACACCTTGCAGCAGGCTGTGGGTGTGATCACTGTTCTGAGGTCAGTATGTTGTCAGAGAACTGACAGAGGAGTAACTGTGTCAGTTCAGTCAGCGCTAAGAATTATTAGTTATCTGTGTTTGAAAAGACAGGGGACAAAGTTAGAATCGTGATGTTATTTTTCTTTTACTTAATAAGTAACTCCAGTAATTATTTGTACTTTAACTCAAGTAGTGATTTTGATATCTAGCTTTACCTCAGCCTGAAAAAAAAAAAGCGTTCTGTAAGAGCTCAGCCTGAGTGTGGCCACCACTGAGACTGGAACTGTGATTACATGATGAGTGGAAGGAGAGCTGCAGCAGATAAACTGTGGATCACAAGCTCAAGTGTGTGGAGAGCTGGGTCCAGGTGAGCCACAAGACAGTAATAAGACACATATACACACAGAGATAAACAGGGGACACACGGGAGAGAAGAGAAACACAGGAAAACACAGGAGAGAAAGGCTGTGAGCATGACACTAGGCGGGTTTTATTAACCTTTAAATTGCGCAAATTTAAATTGCGTCAACTTAAAAAAAAAACCCTCCCATTTATTGCAAAAAAGTGTCTATGCTCGCATGAGGTGGTATTTCACACAATTAGAAAAAAGTATATTTTGCAGAACTTCAATGGAAACACTTTTTCAGGCTTTTCTAGGTCACATGATACTATGGCTATGTGTTTGTCAGCAGGAACTGTCTCCCTCAGGCATGATGCAGCAGATGCTACTCTTTAAACTCTTTAAAATTTAGCGGACATTGAGAAGTTTTGAATCCACAATTCCTTTGTGAAATCTCACAGAACCAACCTGCTGAAGGACACGCCCCATAGATTGCGATGGTGAAGGTTAGGGTTAGGGGCTGGGAAAACGTTAAGTCAGTGAGGATCCTCATAAGTATAGAAATACACAGTTGTGTGTGCGTGTGTGTGTTTGTGTTGGGGGGTAGAACGCTGCAATTTCAGTGTCAGTAGCTCCCAACAGTAACATATGTTTCTGATAGGAATGCCTCGGCTGTAAATGAACTCCTCATCCACATAAGAACTCGGTGAACAGCACAACAGTTTATGTCTTCAATTACATTTAAAAGAATACAACATGGCCCAAAATGATGATAAAGATTTCCATATGAGGAATGTGCATTACTGGTGCAGCGTGTTCTCTTTGGAGAGTACAGTCTGAAATATCCCTTTGGAAACTCGCTCACTCAAACAGCCAAAAGTTATGCAATAACACAATGAAACAGCGGTTTGATGGTGTTTTTTCATGATGAGAAAATTACGTTTTGGTAATGTAATGTTTCCTCATGATGATTAATGTAAACCAGAGACATTACACTACAGCAGAAACACAAATCCTTTTTATTAAGGTTGGAAATGAATGAAAGCTGAAACTTCTGCTGACTTCCTCCCCAAATGATGTGTCTGAATAAAGACTGTTTCAGAGGCTAAAAGCACCAAAAAAAGAAAACAGTAGGGATTTGGAGGAGATTGTATTCAGCCTTCTTTGCTGTTTTTGATGTCTCTGGATACAGTTTCATTAGTGAGCTTGGCCATGCTTAGCTTAGTTAATGGGTATCTTAGCCCGTTCTTATGTCCAGGTCGCTTTGTCACTCCCCTCAGCGTATAATATTGATGCTAAAGGCACCTTTAGCACCTATATGAGATGCACCGTGCTTTCAACCAAAGCCAATGTAAACCCATCCTGTCATGAACTGTGGCGCAGGAAGGTAGGACCCAAATGCAAAACTCAGACCAGGTAGAGCAACGAAACAAGGTTTATTACCAGCTGAGCACTCCAGAGCACGAGGCAGAAAGCAAGGTCAAAAAAACAAGCGAGGTTCAAACACAAAAAAGACCTGCGGAACTAAGCTGTAACGTGGATGAGGAGGATCAACGAACTGGCGACGAGACAAGACACAAAGGGGGAATATATACGGGACTAATGGGGCGTGATGAGAAACAGGTGCGGGAAACACAATCAGGGATCAGGTGCACACCGACAAGGAGGGGGCAGCCCACTGGTCCTGACGGGTTTGACATGGCTGACGTGGAAGGTGGGGTGGACCCGCATTGACCTTGGGAGCTTCAACTTGACGGTGACAGGATTGATGACCTTGGTAATGGGGAACGGGCCGACGAACCTGGGAGCGAGCTTCCTGGATTCCACCCGAAGGGGCAGGTTCTTGGTTAACCAAGAACCTGGATAACCACACCCTCTGGCCATCCTTATAGTGGGGAGCAGGCGTCCTCTTGCGATCCGCAGCCGCCTTGTAGAGGTCGGACTGACGTTGGAGTGTCTGGCGAGCTCACTCCCAGGTTCGCCTGCAGCGTCTCACCAAGGCCAATGCGGAGGGCACCGAGGACTCAGAGTCTATGGAGGGGAACAGAGAACGTTGATGACCATGAACAATGTGGAATGGTGATAGACCAGTGGAAGCGGACGGGAGAGTGTTATGAGCAAACTCAATCCAAACCAGTTTCTGTGACCATGTGTCTGGATTCTGGGCAGCAGTGATGCGCAGACCGGTCTCCAGTTCCTGGTTGAGGCACTTGGACTGTCCATTGGTCTGTGGGTGAATCCCGGAAGAGAGCCTGACTGTGGCACCAAGGAAGCTGCTGAACTCCTTCCAAAATCGGGAGATGAACTGAGGGCCATGGTCAGAAACGACATCCTTGGGGAAACCATGAATTCGAAAAACGTTATTCATCATCACCTCAGCCGTTTCTTTGGCTGAGGGAAGCTTAGGAAGGGCAATGAAATGAACCATCTTAGACAGTCTGTCAACCATCGTCAAAACCACTGTGTTACCGTTAGAGGGGGGTAACCCCGTGATGAAGTCCATAGAAATATGGGACCAGGGGCGACGAGGAATGGGCAAGGGCCTGAGTTCTCCTGAGGACTTCTGGTGAGAGACTTTGTTACAGGCACCTACAGAGCAAGCATTGACATAGTCCGAAACATCTTGAGCAATTTTAGGCCACCAAAAACGTTGCTGCACTACAAACAATGTTTTACCTATACCAGGGTGACAAACAGTCTTATGGGTATGAGCCCAATGGATCACCTCCCCCCTGAGGGCCTGAGTCACAAAAAGCTTGTCATCAGGACACAGGAATGGTGACCCCTTCATTAGCCCCCTTGACTTTACTCTCCACCTCCCATGAGAGCATAGCAACAAAACAGGTTTCAGGTAAGATACATTTGGGTTCAGGTTCGGCTGGTTCATGAGCAAACAGGCGGGACAGAGAATCAGGCTTCACATTCTTAGAACCAGGTCGGTAAGAAAGTGTAAAGTCAAAGCGACTAAAAAAGATAGCCCACCTAGCCTGCCTTGCATTAAGCCTCTTAGCAGTTTTCAAATACTCAAGGTTTTTATGATCTGTCCATACCTGAAATGGCTGAGAAGCCCCCTCCAGCCAGTGTCTCCACTCCTCCAGGCCACTTTCACAGCCAGCAGCTCACGATCACCAATATCATAATTTCGTTCAGACGAAGAGAGTGTCTTGGACAAAAATGCACAAGGGTGCAACTTACCATCCCTGGGATTAATTTGTGAGAGAACCGCTCCGACTCCAACGTCAGAAGCGTCTACTTCCACCACGAACTGCTGGCTGGGGTCTGGGAGGATGAGGACAATGGCGGGGGTAAAGCTTTTCTTGAGGCCCTGAAATGCGGCTTCACATTCAGGGCTCCAAACAAATGGTCTGTGAGGAGAGGAAATGTCATGCAGAGGCGAGGCTATGGTGCTATAAGTACGAATGAATTTTCTATAAAAATTGGCAAAACCCAGAAACCGTTGAACCTCTTTCTGTGAACTGGGAGTGGTCCAATCCGCAACTGCGGATTCCTTCCCAGGGTCCATCCTGATCTCCCCCTCAGCAAGCACAAACCCAAGGAACGAGACCGAGGGCTTGTGAAACTTGCATTTCTCCGCTTTCACAAACAGCTGGTTCTGAAGCAACCGCTGCAGCACCAAGCGGACATGGTGGGGGTGAGTCTCCTCATCGGGGGAGAAGATCAGGATGTCGTCTAAATACACAAAAACAAAAACATTTAACATATCATGAAGCACATCATTAACCAGGTTTTGAAAGACAGCAGGAGTGTTAGTAAGACCATACGGCATGACAAGATATTCATAGTGACCCGTGGGAGTGTTAAAGGCCGTCTTCCATTTGTCACCTTCCCTAATTCTTACCAAATGGTAAGCATTGCGAAGATCGAGCTTGGTAAAAATCGTGGCCCCCTCCAACAGCTCGAAGGCTGTTGAGATGAGGGGGAGAGGGTACCTGTTCCTTACAGTGATGTTGTTGATGCCGCGATAGTCAATACAGGGTCTGAGGGTTTTGTCCTTCTTTTCCACAAAGAAAAATCCTGCTCCAGCAGGAGACGGACGTGATGGATGATTCCAGCGGCAAGGGAATCCCTCACGTAGTCATCCATGTCTTTACGTTCTGGAGCAGAGAGAGAGAACAGTCTACACCTAGGCGGGGTACTACCTGGCAATAGGTCAATAGCACAATCATAAGGACAATGTGGCGGCAGGGAGGTGGCTTTAGCCTTACTGAAAACCTCAGCTAAGTCATGGTAACATGGCGGCACATTAATCAGGTCAGGGTCTTTAGAATCAGAAGCAGCCGAATTGCAGGACTTGGGAAGACAGGAATCTACACATTTAGGTCCCCAGGAGGTAGTCCTCCCACTGACCCAGTCAAAATCATGAGGTTATGAGTCTTAAGCCAGGGATGTCCTAAAATGACCTGATGAGCCAAAAATGTGGAAACTTAGTTTTTTCGGAGTGAGCGTCAGGGAAAACTAGCTGAACCGATTGTGCATGGTGAGTTATTCTGCCTAACAGGGTGCCATCTACGGCCTTGACTTCAAGGGGGCGTTGGAGAGTGAATTTTCTCAGCCCCAGTCTCCTGACGAGAGAAGAGTTCATAAAATTAGCGTCAGCACCAGAATCAATGAACACGGAGACCAGCAATGAATTGGTGTCTGAAACAATGTTAACTTGGGGCTGGAATTGGGCAGGATTGCTAATAACAAAACTTCGACTCACCAAGAGCTGTTTCTTAACCTGAGCTCCTCCTTTAACATGGCGGGCACTTACTAAATGTCCCAGCTGACCGCAGTGAAAACACCTTCCATCCCGTTGTCGGCGGAGACGTTCCTGTACAGGGAGATGAGTCCGACCCAGCTGCATAGGCTCCTCCGACGGGTGGTTTGTGGGAACCAAACTGGATGCGGCGGACGGACGTGACTCGGCCGATCCTGGGAGTCGCTCCTCAACCCTCGATGTGGCGGCTGACGAGTCCGCAGACGTCCCCGCTCCTGATCTCATTCCGCGAGCCTTTTATCAATTCTGATGGCCAAGGCGATGAGTGAATACAGATCCTCAGGAAGGTCAATGGAAACCAGCTGATCTTTAACAGCTTCAGAGAGTCCTTGAAAAAGCCTCAGACAAAGCCACGGGGATTCCACTCGCTTTCAGACGTGAGGGTGCGGAAGTCAATAGCGTAATCAGAAACCTTGCGTTTACCTTGTCTCAATTTCAGCAATGACCTGGCGGCTTCCCTGCCCGGCGATGTGTGCTGGAAGACCTGCTCGAGGGCTCGAGTGAATCTAGCGAGGGTTGAACAGGCTACCGACGTGCGGCTCCATTCAGCGGTCGCCCATGCTTCCGCTCGCCCCGTGAGGTGGGAGATGATAAAAGCCAACGCTTGTAATTCAAAATGCAGTTCACACTGGGTCAAAAAGGGTCTCACATCACCTGATTCCCCCGAGAATCGTTCCGGACGGGAGAGCCGCAGACGGTGAAACAGCGCTGGCCGAGGGCTGTGAGTCCGGGGGTAAACCCGGAAGAGTGTGACCGAGGCAGCCGGAGCAGCTGCCTGTGCTTCACATAGCAGATGAACGAGTAACTCGTTAATCTGTGAGCCCAATGATGTCATCGAGTCCTAGCGAGCAGCCAGTTCTCTCAGATCGGCACACAAAGATGTTAGCTGCTCTTGCTGCTGAGCCAGCTTGTGTCCCTGTGCCCGAAGGGCTTGACGAACCGGATCTGAGTCTGCTGAGTCCATAATGGCCAGTTCGTTCTGTCATGAACTGTGGTGCAGGAAGGTAGGACCCAAATGCAAAACTCAGACCAGGTAGAGCAGCGAAACAAGGTTTATTACCAGCTGAACAGTCCAGAGCACGAGGCAGAAAGCAAGGTCAAAAAAACAAGCGAGGTTCAAACACAAAAAGACCTACTGACAAGGCTGCGGAACTAGGCTGTAACGTGGACGAGGATAATCAACGAACTGGCGACGAGACAAGACACAAAGGGGGGAATATATACGGGACTAATGGGCCGTGATGAGAAACAGGTGCGGGAAACACAATCAGGGATCAGGTGCACACCGACAAGGAGGGGGCAGGGCAGACAGGAACCTGGAACAGAGACAGAGGTGAGTGATACCAAAATAAAACAGGAAGACAAGAAATGAAACATGAGGGAGAAAACAAAACACCAGACAGGCCGCAGACCATGACACATCCGCAGCAAAATTTGATGCTAAAAGCAGCTGACGATTATATAGAGCAAGGAAGTCTGCTTAGGTTTCCAGGATGCCAGTACTGTAATGTCAACAAATGCACATGGTGGGATAATGCTGCACAATCCTTATGTTTACAAAGCAGCACATGGCTACAGTGTTGCCACATTGAAAAAGTTAAACTATCCTACCAGAGGCTCAAAATTATTATTATTATTATTATTATTATTATTATTATTATTATTATTATTATTATTATTATTATTATAAAAAAGAGACGTGTTAACTAAACTGCTTATGTGTCACAATGGTCAAATTATCGGACATTACGGCAATTTTGGAATTACTGATCGTACATCATATAGAGAGCAAAATTATCCCACAAATACGAAAAAAAGAAAATTATCATGTATTTGGCAACCCTGCATGGCAACCTTCATGATGGTTAACATCACGCATTAAAGTCACAGTTCAGGCAAAAGAGGCACTTGGACATGTCAGGGATTATTTGTTGTGTCAGAGCATGCTTGACAAAATGTCAAAACACATCAGCACAGGGTGGCAGAAGTATTCAGACCCTTTACTGGGGTGGAAAAAGAAATACACACATAATTACAAGAAAAAGTCCTTAATATAACATTTTCAGAGGTACAGTCAGATATGGTTTAGAGTTTGTATTTGACAGGTGTCCAAAGGTACCTGTGTACCTTCTGAAAATGTTATAGTTATTTGTGTCACATTGATTGATATTAGCATGTTGACCTTTTAAAACCTGTGTCAATTGGCTTTTTTCTTTTAAACATGGGAAAAGACAATAAGAGAGTTAAGAAGAAAGGTCTCAAAAACTTAAAAGGACACATCTCATAAATGTTTCTGTATGTTTTGTCCTGTACATTATTCGCATATCACAACCAGCACAATAACCTGACAACTAGAACAGACTAGATCCTACCTCACCACTCACACCCTGCCCTGTTGATTCAGCCCACTTATCTTCATTTCTCCACATTTGCAAGTTTTATATTTTTGCTATTTAAATTTTTTTCAACTCAAAACAAACATTAACTACTATATACACTAGACATACAACACGCACGCACACACACACAAAACATGTGTTTAGTGTTTCCTGACATTTGATCTTGTCCTTATTTATGTACATATATATTCAACATTTATTTGATTTTAAAAATATCATCACTGATTTGTATTATACCTGATGCGTTGGCAATATTGTTCATATAACATTCATGCCAATGAAGTGAACTGATTATTCTCAGTTGCACTGAGCCTTGTTCACTAGCAATTTGTGGGCTGCGCAAAATTAAAAATATCAAAGGTGTATACAGGTACCTCAAAAGTGTACATCAGTAAACTGCCAGAGTAAATGTACTTAGTTAGGAGTTTCCTCCACTGGTTATCAGTGTGTAAACACACACATGTTGCAATACTCTACATTTAAAGCCACACTCATGGCTCGCCTCAGCGAACTCTGTGCCGCTGACCTGCTGGCAGCTGATGACGACAGCGGCTCTGTGCTCTGGTCAATATTTGTGCAGGCAGCAAGGCCAAAACTAACACAGGTAAACAGCTGATGACGGCAGCAGACATGAAACCAGCCTGTCAATCAGTCATCCTTCAGAAGATGGCAGCTGCTCTTTGGAACAACTTGTCATTGACCTGTCAATGTTGTGGAGAACATTCATGTAAACATTAGAATCCTCAACGCGACCACATGACTACAGCAGGAAGAGAGTTCCCCCTGGTTTTACACAGTATGTAAACTAAAGTCACTTCGGGAAGAGACAGGCGTTGGTCAAGGTTAAGATGACATTTATCTGCAAATAAAAGCTACCCTCCCAGTCAAAAACTTCATGTCAGGGGTGCCCCTTTGGTAGCATGGGCGCCCCATGTGCTGAGGTTATGTGCCCGCTGCAGCAGCCACGGGTTTGAATCCAGCCTGCAGCCCTTTGCTGTATGTCATCCCCTCTCCCTCTTTCACACTTAAGCTGTCCTGCCTTTATAATTGCAAAGACGTAAAAAGTTAATTTCAAACACAAAAAAACCTTATATCATCAAAGCCAAATCACAAGAGTTAACCGGCACATACATTTTCGAGTCGTACCCGCTTCCTCCACCACTACACATTTCTGTCACATTTTGAGCAAAAAGCACAGTATTTCTGCTCCTAAGGACATTTTGCTTAGGTTGCTTTAAGAACTATTTTACCGATATAAAGTTGGTCCTCACACAGGCTGTTCCTGCATTAGAAAGAAGCAAATACTTCTGAAATTGGTGCAACATTACCAGAGAAAATAGAGAAAAAGGACTTACAACTACCAGAATGCATTGTGCCATGAAGAAATAGGCAGTGCAGTAACATAATCTTGATATTCGTGCAGCACTGCTTAGTTTTTCCATTTGATTGGATTTCAGTCTGAGTTTGAGATACAGAGAAGGGCTGGTCTGTGTCTTAAACTGCGTTGAATTGTACTTGGAACTCGGAAAAAATTACCTCCAACTTGGAAAAATTGATGTCACAGCAATATGACAGCGCACACTGTGAATGGAGTGCAGTGTCACCTGGTTGTCAGTTTTAACTTACATTTTGTGTTTGTGTTGTGAAACATGCTATAACAACTTTGTAGTGGCATTTCCATTTCCACTTAGTTGATTTGTGTTTGAGTGAAGGCATGTAGTAGCCTCCTAGCCTTCCTGTCTCTGTTAGCTACATACATCAATGAAGTTTTTATGCGAGGCGGGGTGTCTGGTGCTGTGGTAGCTTATGTAGGTCCTCAGTAAATGTTTCTGATGTTCAGAGGCAAGCTAAAGAACCAAGAGTTTCCTGCGTGCATCCATGTTTTCCCAAGCAGATGCACTGGAACGCATTTAGATTGGAAGTCGGAAAAACCGACACGGAATAAACGACTTCAGACTTGCAATGGAACTCAGAATGAATCTGCCTCTATATTATTTTCCTCCACAGTGGCAGCATGGGTGGTGGGCTATACGAAAATGTGGAAGTTTATATCATCTGGCAGAGTTTTGCCGGGGGCAGGAGGGATATCCAGGCACTGGTCAGATGAAGCAAAGTTTACCATAGCTTTTCTACACATACTACCCACATTTTTTGATACAAAGCTGGTTGAAAATTGGTGAAGTATCCCTTTAAAAAAAAAAAGGTTTTATTTCCATAATAATTGTTAAATGTAAGTACTTTAAAATACATTAATATCACTGATGAGCATTTTTTTGCGTGTTCTGCATATTGCATATTCTCACATGCTCAGAAATCTCGGTGTTCTGGCCTCACTGGAGGCCCGAGCCTCTCTGCCTTATGTTAGTATCAACAAACATGGTACACTAATACACAGCAGCAAGAACGGAGCCCTGTGTTGTTGTGTTCTCCAGCTGGGAACAACAGTGTGAAATAGTGTGTGTTCCCCGAAGGCAAAGGTTCCGATGCATTCACAGACGATTAAGTGTTCCCAAAATATAATCTTTCACGTTTATTACATGCAGCCCCTGATGTTATATATTGCATCTTTTTTCCAGGATTCTTGTTGTTTCATTACGCAATGTTCCCTGCAGCTGTCCCACATGAAGTCATGATGATGTCATACACCACTCCAATCAATCAATCAATCAATCAATCAAATTAACATTTATTCTTCACATAGAAATTACACAAAGGTACAACTTCAATAAAATGTGATCCATCAGTTCCTTTAACTTGCATCCTTCTCCTCCAAACACTGCATAACTAGCTATCACTCAGCAAAACTCGATACACACACAGTGAAGTTGGCAGCAACCACACACTAAAAAGACGGTGTCTGTGTAGCATGACACATTTTGTTCGTGTCCCATGTGTTACCGCTGTTAGAGTGGTGAGACAAAGATATAAATGAAGGATTTCTAATTACTACGATTTCTAATTACTTCTAATTACTCTGTGATAACATGCTTGCACATATCTCCCCACAGTATAAGCAGTCATCAGGCTCATGCTGGACATCATAATCATTTGGATGTTTCCTCAAAATCCTGTTAAATGTGGGCTGCATCTTAATATGGACATTTTAAAAATATATGAATACAAATATGTGGGATATCTCTGCACTGGGTGTGGTCACACCAGTGGATTGTGATAGCTAGGCTGACATAGGTTGACATAGGTTTAATCTCCCGGGGGTTATCCAGCTTGCCTTGATCATGGTCTTGGTTGTGCTGTTGCTGTGGTCCTGTCTGAAGCTACACCTGTTTCGTGGGCTCTGGTTGTGCAAACGCCGTGATCCTGCTTGACGCGACCTTCTACTGCCATTATTATGAGTCATGCCTCCATGATCAATATACGTATGGGACTCTTATCAACATGAATAATATTTGCATGTAAGATCACATGTTGTCATAGAGTGCATTTAGTAATTTTACGTCTATCACTATTGTTATATGACATTCTATTGTTGCCATTATTGCTGTTGCATCTCTCCCACCCTCCACCACTCTCTTTCCCTCTCTCTTTCCTCTTTGTCATTACCATAATTTAATTGTTATTTACAACATCTATTGCATGTCTGTCCTACCTGGAAGAGGAATCCCTCCTCAATCACTCTTCCTGAGGTTTCTACCATTATTTCCCCAGTAACAGGGTTTTTTTGGGTGGAGTTTTTCCTTAGACGATGTGAGGGTCTAAGGACAGAGGGATGCCCTATGCTGTAAAATGTGATAATGGGCTTTATAAATAAAATTAACTTTACTTGACTCAATAGATAGTGACTGTAGGCCAGGGATATGTAACTAGCTTTGCTTGGGGCCTACTTTTGCAGGGGCCAGTCTCACCAGACCATACATGTTTGTTTGTGTTTAAGGACATTTCAATGACTTCAGGAAATTTCTTGGACTTTGGGACATTTTTAGAATTTTGGTACATTTTTTAGATTTTAGAATGTTTATAGGATTTTAAGACATTTGTCATATTTTAGAACATTTTTTTTTAGGATTTTAGGGCATTTCTGGGATAGTTTGGCATTTTTTAGAAACTGTAGCATGTTCCTAGAATTTTCTGACATTTTTAAGACTTCATGATGTTTATGGGATTTTATGGGACAATCCCAGAACTTTAGAACATTTCTAGGACTTTGGGACATTCCTTGGATTTTCTGACGTTTCTGGGACTTCAGGACATTTCCTAGGATTTTAGGACACTTCCAGGATTTTAGGAAATTTGTAGGATCTCAGAATTAATCTGTTAAGGATTTTAGGATATTAGGGATTTAGCAAGGAGCTCTTCTTTTCCCAATATTTACCCCTGGGGATCAATTATGTATTTCTTTTTCTGATTCTGATTTAGATGCTGTTTTATGTACTCTGGCATCTCACATATACTTAAAGTACAAAAACAATTTCCAGTGTGAAACATTTTGTTTTTATTGTGAAAATAGTTATTAGAAAATTGTTGGGGGGCCATCTGGCACTCTATCGGAGCCCACGGTCTGTAAGTTGAGTCACTGTCGTTGGCTATCGTTCAAACAGGACATCATGTTTTACTTCAGGAATATCTGATAGCAGCAGTTCGTCATGCATGAAAGTCCGACTGTAACAATATAACCAGCAGTTTGAAAGAGAGCTCATATTCCGCCAGTTTTTCCTGTCTTCTCAACTAATTTGGACACCGGTGATAAAATGAGTAAATAATAATTAGAAATAAATAAATGAGGCTTAAGCATATCATGCTTTGGTAGAATTACCGGACATGAAATTGAATTTGTTTGCATCATCACTGCGATGTCCACCACACCTCAGTCATGTTCCAGTGGAAGCTTTCTAGAAATGACACCAGAGCTTTAGAGGGCTGTGGTTCTCACTGTGGAGCTCAACACCCTCTGAGGTATGTACAGTATCTGTAGCCCATAACAGCAGCTGCTCTATCTAGGGACACCCTCTATTATACATGTTGTTCTTGAAGATATAGGGAGGCGAGCATATATGAATATTGCAGGGGCTCTGAATGAGCGTTCAGTAAACACATTGCATAACGCTCCATCAACAGGACCTTATTTCAGTGGTGGTGATAAATACTCCTTTCCATTACCAGCTTTAAAAACTGTCATGTGTCAACAGCCAATAAAGTAACCACTGAAAGCAGCTTGGCGAAGGCAGTTTGCGTTATGTCTAAACATATTCTGGTGCAGGACATATTTGTTAATTCATCTCAGTTCATTTGATTCCGCAGGTTATGGAAGCACTGTTACTGCCTATCAATCATGATTAGACAATAAGCATGCTGCTGTTAGGATTCATGAATTAATTCTTGCTTGTTTAATCCATAACAAGCCAGTATGTTTCCAGACAACAAAAGCCATGGCTCAGTCTCTTCCCAAGTCATCACATATTGTTGCTTTGTGGTAGACTTACACACCTACATAGTATGCTCTAGGCATCCACCTGTGTCTGCTGGTGACATTCTGGGATACTGCAACCAAAACACAGTGTTAGGATAAGTTAACAAAAGCACATGGTTAGGATTAGGCTACAAAGGCATGGTGGGTTAGGTTTAGGCAACAAAAGCACATTCTAAGGTTTAGGAAAAATTATCGTTTGCCTCTATATTCATATGGGAAGCAAATGCCAGGCTCCCAGGTGAAAGTCTGGGCTTTGCTGGACCCATCCACCACCCTTCCTGGCTGCTCTTACATTACATTTACTGGTAGCATTTTAACGTGACGCCGCCCAGAGGCATATCATATGGCCATGACAGGTTCCAGCCAGCTGTGTTATCAACACTCATCACCTGTCTGCAAATCATACACAGCTGTCCAGTGCACCCGACTGGTGGCATTTCATAACACAGCAAAAGGTTCCCTCCAGCCACATAACAAACTGCCACCACTGTGCAGCATATCAAACTGGTGCAAAAGATTGGTTTGGCGACTGTATCTCACACCAAAATCACTGATAAAGTGGCAGTATTTGACGACTTTGGAATGAGAACGGTTTGAGTGTTGACAGCTTAAAAAGGTTGATCTCTGTGAGCTAAACACAGCATTCTGTATACCACTCTTTGGATGTTGTTTTCAAACAGGAATTTTTGTTATGATAGCTTTAATGATGAATTTACTTTTCCCCTTTTCTCTTTCAAATGACCTGGTGTGTGTTCAGCTAATTGAATGGCATCATAAACTCTGAATAACTAAATAATAAAGTTCTACTGTATACATGCTTGTGTTGGTTTTTAGTAGAAAGGATATTTGTGCCTTGTCAAAATATAGACTTTAACCTACTATTCATGTATAATATTCATATGACATTACTTTTCCACACAGGAGTCTGCTGGACTTCAATCAGAAGTGGGCTTCTCTTTGAGCACTGTAGCATTCTGTACTTTTAGTTAAGGCCAAGTGTGTGCATGTGTGTATGCGTGCATGCGTGCATATATGCGTGCGTGCGTGTGTGAATGTGTACATTTTCCCCTTGCAGGTCTCCTCTGTACCTCAGGCTCACTCACAGAACCAGTTTTTTTTAAGCACATGCAACGTAAATTGAACTTCCCTATACTCAAACATAGTGTTCGTTATGGACAATCCATGACTAGCACAGAAGTCCAGTAACAGAACACCACTCGGGTTCAGATCGGGTAGGCCATTCCTCCCAATCATGCCCCTCCAGGTTTCTCCATATTTGCCTATGTAAGCATTAAAGGCCCCCAGAGGAATGGAGTCCCCACTTGGCATCCTTTCCAGGACACTGCCCAGAGACTCCAAGAGGGCCAGTGCTGTTCAGTACACAGCCACAAAGAACAGTCAGAGACCTCCTCACAGCAACCCACAGCCACATCAAGGCAGCCTCTGGGGATTCCCTGAAGAGAATTCCAACACAGCAGCCGGAGGCTTGTGAATATCCCTACGTCTGCCTGGTGCCTCTCACCCAGGGCAACTCTCAAAAAGTTGAGAGTCCAGCCCATTTCCAGGGCTTTGGTTACATAACCTGTACTGTATGTAGAGGTGAGCCAAACTGTATCTAGTTAGTACTACTCCAGGTTTTCTGAGGTTTCAGAGGTTAAAATGTTAGTAAAAGGCATCTGAATGCAGCGCAAGAAAACTGATATCAATCCAGGAGTAACAGGGTCAAGGACTAAAAGAGTACAGAAAGAAATTTTAAAAAATCCTACTTCTTCTACTAATACTACTTTGACGATGGCCACCATAAGTACAGCAACTGCAATAACATAATTGCAAATAATACTAATAATAATAATCAGGATAATAATGATGATGATAGTAATAGATAAATGTGAAGAACACATATACCATAAATAAAATAATCAAATGACTTGATGGACTTGATGTGTTTATTGAAGTCTGCTGTTAGCAGAGTGACCTTTATTCTAGTCTGATCAGAGATGAGGAAGTTAAAAGCATGAAAGAATCCCTGTTGCTGGGAGCACTGAGATCTGATTACTGGTGTCTGTGGACCAGGATATCATGGTACGTCTACAAGCTGTTGACTGAGCTATACAATTTCACTGCAATGCGTTAGGACACTGTATAGGCACACAGGCTATCATATTCACTGTGCCTACATGGAAATAGAGACAAATGGAAAAATCATTCACTGCATTTGGAACAATTGCTTCTCTTTTTCAAGTTCCTCATTAAACAGAGAAAGTGGCATACAGGGAGCTGCTACTGTTCTTTATTGAGTGTTTTAAGTGGTTCTAACACTAGCGTCTTTTGATTTCTGATCTCCCCATGTGCTCGTTGACATGGAACCAGAGCTTTGATTTGACTAAAAACAAACCTTGTTTTATTTCCCAGAGTGCCCTATTTTTCCTCTAACCCAGTTAGTGTGTTGCTCATCAGTGCTGGAAACTCAGATCACCCTGCCGGGCAGCAGCTGAGGGCTTCACACACTCTAAGAAAAAAAAGCCTTGTTGTTCAGACTGTACCTATGACTGGGTACCCTGCTCATCAACGAAGGAAGTAAGGACTTTGAATTACGTTACTTTCTATGCAGGTGGTGTGCTTGATCCCCCTGACCTCAGGGATATCAGCCATGATCTTGGAGTCTGGGCACATCTCTCTGATCACTGATTGGATTTATATGTTTCTAAGCTATAAATCAAAACTGATTTTTGGAAAGCTGGTTGGATAAAACAAAATTCAAAGACATTATGTTGAGCTCTGGGAAATTACATATTTTATAAACAAAGAGATAAATCAATTCATTGTGAACATGAAATGTAGATTAATCAATATTGAAATGTTTTCACTGCTTTTAGTTCTGTCCTCAACAATTGAAATAATTGGAAGTAAGTAAAACTTTATCTATATAGCACTTTTTAAAGACATGCAGTTACAAAGCACTTCACAAACACATGTACACTCTCTCAAAATAAATGAGTGAATGAATAATTAATTGAGTTTCAATAAATGACAACATGGAACACAGTACAGTAAGGGACAGACAAGACCAAAACAAACAATGAAAAATGTAACACGTTGAAATGCTATTAGAGGGCTTGCCTAAAAGGTGGGTTTTTGGTAGAGGGTAAGGGCTAAAACAGCAAATGCATGACCACTGTTTGTTTTTCAGTTGGAGCAGTGAATGGATAAAAGGCCAAAATTTGAGGATCAGAGTGGTTGAAAAGAAGAATAAGGAACAAGGAGATCAGAAATGTAACTGGGGGCGAGGTAGTGCAGTGCCTTGTATGTGAAGCCAATGAAGGGATGCAAGAACAAGAGTTATGTGGAACTGGCAGCTCATCCTAGTCAGAAGTCTTGCAGCTGCATTTTAAACCAGTTGTAAATGATTTAGAGCAGTCTGACTGAGATAAGTGTAGCAAGAGAGAAATGCAAGTGTGCATTAATGGCTCAAGATCCTTGGAAGACAACATGCATCTGATTTTTGCAATATCTTTTAATTGAAGGAAACAGGACTGCACAAGCTTAGTGACATGATGGTCAAAAGTCATACACTGATCAAAGACGATACCCAGATTTCTAGCAACAGGTTTTATAAGAGACTGTAATGGACCAATAAACTGATTGACAGCTAAGGTAAAGCTATCAGGACCAATAAAGAGAATTTTTGTTTTTTCTGGGCTTAAGTGAAGAAAATTGAGAGACATCCAGCCTTTGGCGGCAACAAAACAATCGTGGAGGGAGGACAATTGATTCAGGTTATTGGGTTTAGCAGAGAAATAGATCCCAGTATCATCGGCATAACAATGATATGACACATCTTCGAAACGGCTGAACAAATGACCCAGGGAAGCATGTACAATGAAAAGAGCACTAAACCAAAGACCGACCGACCCCTGAGGAACTCCACACAGCAGGAGCTGAGGAGGATACGTGGCCGTGGAAGAAGTGAAACCAATAATCAAAATAGTAATTCTTATGACTCATGATCACATTGGTGAAAAAATACTATTCCCCATTTTTATGGGGATCCCTTGGAACTCCCTTAAGCACCCCCGAAGCTTCTGGACCCCTGCTTGAGATCCACTGGCCCAGATGTACGTAAAACAAATCTTATATTGGCATATTTCTTATGTAAAAAGTTCTCTGCTCTTAAAAACTGTATCAGCACAGGAAATGATGTTGCAGAGACTGAAACATCACTTGCCACTGTTTAGAGCAAAAATATTGAACAATCCCAAGCAGAAATTGGCTAACATGAACAGGATGTCAATGATTTGGAATGATTTTCAGTTTGATTATTAGGCCAAATGTGCCAATTTTACTGTATTTACCTCAGCTGTTGATGCTTCCTTTGGAATATGGGTATTGTGACCAGGTAATGTAATGCAGAGCCTTTTTTTTCCATGATAATATGGTAAAAGAGTTCACAGTCAGAACAGAAGTAATCATGTGGGATTCTATGTTACACTTTGACAGGAGCATGGCAGCTATACTTAGAAACAGACCAGCACACTGTGCTGATGCTATTGTCCTTTGTTCCGGGTCTTTACAGCAGTTCTCTTGGGAAATGTTTTGCAAATAAAGCATTGTACCCCTACCTTTATCTGTGTTTTTACATTTACAATAATCTGCCCCAAATGAACAAAACGTGTCACATATGGCAGTATTGAGAAATAAGTGGTAGTTGTCTTTGGGACAGTGTAGACAGAGAGGAATTTTACCAGGAGGGCATATCCGAGGTAAAAATCACAAATTACTCTGTTGATTCAAATCACCTTGTTCATTTCAATATAAAGAGTTGTAGTCATTGACAACACATTCTAAATCCCAACTCGTCACATGGTGCCGCGCTGTCAGTCACTTTCTGTATCTACTTATGATGTTTAGGTGTCCTTCTGTGCCCGCTATTTAAGCTATTTATGCCGTTACGGTGATGTCAGCAAATGCACACTGTGGGATGAAGCCGCCTGTTACCTTGATAACAAAGCATGCAGAAAGCAGCATGGTCCTTGTGCTTGCACAACAGCACAGACTGTCACAATGGTTGGGATTAGGCAACAAAGTCACAGATAGTTAGGTTTAGACAGAAGAGAAACATGGTAAGGTGTAGAAAATCTGTGGGATCCACCCATCCTATAAGCATACTTTCGTTCTTATATTATGAGGTTATTACCTGACACTGTCCTTCAGTGTTCGATGCACATGACCATTTCTGTCCATCCGCTTTATCAAATGACGCCACCTGTGTGCATTGCATGTAGACGCACCCCAGTGCCATGCAGCCATCCTCGAGCATATGATAACGATGCCACCAATTGTGCCTGGCACCTTTCGGCCGGCCCGCAGCATACACTAACAATGCCACTGGTTCTGTCCAACTGCTTTCTCATCAGACATTATCCAGCTGAGTTCCAGTTGGAAGTGAAAGGTGGCTTTTGGCATCACGCTGGTATGCCCGAAAGCACTGACAGAGTGGCGCAATTCAACACATTTGGAGTGAGAACCGACTTTTTTGACTGTATAGTAGTGCTGGCAGGATGTCAGATTTTGACAACATTTTTCGTGGCTAAAATAATGCACAATAGTGATATTATGGCAATATCTCATATAATGCACAGAGGCTAATGGCATATTCCCCACATCCTACTTCCTTTTCACAAAAGTGGCCCAACCAACCAGTAGAAGTTTTTTGTGCAGTAACAAGAATGTAATCCCTCACTGCCATCCCATCAACAAATAATGATTTGCTTTAAAAAAAAAAAAAAAAAAAAACGGAGGAAAATCAATGAGTAACTTGACTATTTAACTAATTAGTAAATTTGGAAAATATTTTTTTAAAAGGTATGTCCAGAAAAAACATAAAAATGATAACTGTCTTGTAAAATATTTTATATATAAAATAATGTTATTTTTGTTTCGTTTAGTCTTATAGTTTTTAATATTCTTACAATATAGTTATCATTTTTAAGCACTTTTTCTCAGGTCATTTCCTTGTTTGTTTACTTATTTCCTACCCTTTTCCCTAATAATCATATAATTGTCTTTTACATTTTGTTTTGTTGTGTTTGTTTGTTTGTTTGTTTTGTTGATTTGTTGTTGTTGTTTTTCAAATTCAATTATTTTGAAATTACTGATAGTCTTCTTCCCATATATCAAAAAGAGAAGCCTCTTTGCTCAGGTTTCAGATTTTTTAATTCTGTTTATACATTGTATTTCAAAATCGTATTGATGGCTAAAGAAACACTACATTGACACAAAAGAAAATGTGCAAAAAGTTAAATTTATTTAATGTTAAATATTAACAATTTCCAAAATACTTGAGAGTTTGAGAGAAAATGCTTTGCAATAGATTACTAAAGCATGATTCAGTGTCAAACAGTCATGAGTGACAGTGAGGGATCACTCTTGTATATTAAGTTGAGGCTCAACTGGTTAGAACTTTTACTGTTAACTATCTGAAACTGCTTTGCTGGTGGATCACATGGTTCACATCTGTGCCACTCATTATGTGGCTGTCCGCAAAACTGTACCTCTATTTTTGAGTGTGTAAACTAGCTGCCAAATTCCCAGGCCCAGTGGAGCAGGAACATTTGGCATGGGGCTTGTTGTGGCAGGGTCTGCGTTTGAAGGATGAACAGTGACACAGTGAGTGGAGGCAGAATTCGGACAATGGACCTTTATTCTTGGGACTGTTTTTTTTTTCTTCTCTCTGCCTGCTAGAGGTAGTGATGTAGTCCAACATACAAAGCGAGAGCCACATTCTGTCCTATCAGCACGGTAGCGGGGGCCTTAATTAGTTCTCATGGGAGGTGTAGTGTTTTTATTAATGTGATGGCATGTCAGGCTGCACAGATATGCTCTGTCAGCCAAAGTTGGCTCCTGTGTCTTCTGAGATGGTCTTACTTCTGACATAAGTAGAACAGAAGGATAGAAGGTGAACAATACTCACTATATGTGAATGAGCTGTCAAGGGATATTGCCTGTATGTAAATGTGTTTGTATGCATGGATGCAAAGTAACGTCTGCTGACATCCACGTGTGTAGGCTTTTTTCTGCCCTTTAACTGTCACAGGCCAGCTTCAAAGACTAACCTGTGCCCTTATTACTGGGTGTCCCCACTGACTGTTTTATGTAGCCAAGTGACTGAACAGACGGAACGTTCCCACAACATTGGCTAACATTACCTACAAGTTGTAATAATGTTTTAAAGAAAACATTTGAATCTAATGTTCAAAAAAACGTTTTACGGATGTTTACTATTTCAAATAATGTCCCTGTAAAGTTAAATGCTAACTAAGACGTAATGTTACAACTGCAACATTCTGAGGATGTTTTGCTGATGTCTAGAGGCGACAGATCATAGAATGTTCTTCTGTAAAGCATTCCCACAATGTTACATGACAACAAAGAAAGAACATTTTCAAAGCAACATTCAGAACATGTTATTGAGGCCTGAAATTACACAACATTTTTATGAAGATAGTTTATATTAAACCCATAATGTCAACATCATGGTGGCATTACCGCAGAAGTCATGGCTTCACCAGAGTGATTAACACATTCTTATCCACATGGTGCCACTCTGTCAGGAATGGTGCCACTCTGTCAGCGACAGATGCTCTGCATCTTCTAAAGATGTTTTATCCTCCTGTGTCAGCTGTTTACGCTCCGGGATGCGGTTACTGTGATGTCAACAAATGCACATGATGGAATGAAGCAGCACAGTCCTAATGTTTACATGGCAACCAACACCCACCATCAGGATGGTTAGGATTAGGAAAAAGGTGTGGATAAAAAAAACGCACATCCACACAGGAAGCAAATTCTGGACTCTGACACAAAAATCATGATGCATGCCACCGGTTCCATCCAGCCACGTTCTCAAGTGATGCTGCCTGTGAATGATGCATGTGGACACGCCCAGTGCCATGAGATAACAATGCCACTGGTTCTGTCCCAATACATTCTCATCTGACGCTGTCCAGCCATGTTCTGGTTGGATGCAGATGGTAGCTTTTGGCTTCACACTTGTACCCCAAAAGCACTAACAGAGCAGATACATTTGACAAGTTTAGAGTGAAAACGGACTAGAATCATCCTCTGGGGACCATGAGTGCCTATACAAAATTTCTTTGGAATCAAGTCTTGTGGTTGTTGAGAGCAGATACATTTGACAAGTTTAGAGTGAAAACGGACTAGAATCATCCTCTGGGGACCATGAGTGCCTATACAAAATTTCTTTGGAATCAAGTCTTGTGGTTGTTGAGATATTTCAGTCTGGACCAAAGTGGTGGATCAACTAGCTGACCAGCATTATCATGCCGAGATCACCCTAAAACAACTCTTTAAATCTTGTGAAAGTGTCAAGTTAAGAGCTCTTGGCAACTGTGTCAGCAGCAGTTTATATGTCAACAGAATGTGTGCATTCATATCATTTAAGGTCTATTGTTTTGATCAAATCTAGTATTAAGGCAACTGGTGGTGAAGCTCAGACACCTGACCGAATGCCTTGCTGAGCATAAATCTGTCGGTAGAACTTGTAACATCTATTACCCCATGGCTAGACACTTCAAATCAAATCAAATCAAATCAAATCTTTATTTGTATGGCACTTTTCATACAAAGAGTAACACAAAGTGCCTAACAGAGATTAAAAACAATAACAGAAATGAAAAACATCAAAGAAAATCAAGAAAAATACAGACAGCCTGACCCTCCCACCCCCACATATACGTACGCAACAAAACACACACATTCATGTAGATATTCCCACACATATTCGCAAAGGCACCCGAACACCCCCCCTTACCACCCACACACACACACACAACACCAACACACACCAACTGTTACTAAAGAGACATGGCTAGAGAGTAAGTAAGCTTCAGTAAGCTTTTGGATGCATTGGCTGGATCCTTTAAGGTATCTTCGTCTCAATGAGGACATTGATCACATGTTTTATTTGTGATTTGTTTCTCACAGTCAATGTATGAAAAAATATCTATCTATCTATCTATCTATCTATCTATCTATCTATATATATATATATATATATAAAGACTAGCAGTGATCAAAACATGTTGGCTTTTTCATGATTTAGCCACTATAATAAAGTCTTTTTACTGTAATTCCACCTTGTTTTTTGTGTTTTTTCCCACATTTTTGGAGTGCCTGGATTTCCTTCGCATTTATCCTGTTGGTTGTGTCGGGTGCTTTTTGATGAGCATCCAACACAAGTTTTTGACCTAATTGATCATAGCCTGAAGAGGAACCAGTCATCTTTTTCTTTTTCCAAACATACTCAGTGTTCACAGATTGATCATTCCCGTACAGTGTAATGCATGAAGTCACACTTGCTACAGTTGAAGGCATTGGCCTTATCAAAGGCATGAGTATGAAAACGAATGGGTAAACTATGGAAACACCACATCTGTCACAGTCTGCTGTGCCTTAATGCCATCAGACTTTTGGAAAGAATAGACTAAGTGTCTGTAGAAGACCCATTTAAGTTGTCTTTATGAGATGGTCTCACTTTGTTTACACTCGGCCAGTTTCTTATTAAGAAAATTGTGTTTTCTTGCCTTTAGGATTTCAGTTTACCGTCTTCCTCCCCTCCTGTTGTCCTATGCTGCCTTTCCCTCATTTACCCAGCTACACACCTGTCCTGCATCAGCCTTGTTAGTCTCCCCCTGCCCCTGTGTTTTTCCCAGCCAATCAGCTCCCTGACAGTCCTTCACCTCATTCCTCTCACCTGAGCTTTTCCTGCCTTCCTCTTTACCTAAACGTCATCCCCCCATCAGTCTACTTTGTATATATATATACTGGTTTTCAGTTCAGTTTTTGGTGGATCCTTGGAGGTTGTCAGGCTTGGCCAGGGTGCTCCTGAAGCAGCAGACAGATGTGGGTTGAGGGTGGAAGGAGTTCAGGGAGGCTATGGAGAGCAACGATTAGCTTGCCTCAAGGAAATTCTGGCAAACTTTTAGATGGCTCAGGAAGGGAAAATAGGGCTTCTCTCAGGCTGTGTTCAGCAAGGGAAGGAAACTGTGGACACGTTTGGAGATTTTGCCAAGGGGTGGAAAGAGCACTTTTACAAACTCCTAAACATAACTTATAGGTCTGAAGAATTGGGAGAGGCCTTACACACATCCCTGTCAGGGATTGTGAGATAATCAAAAAGGCCAATGTTAGTAGATGGCGTGCAAAGTTGGCCTCATTTCCCTAGCCACAACTGCATCCACATTCTCCTCCTCCTCTTCTTCTGACTTTTTCCAACACACATTAATGCCATTATAGTAAAGGTTCAATTTGTTTAACTTTGTCGACAATCAACCATTTAAATTAGTAATGCATTTTATATTGCAACATTTCCTTAAAGTTAGGTAACATTTGGTAACATTAGCCACCAGGTTGGTCTGGTATATAAGAAGAAGTTAAATTCTTGGTTGAAGTGAATTTTTTTAAAACTCTTAGTCCATAGTCATCAGCATGATACGCCACTGGATGGCATTAGTTGAGAACACAGCTGGACAAAATAATATGCAAGTGCCGCAGCAGCATGATATGCAGATGGGTAGAATCACTTGAGAATGCAGCAGAATACAGGACCTGTGGTGTCCGCATGATATGCAGCTATGTAAGTGGTATCAGGTTGAAACGCTGCTGGTAACACCGTAATATGAGGAGTGCGTGGGAGCCTTTTGGGCAGGCAGGAGGCAAGATGGATGGGTCCAACAAACACTGGATTTTCATGTGGGAATCAGGTGTTTCATTCCTGTCTGAATGTGATGATATTTTTCTACACCTTACCATGTGCCTTCTTCCCTTAAACCTAACCATCTGTGCCCTTGTGTCCTAAAACTAACCATCTGTACCAGCATGTGCATTTGTTGACATCCCAGCATTGGTTCCCATGTTGCCTAAACATAGCCACATACAGGGTAATCAAACCATGTGCTTGTGTTGTCATCAAAGTAATGGCATCTTGGAACACAGAAGGATACCTAGAGCATAATATGTACATGTGGAATTACACTGCCAAGAAGCAACATTTGATGACTTGAGATGAGAACATGTTGAAGAAGTTACAGTCTCCCTTTAAAAAGAAGGCAGCTGTCCAAGGTCATTGATTAGCTTCATTCACGTTTCCAGCATTAATATTCACAAATTCTCCTAAAATGTCTGCCAACCGCTTTGGCCATGGTAATGATTTGCCAACAAGCTGTCAATCACACCATAGTGTTTTTAAAAAGCTCACATCCACCTCATTTCAAGACCTCTTTGCATTTGGCTTTTTAAAAAATAATCAAAATGCTCCATATTCCATGCTCAAGATGCAAATAAAAGATGCGTTTTCATATTTCTTTTATCAGTATGGATATTTATCCCAACACCAGCTGCTGAGTGCTATTATTATGGCTAGCAGAGGGTGTGTTACGTCACCCAAAAGTCCTCTGTGCCTTCTAATTATCTTCCTTCAGCCCATTCAAGGTGTAAGCCAAAGGGTGTCTTCCATGATAATGTGATAATAAAGAGAGTTCACAGTCAGGACAGATGTAATCATGTGTGACCCTGTGCTACACTTTGAGAGGAGCCTGGCAGCTATACTTACAAACAGACTAGCACATTGTGCTGACACTATTGTCCTTCATTCCAGTTCTTTCCAGCAGGCCTCTTGGGAAAGGAATTCTGTCGTACAACTGGCCCCGGCTTTCCTGGTGCAGTATTTTACAGTCATAAAAACCCACTGTGGCTTTGCCAGGCAGGAGGAGGGGGAGAGCAGGGGGAAATTTACAGAGATGGAAAGGAAAAAAGGAAGAAGAAAATCTAGATGAAGATGAAATATGTAATCTGCACTGAAAAAGGCATAAGTGCATGGAGTGAATCAGATGGGAAAGAAGAATTCTGCAAGAGCAAACAAACTGTATTGTGGTGGTCAAGTAATATTTGCAATGTGCAGGGTGACTGGTGTTTTAAACATAATGTAATGTAAGTCATGAAAAATGACATAATTTGACCTGCTTTTGTGGTATTCTATTGTAAGATGCAATAAACTCTCACAATTGTGTGACTGATACCTGAGGTCTGCTTCCTTGTCCTACCTTTCCTGTCCCCGAGTCTTAAATTAGAGAAGGGATAGATTACGCTACACAATACCTCTGTGTGATAAATGAAAGCTCCAGTTGCAAAGTCAGTGTCTCATTTAGTTAGTTTAGCTCCTTCTCTCAAACATAACGTAGTGTTAATCGCTTAACTCTCTGAGAGATGTCTATCAGCAGTGTCATCACATGAATTGTCAGTAATTTGGAATCACCTGATTTCTCAAATGTCATGCAAATGGAAAAGTTTTCTCTAATGGGTAAAAAATGAAGGACCTGTGACTCAAATTCTTTCTAAACCTACCTTTTCTTAATAAGAAAGCTTTAAATCAATGACAAACTAATTCCCAACTAACACCTTGACGACAGGTCATAAAACTGAACGGATAAAAACAATACGAATGAGCAAAGTAATCCATATTTTCCACCTCTGTAATCTGTAATGATGAACCCACAAAGAAATATCACTCATCTTTGGTCAGATCAGCTTTTTTCAGATGTCCATCTCACAGACAGAACTGATGAACTGCAACCCATCAGTGAAAACAGGCTGTGTCAATGCTTGCACTTTACTCATGCTAAACACACATAAATAACATCCCAAGCGTATTGTGACACTTTTTACACTTTTACGTGTCTAATTCCTGCTTTCCGTTTTCATGCATAATTACCATTCTGTAGTTTATGTATGTATTGCATAATCCCACAGGAATTTGATTAAGCTGTTGATGCATATAGGCTGGTTGAAAAGTGTTAGTGTGGACAGGGGCGAGTCCAGGGGGTGGCCCTAGAATCTGATTGCCCACCCCAGGTGCCACCCCATCGTCCTAAACGATGATTGGCTACCTGACCAGTTAGGAGCTGGGCTTAGTTAGAACTGTTTGGCTCACATACTTCATCTGCTAACATTGGGTTCTTTGCCACTGTTTGATGCAACGTTATCTGATAGGTCACACACACACACACACACACACACACACACACACACACACACACACACACACACACACACAGGGGTAGTGATGATGTGGCAGCCCTTGTTGCCCCACCTGGACCACATGGTATGCCTCAGTCTATCATTTTTCATATTAAATATATTGTGTTTCATTCATATATTGCACTTCATTCACTTATTTCACTTATATTAATGTCCCAAGAGCACTTCTGTCCCTTGACTTACTGTGCAAGATACTGATTCTCATGCTTTTGTCACTTTCAGATATCTCACAGTCAAGAGAAGCTGATCCGACCCAACCTCATTTAAAGCTTTTCCCGAGAACCATGCAAGGTGTAAAGAGGAGATCCTTTATTAATTTATTATTATTAATTAATCATTGTGGTAAAACCAGTATTCATGGTGCCATGCCTCATGCATCAGAATTTGTTTTTACCTCAGAGTCAGGTTTTTCTAATTGGAAAAAAACAATGTTCAAAGATGGTGGCTTTAAGTTGCATGAGAATATGAATCTCATATTAATGCCATGTTTGCTTGGAATGAGCACAAGAGGGTAGCACTTACAGATTCTTTGATATTAGATATGATTAACAAGAGTATAGAAATAAAGTGGAAGAGAATCGCAGTTACATGAAAATGGTTGCAGATGTACTGCTTTTGACAGCAACACAGAATGCAGCACAAAGAGGTCACAGAGAAACTGAAGAATCTGATAACAAAGATAATTTCTTAGAAATTCTAGAAATGAAAGCAAAACACAATCCTGTGGTAGCCAAAAAAATGAAGGCACAGGGAAATGCAAAATACACCAGCAGTACGATACAAAATGAGATCCTGCAGTGTTTGGCAAGTATGGTGCATGATTCGATTGTGAAGGAGGTAAAGGAGAGCGAGGTATTCTCTGTTAGTGCTGATGAAAGAAAAGATCTGAAAAAGAAGGAGCAGCTGTTATTAGTAATTAGGTATTACTACAATGGGGCTGTGCACAAAAGCTTTCTGGATTTCCAGCATGCACAACATCAAAATGCTAAGGGGCTCAGCCAACTGATCATCCAGTGTTTAGAAAGCTATGGCCTTCAACACAAGTCAAATCTTGTTGGTCAAGGTTATGACGAGGCCTCAGTAATGAGTGGAAAGCACTCAGGTGTGGCAGCCAGAATAAAGACGGAGGCTAAAAATGCGTTTTATGTCCATTGTCAAGTCAAGTCAATTTTATTTATAGAGCCCATTATCACAAAACATGGTTTGCCTCAATGGGCTGTACAGTTTACTACATCCCTCTGCCCTTAGACCCTCACATCACCCAAGGAAAAACTCCCGCAAAAGAACCCCTGTAACGGGGAAAAAAAGGAAGAAACCTCAGGAAGAGCGGCAGAGGATGATGAGAGATCCCTCTTCCAGGACGGGCAGACGTGTAATAGATGTCGTAAATAACAAATGAAATACAATCATGACAAAAAGGAAAGAGAAAGAGAGAGGGGAGGAGAGGGTGAAAGAGGTTGAGAGAGGGAGAGAGAGGGGGAGAGAGGCACAGTAATAATAGAAACAGATGCATGCCATATTACAATAATGGTAG
The DNA here is from genome assembly GCF_008729295.1 of Plectropomus leopardus. Taxonomy (NCBI): domain Eukaryota; kingdom Metazoa; phylum Chordata; class Actinopteri; order Perciformes; family Serranidae; genus Plectropomus; species Plectropomus leopardus. The sequence continues at coordinate 2,609,468 of NC_056464.1, forward strand.
GTGTGAAATTATTATTTGCACTCTATGATGATGTTGAGGGTGATGATAAGAGTCTCATGCATACGTTGATAGGGAGATGACCAAAGGCAAGATCACAACATCAGCGCAACCAGGACCAGACCACAATCAGGGAGAACGGGGGGCACAGTATCAGTACAGCCACAGCATTGTAATGCATACTGTCTGAACCTGGTTTTAGTCGACACAGTCAAGTCAGTTCCAGAGGCTAATTGCTTCTTCTCACTGCTTGAGAAGCTGTATGTGTACATGTCAGGATCTTATGTGCACCAGAAATGGCTGGATGTTCAAAAGGAGATGTATGGTGGCCAGCCTAGAGAGTTACAAAAAGTTAGTGACACAAGATGGGCATGTGGAGCGTTGGTTTGCAGGAACTTGATGGATCGGTTACCAGTGGTGTTGTGTGTTCTTCAAAATATAAGCACAGAAAATCATAGAGACAGATCCATTGATGCAAGAGGTTTGCTTGTACAGATTGATCTCACATTCGTAGGCCTCCTTGAGATCTTCCGAAAACTGTTTGGAAACACAAGGCTTCTGACCTGCTAGAGTCCCCCTTAGTTGATTTGCCTATGGCAGTAGACATGGTGGAGTCACTTCATGGAACATTTCAGGAGTACAGGACTGGGACATTTACTGATCAACTGTGGCACAACATAGTAGAGACAACCAAACAGTGCAATATAGCTGTCGAGAATACTGAGAAGAATAGACCGCAAAAAGTTCACTCCAAACTTGGTGGATCTTATGTGACATGTACTATAGGCCTGCGCCAGACTATTGATGACAAGGATGCATTCAGACAGAGACTTCTCTACCCCATCCTTGACTCTATAATTAGTGAAATGGAAAGAAGGTTCTCGAAACCAGGCAGGCTAAGCCATTTAGGTGTGCTAAGCATTGAGTCTCGAAGAGCTAAGGCATTGAACATGGATGAAAAGTGTTTGCAAGCCAACACAAGAACGGGCGAATCAAACTGTTTTAAATAATCCTAGATTGTGTTGCAAGAAGCAGCTAGTATCTTTTGTAGCAAACAGTAATGGTAGGCCCTATGGAGATTTGCTCTATGGTAAGCACATAGGCCCTAGGGGGTAAGATTCATATTAGTCTCTTTTCATAATTATTCCCTATGTTAGTTTATCCCTGAGGATAAATTTAGTGTAATGTTGATAGTTTGCTGGTTTACTTTATTTACAGTGTTGAAGCAAGATTTGCTGGTTTGTGAAGTGTTTGAAGGGTTTTTTTTAATGTCAAGTAAGCTTGTGTGAGTTTAGAGGCCTGAAATGCGAAGCTGGATTTGGGGGTTAGCGAGGTAACTTAACGCTTGGTTATCGGTGTCACAAACATTGGTTTACCTTTTACTATGGATATATTTTATGTTAACTAGTGATCAAAACATAAAAGGCACTACGTATTGGCCAGTCAATTATTTAGAAAATAAAAAATGCTGGGTATGTTGAACTAGTAGCTTTGTAGTACAGGTCTCAGGTCTCTGTAAGATTACTATTATTATTTTAATTTATTTTTGATAGCACTTTATACTGTCATTGTATTTTTGAATGTTTTCTTTTTTATGGTGCCTACTTAATTGCAATGAGTGATCATTCATTTGATCTGAACAATGTGACAAAGGTTGCCTGTTGTAAATAACACAGTGTGACCTATATTTAGGAATTGTTGTTTTTGCACTGTTCCTAGTATTGTGTTCATAAACTAGTGAAACTGTTTTTACACAAAACTGTAGAGTCTGAGGTTGTTCAGACTACAGGCCTTAAACCTGAATGTAGAAAGCAGGAGAGATATGAGGAGGGGTGTGACATTTGCTATTATTAAATTTCAAATGGAACAAAGAAATGGTGTTAATGTGTTTGAATGAAGTTGGCAGCAAAGGTGTAACACAGAATTGGGTGAAATTTATATTCTTTAATAATAGTCTAACCACACGGGGTCAACTTTGACCCCAGAGGACAACAGGTGTGATTATGTGCTGCCATTAAAAAAATTAAAATGATTCAAAAACAACATCCTCCCTAAACTTTGACATATACCACACAGTGATAAGTCAAATAGTCACTAGCGGCTGAAAACGAGACCCTGAGGGGCTCAGTCAAATCGCTCACCAAGGGTATGACGAAGCTTTCCAAGGATAACAAACGAATGAAGGAGTCCATCCTCGATATTCAGGGGCGCAGTATGCGAGACAACCTGCGGGCAAAGAAGATCCCGAAGCGTCCATCAAGGAGTTTCTCCAGAAACAACTGAAACTCCCAACGGACACTGTGAAGAACATCACCTTCCATCGGATCCACCGCCTTGGAGGGAAGAGACCGGACAGCCGGCGCCCGAGACCCATTGCTGCGAAGTTTGGACACTTCAAGCAAAAGGAGCTCATGATGAGCCAAGGCAGGGAGCTGAGAGGAACGGACTTCAGCATGAACGATCAATTCCCCAATCCTGGAGTGCCGCAGATGCCTGTTCCCAATCAGAAAAAAATTTATCGATGGAGGATCCCGGGCTATCATCACTGTGGACAAACTCTACGTTAATGGACAGCTGTTCCGTGATCCAGAAGTCACTCCTTGGCTCTACTGAATGCACGTCTTCTCCCGCATTTAAAGGTAGTCTCTGAATAAGGTAATATAGAACATTGTTACAGAACAATTTCTCCACTAATTTCCTTTTGGGCCTTTATTAACTAAAATCACAGTGCACGTCTCATAATGTACTGTTTTCCTCCCAGACTGTTAATCTGTATATTTGTGTTACCTGTTCTGTTTGTTTTGTTTCCTGTTGTAGTTGTTGCAATGGGTCACCACTTATGCTTAAATCTATTGTGTTTCAATGATGTTCAGTTCTACCACATATTTTACAAGGATACACTTGTCACAGACACACACACACACACGCACACCTCTACTTATTTAAATTACAATTTATACTCCATAAGTTAGTTTAGATATGAACACATTATGGTTTGTCACTTGGAATGTGCGTGGAGTTGGCTCACATGAAAAAAGATTTTTGAACACCTTAATAACCTTCAAGCAGACATTGTTCTATTGCAGGAGACTCACACATCCAAAGTAGGACATCATAAACTTCGTTCATCACAGTTTCCTCACGCATACTTAGCTAGCTATAATACCAAACAAAGAGGCGTAGCTATTTTAATTAGTAAAAAAATAAATTTCACTTGTAATAATACTATCACAGACCCAGAAGGAAGATTTATAATAATCAATATATCAACACATAATACAGAGTTATGCATTGCCAATATATACGGTCCAAATGTTGATGACCCCTCCTTCTTCCACAGCTTTTTCACTGCACTTTCGGCACACTCAGACACAACACTTATAGTGGGAAGGGGACTTCAACTTGGTATTCAATCCAGAATTTGACAGACTTAGCACAGCAGGTAGTTATTGCCACTGGCAATCAAGTGATATAATAAAACAATACATGAGTGATTGTGGTCTCTGCGATGCTTGGCGCTCTTGTCACCCCACGCTCAAAGAATACACCTTCTTCTCACCAGTCCACCACTCTTATTCCCGTTTAGACTACTTTTTAACAAGTAACTCAATTATGATGGACATCTCTGACACAGGGTGGCATGGTGGCTTTGTGGTTAGCACTGTTGCCTCACAGCAAGAGGGTCCCTGGTTCGGTTCCGGTTGGAACGGGGTTCGTTCCGGGCCGGGGCCTTTCTGTGCGGAGTTTGCATGTTCTCCCCGTGTCTGCGTGGGTTCTCTCCGGCGTCTCCGGCTTCCTCCCACAGTCCAAAGACATGCAGCTCAGGTTGATTGGTGACTCTAAATTGCCCTTAGGTGTGACTGTGAGCATGTATGGTTGTCTGTCTATATGTGTCGGCCCTGCGATAGTCTGGCAAACTGTCCAGGTTGGACCTTCCACCTGATGACAGCTGGGATTGGCTCCAGCCCCCCCCCTTACAAGGACAAGCGGTTACAGAAAATGACTGACTGACTGATCTCTGACACACACATTCGCCCTATCACCATCAGCAACATCTCCCCCTGTGTTCTTTGGGAGGCGGCAAAAGCAGTCATGTGAGGTAAAATAATTTCTTATTCCGCATACAAGAAAAAAAAGGAGAAAGCACTTGAAGTTGGGTTAGAACAGAAACTTAAAGCTTTGGAGACAGCTCGTGCCGCTTCCCAAGATAAACATTTGTTGAGTGAATTGAGAAAATTAAAACTGAAATTAAATGAATTACTTGACATAAAAACACAATTTCAGCTTCAGAGATTACGCTTGGAGAACTTTGAACACAGCAACAAATCCAGTAGACTCTTAACAAACCAACTAAAACAGAATAAAGAAAAAGTAACAATTTCCTCAGTAAAGGACTCTGCTGGGAAAACAACCCACATCCCAGAAGAAATAAATAATACATTTAGGGATTTTTATAAAAACTTGTATTCATCACAAATGAATCCATCAAACTCTAGCACAGATGCATTTTTAAGTACAGTTGAACTACCAAAATTAAATAATGAACAGATCGTGGCTTTGGAGTCACCTATTTCAATGGAGGAACTTCATGAAGCCCTCCAGCATATGCCGAACAAGAAAGCCCCAGGACCCGATGGTTTTCCCGCAAAATTCTACTAAGAATTCTGGCCAATGCTCGCACCAATATTCAACAGAATGGTTGCTGAAATTAAGGAAACTTCCATACTCCCCCCTAACATGAACCATGCAAACATTAGCCTCCTCCTTAGACCAGATAAAGACCCATCACTCCCATCTAGCTATCATCCAATATCATTTATAAATGCAGATCTAAAAATCATTTGCAAGGTGCTGGCTAGAAGACTTGAAAAAATAACACCTCACATAATACATCCTGACCAAACTGGATTTATCAAGGGCAGACACTTTACAAATAACACACGCAGACTAATCAGTTTGATAGACTACTGTAATATTCAGAATAAGGAAGCCATAATAGTCTCACTAGATGCTGAAAAAGCTTTTGACCCGGGTGAATTGGAAATTTCTCTTTGCTACATTACAAAAATTTGGGTTCTGGGATAATTTTCTGTTCTGGATCAAAAATATTATGCAGTTTCACCCAGGGCTTGTGTCAGAACAAATGATCGAACTTCCCCAAGCTTCAAACAGCAAATGTGAACCATAAGATAAGCCTTTATGCTGATGATGTACTACTTTTCCTTCAAAATGCACAAGCCTCTCTCTCTGAGACAACAGCACTTATAGACAAATGTTCCTCTATTTCGGACTACTCTATTAATTGGAACAAATCAACAGTCCTACCTATAAACTCTAACTTCAAGAGTGGGTCAACCGCCCCACTACAATCGGGAAACATTAGATACCTAGGTATCAACATCTCTGCCAGGCTGTCTGACCTGACACGGCTAAATCACATTCCGCTACTTAAAAACAATAGAGGATGACTTCACTCGGTGGAGGAATCTGCCCATATCGCTTATGGGAAGAGTGGCAACAGTTAAAATGATGGTCCTGCCAAAAATAAATTATATTTTCTCAATGGTTCCATCTCAACCTCCCCTGACTTGGTTCAAATCATTAGACTCGAGCATTTCCAAATTTCTATGGCAAACTAAACCACCACGTATAAGTTTTAAAAACTCTTCAAAAGGCTAAAGATCACGGTGGTTTGGAGCTACCAGATTTTTATAATTACTACCTTGCCAATAGACTACAATATATCTTAAAATGGATTACAAAAAGTCCATTAGATCAAGCATGGTTAGATATTGAACAGACGTTTTGTTAAGAAACCCAAATCCCTGACCTGCCATTTTTCAGTCCCATTATCAAAGGACATAGCTGCTTTAAGAGCATTAATATTAGCACTTCTCTGACAGCCTGGTGGGAATTTCTTAAAATAAATAGGTCTTCTCATACAGTACAAAGTTCTTCACAGAACACACTACACAGGACAAAGGATGTTCAAAATGGGTCTTACACACAGAAACATCTGTTTGAACTGCACGGGTGGCTTATTAGATAGTTATATGCATGCTTGGGGCCCGTGCTGTCCACCGGTGGGGGGGGTCGTGCGCATGCGGGGGGGGCGTGCCTGCCCGGGGCCCGGCCCTGGGTGTCTGGGGGTGGTGGGCCCCCTGCTTGGTCAGGCCGTCAGGGCGTGGCTGGGTCTAGGGTGTCCTGGCTCCGGGCCCCTGGCTGGGGGCTCGCCATGCACGGGGGGTCTGTGTCCTCCTGGCCTGCTCCCGCATGGGTGGTGGACCTCCTTCTTGGGTCCTCTGGTGGCTCCCTTGGGTGTTCGTGTGCGACCCCTGGCCAGGTAGGCCTGACTCCCTATTGGCTATGTGGGGACAGTGATGGGGGTAAGTTTCAGGGCCAGTCGGGAAGCTGGCCACATGGGGACGGTCCCCACTTTACCTCCTTGTCGACCCCCTATCCCATTATATCTCACCTCATAAGACACTAGGGCCTTGAGGGGTGGGACCAGGGGGGCCAGTGGGTGGGGGGTGGGGCTGCGTTATGGCGGCCTGGCCCTCCTCCCTGCTCTGGTCATTGCACCACCCCTTAATTTTAATTGCACAGGAGACACTGAGGGCATGGGGGGCGGGTGGGGCATCTTGGGAGACTCCGCCGTCTGCCAGCGGTGGGGTGCCCATGCCCTGGCTGTTCCCCCCAATTTTTAAATTGCACCGTAGTCACGCACACATCTCATAACAACCCCTACATCTACACACACACACCTTCACATGCATACACCCTGCATCCATGTTGGACGGGGGGGTTGGCAGGGGCGGGGTGGGGGGTCTGTGGTCTGGGGGAGGTGGCGTCATTTCTGCTGCGGGGGTGTCGCCGGCGGCTCTGGGTTGGTGGTCGGCCTTTCTGTGACCCTGCTGCTGTGTGGCGGTCTCACTGCTGGTGATTCGGGTAGCTCTGGGATGCTCTGGGCTCTGTCTGCGCCTGTGGAGGGTTTGGGCCTCTGGCTGGGCTGGGGGCTTGCTCTCCCCGGCCTTCCTGGGGTCTCGTCCCTGGCTGGGTGTGGGGCGGGGGGGTGGCCGGTGGGCCTCCTGCCGTCTTCCCTACGGGGTATATGGTTTGGCCCGGGGCCGGTGGGCCCCGAGCCATGGCCGCTCCGTTGGGGCCAGGTGTTGGGGGGGCTCTGGCCTCTCTGGTCCGTGGCGGGCTCCCCTTCGTGGGTCTGGGCGGGTCTCTGGTTGGTGGGGCCCTGTGGCTGTGGGCTCAGATCGTGCCGGGGTTGGTGGCCTTGGGCTGGGCCTCCTGTCCCTTGTCCCTCTGTGGGCTTCCCCCGGCCGGGGGGGTGTTGCCTCTGTGTTCCCTTGCTTGTTCCCCCTTGGATGGGGCGCGTGGCTGTCTCTGGGGCACGTGGTGTTGGATCTGTAGTGTTCTGGGGGGCTGTTGGGTGCTCTGGTGGCTTGGGTCTTGGCCTGCTTGCCCCTGGAAGTTTGGGGGGTGTTGTTGCAGCCCCCCCCCATCAACTACAAACCACATCCAATGACAAACCCTCACACACACACACACACACACACACACACACACACACACACACACACAGTACACAACTGTTATACAATCACACACGTATAACAGTTACAAATGTTGATGTTATCCATGTCAAGGTTATTTTGGGTAAGTATTTATGCAATCTGTTTTTTTGTTTGTTAGTTTGTTTGTTTTTGTTTATTTGTTTTGTTTTTTTTAATTATTTTTTTTCTCTTTTTTACTTATTGATTTTCTTCCTGCTTCCACCATTAATACTGTTGTAAATATTTGCAGCTATCATTATTGTAGTTAGCATTGTTGTCATCGTTTTCATTGTCATTTTTGTTGTTGTTTTTGTTGTCTCTTGTGTCTTCCCCTCCCTTCTGTGTCCCCCAGCCTCTCTCTTTTCTCTCTCCCTATCCACTCAAACGTTGCGCTGTCTGGTAGCCTTGCCAATAAATCTCAGTGCAGACTGCAACAGGAAGAAGTATATCAGACTCCTCCTTTGCAGAGCAAATCTGTTATGGCGCCTCAAGGCGTCCAGATCTCTTACAAAAAAAAAAAAAAAAAGTCAAATAGTCTATATAATATATAGTCAAAATACTTTTGAAAATACTTTTTTTTTTAAATTTTATTTAAACTCATAAACAGGGTATACTTTTATGTAAACAAGGTCTATTGGCCCTAAATTCCAAAATGAAGGGAAAGATTTTGTGGTAATGGGTTGTACTGAAACAAGACTAAAGGTGTAACACAGAATTTATCAACAATTTATACTATATGCTGTAAATAACAGTCAAATCAGGCGGGGTCATTTTTCCCCCCAGAGGACAAAAGCTGTATGGCAATTGGGAGGACATCACAAGGGTTAATCTATTTTGCTATTTATTTTGTCCACAAAGGCTTATTTAATTTATTTTCTTGGTACTTTATAATGTTACCGTATTTTTGAATGTGCATTCTTTACTTTTAAATGTGGCCTACTTTTGGAAGTACAATTTCTTTATAGGGGCGCTTTGCTGTTTTAGGGAAAGGGGATTTGTTTGCATTTACAGAGCATACAATTCATTTAGAAAGCTTATTCTATACATGTAATTCTTAACGATTATTCTATACAATGTCAGCATACCTAAAACTAAATCCTTCTGAAGCACTTCTGAACCAGAGTGCACCCTGCCATTGTAAAAAAAACAAAAAAAAAAAACAACAACAAACAACAATAAAACTGTAACTTTTCAGGTTTATTTTATTTAATTTGTGTATATATACCTCAGAATTTTGTATGAGTCTGTTTTATTTATTTTTAGTTTTGATTAGAAAATCCTACTCATTGTGCCAATAAAGCCTGAAAGCGTTATATTACATTTCTATGGTGACACTTTGTTGTGATTGGTAGGTCTACTTATGTTTTAAATTAAACTTTCAACACAGGAATGCAAAACACTTACAGTTAGTAATTAAAGTAAGTATGGGTAGTGGAGACAAAAAGGTAAATTAATGCTATTCTGCTGTGTGCATGCATGCGTGTGTGCGTGAGCATGCGCATGCTCATGCTCGTACTTTATGCCACCCCTTCATAAGTCAGTGACCCACTTGGGCCACCCTAGTCAAAAAAGCCTGGAAATGCCAGTATGGAGAGTCAAGGAATCACGCACTGATGTACCTTGGTTTGTTATTTTACAGTTAATGCTGGGGTCAGACTACATGGTATCAGCCTCATTATAGTCCGACATTGCATTCTGACTCAACCATGGTGGCATCGATCATGAACAACGAGAGTTGTAAGCAACAGTTGATCGTTTTATCCCAAGTAGTGTGTCATGGTAAACGACAACCACTACAGTGTTTTTGACATATCATGACATCCCAACAGAAATCTAGCATGTTTTTTGTTGTTGTTGTTTACGACTCTTTCTGTGACAGCCATCACATGAGCAAAAAGAGCACAGAATGATCTGCTGCAGTGGACAGCTGTATGACAACAACACCTTAGCCTTAACTTTCCCAACATGTGAGCATGAAACGCTGAAGTACTGTGTCAGGTAATAACGCTGCCAGTAACAACGTAATAAAAGGAGCGCAAGTGCGCTTACAGTGGGTGGGGAGGTTGATGGGTCCCATAAACAACAGAGTATGCTTCCTGTGTGGATGTGTGTTGTTTTGGGGATTTTTTCCTACACCTTGCCATTTGCCACTTTTGCCTAAACTTAACCATCTGCAACTTTGTTGCCTAATACCATAGACTGCATATAAAGATGGACAACATGACAGCTCCCCCAAAGTCTGGCTTTTCAATGTGGACCCCCCCCCCTCCCCAGTATAGGTCATAAAGCCTACCCCTAAATGTTAATGTATGGGCCATAGTCCAAACTAAAAATTCAAAGTGCATGCCAAGCACCTTTTTCCCAAAGATGGTTTCTGTCACTAGAAGGTAGCTCTCATCACCCTCATGTTTGTTTGTGTTTGTTTTTAAAAGTTTGGTTTTAATGTATTATTAAATTATACAAAAGGCTGGCAGCTGTGACAGCTAAGTCGTGCGCTAGCATTTATTGGAGCTGCTGGTTGGATGGGTGTTTTGGCTGGAACTCCCCCACCACGGATATCACTACTGCACAGTCTCTGGCTCTCAATAACATCATCCTTGCAAGATTTCAATGCCCGTATCAAGGATATTTTGACCGCACTCTGACACTTTGGGAGGAAGTGGAGACGCATCGCCCATCTTTTTTTTTACAGTCTATGCCTTATCCTAACCATTGTGACAGTCCCACCATGATATCTGCATTTGTTGACATCACAGTAACGACATCCGGGAGCATAAACAGCTGCACAAAAGGGTACCTAAAATGTCAGAAGTCGATGCAGAAGGTTACTGACAGAGTGGCATCATGTGACAAGTTGGAATGTCGCCCCAGAGTTCCATTCACGATGGTGCTCTGTGACACTCATTTGTTTGCTACAATGTTCGCTGCAATAGTATAAATCAAAATGTCAGGACCATGTGTCATGTTGTTGTTCAGTTCTTGTGCCCAAAGTGCCCCCCCGAAAAAGTCAACTACTGTAACTCCGCTTTAAACGCAGTTTTATCCCGCGTCATCAGTGACCATGTTGTGAAAGAGATAATGAGATGTCCCAATAACAGAGAACAAAGAACTCACTGGTGGAGACATTAATGTTGTGGAAGTCTTTGACTGCCTAATTGTGTAATATCCCCCTAAATTAGGAGGATGTTGTCATATGTTATCTCAGCAAATTGGTGAAAACGACATCATCCATGGCCTGTGTGATGTACTTGCATCATATACAGTCAGTATCAGGTCTGTAAACCGGATTATTCTATGCTAACTCTATGCCGCAGCATCAGTGCCATGCGGGATAACAGCTGTAACCAAAAGGCCATTTGAGTAACTAAATCATCTTCAACATACAGTACACAGTGAAGGACATGGTGATAATGCAGAGTTAATCGAGCACTCTGTGGCCTCCTGTTGACAGTGAGGGGCTGCAAAGGGCCATTCACCCCTGCTGCTCTCCAGGTCCCACGCCATCCACACCCGGTCATGCTTGGTTTGGTCAAAACAGAGCCCCAAATGGAAAGCAGACACTGACACACATACACACTCCAAGAAATCTGGGCCATGTTTACAATGGCTGCCACATGTCTGATGGAGATTCAACAAGATTTTCCTCATGAATGTAAATGTATAGACATGGCTTTGTTTTCTTATGTGGAAACACACACACACACACACACACACACACACAAATCTATCCATATTAATCTGGGTGCACGTGTGCATGTTCAAATTCTGACACACTCACAGGAAAAACACAATCAATTAAGCAAATATGGAAGGCCTAAAAGAATGCACATTTCCCACACACACACACACACGCACACACACACACACACACACACACGCACACACACACACACATACACACACACACACTCACACACACACACACAACCACTGACAAAACTAACACAAAAGGAAGGGGGAGAAATGGGGCATGAAATCGCTCTGTGTGAAAAATGAATTGATTAATATTTCAAAATAAAAGCAGGTCAATGTGCAGCGATGTTGCCATCTCATTATTGAACTTCATATCTTCCCAGATGCTTCCAGTAACTCATCTCTGCTGACCTCTTTTTACTTTATGCTTATGTGAACATGTTGAACATCAATTAAAAGGTGCTAATTTTAAATTCTTATAAACACTAAGTAATTTTAACCAAACTAATAAAAAGAGTTTGTGGGAAAGTTCATGTATATTCCCCTTGCTGTTTACTAAACCTCCCACTGCACACATTTTGGTGTTTTGTCTTTACTGATTCTGATTTTGGAAATTGTAAGCTGTCAATGTAATTAAGTTATTGTGACTGTGGCTGACTTCCCATTGCTGAGTGTCTCCAAAACCACAAATCTGCAGCACTGCCAGATTTGTGGCCTTCTGCACTGCTGATTTTAAAGCATCCAACGCTGACTTTGGAGCAAAATAAGAAGCAGTTAGAAAATAAGAAGCACTTGCTTTGCTAGGGGGGCACTTTTGAAAAATGACAGGAGGCCAGGGGCTAGTCACAACAGCCCCATACATGTTTCAAGGATTTTAGGACATTTCTAGGACTAAATGAAATTTCTAGGACTTCGGAATGTTCTAGGATTTTAGGAAATGTCTAGAATTTTAGGACATTTATAGGATCTTAGGAAATTTTTGGGATCTTAGGAAATTTTTACATTGTCAGGACATTTCAAGGATTTTGTGACATTCTAGGACTTTAGGGGCACATTAGGACATTAGGGGCTTACTTTGGACCTCTGTCGAAGGTTGCGGGGGATCCTTCATTGGGACTTTTTTGATATACCAGCTCTATTATAATGCTGTTTTATGCACTCTGGCACCTTATGTAAAAGTACAAAACAATTCCAAATGTGAATTACTTTATCTTTATTGAGAATTTGAAAAAGGTTGGTTGGTTTGTTTGTTGGCGGCACTGGGCAGACTATTAAGGGCCAAATTCAAGCTGCAGGCCATAATTTGAGTTTCACTGGCTTAAAAGGTTACTCTTCCCTTCAAATGGCAAAAATGATACTGTAGAAAGCAGTGTGTCTTTCCAGAAACAGCGTCCCAGTTACTCAGAATAATCCACAGACCTCACTGTCAACAGTTTTAATTGGAAGTACTTTGTGCTAAAGACATAGTCCCAGTTACAAAGTGTTGACAGAAAGGTTTCAGCCACAGCTCCCTAAGGTTCACCTCCTCTCTGTAAAGTTTTCCTTTCTCTGTCTCATAGGAGTTAAAGATCTCAGGCCACATTTTTATTCTATTATTTATCATATATTTGTTTTTTATTATCCTTGTGGCTTTTCTGCACGTTACAGCACAAATGAGCAAATTGTTTACTCACAGATGTCAATAAACAGTGAAAGTCTGTGTTCTTGTGGAATTTTGGCAGTTGAAGCAGTTGTAATCATAGTCCCCAGTAGCTGCTGAATATTGGCTTTTTTCTGTATGCAAAGAAATCTGCGTATGTTGATGTAATTTGTAGTGTATTGCTCTTTTTCGTAGTCTGTGGGTTTCAACCCTAAGGTCAGATATATGCGTTTCGTTTGATATTATATAACTAACATTTCTGAACGTTCAATGTAATTGGTTAATCCACTGGCCAGAAACTAATCTGCAACCATTTTCAAATTGGTGTTCCAGTCCCCTAGTAGTACCAGTTTAGTGAAAGGAACAACTGAAAGTCTCACCCATAATTTACGCACTAACATGAGGGCAACAATAAGGTGGCTTGGTGTGATTATGTGCACACTGATGACTGTGTCCCCCAAGTTGGAGCAAGGGGGAACCATGAAGCCTGAAAAATGAAGCTAACGTGGAAGTGCCAAAAACTGCATGTCCACTTGAGGCTAAACAGAGTCAATCATAGACCCCCTATGTTAAAATGTCCAACTTTACAGCTGTGTGCGTGTGTGTGTGTGTGTGTGTGTGTGTGTGTGTGTGTGTGTGTGTATATATATGTATATATGTATATAAACAAAGAAACTCAGCCTAGAAATCCTGTGAATCCAAATGTTAAAGGAACTGAAAGATAACTAAATTTCAAGTTCTTTGTAATACAGTTTTATTATTTAAAAATCAGCAGTAAAATTAGTGAGTGAAATATGTGAAATATGATTATGACCAGGAGGAATGACTGCCAAAACTATTATTAAATAAGGTCCAGGTTGTAAATATATATATATATATATATATATGTATGACATAATGTATGACATTTTATATTTAACATCAACTGCAGTATTGTCCACTGCAGTATTGTCCACAATTATCCGAGTTTGCTTGTTGTATCTTTGATGTGGTGCATGTGATGCCACAACTGTATGTATATGTACAGTACTAAATGTATTAGTGTTTGTGTGTATGTGTGTATGTGACTGAGGTTATAGGATCTGNTATATTTAACATCAACTGCAGTATTGTCCATAATTATCCGATTTTGCTTGTTGTATTTTTGATGTGGTGCATGTGATGCCACAACTGTATGTATATGTACAGTACTAAATGTATTAGTGTTTGTGTGTATGTGTGTATGTGACTGAGGTTATAAGATCTGTTGATACTCTTACACCAAGCGAAAAACACTTACATCAAACTGCTCAACGACTTTGGCAAACCAAAGGTTATCTCTAGTTCCACTGTGCATCAGAAAATGTGTGTGAATCCTATGTAATCCGTTAGTGTCGAGTGGTGTTGGATGTAGCTCAGCAATGTGACACTGCAGTTTTGGAGCTTTGGTTGTTATTTTGATGTGTTTTGCTGAAGCATTTTATGGCGCGGATCTGTTCGTGGTGAGGTGGCGAGGTGCCTCAGGGCGTTGCTTGTGGTCACACTCAGTTTGTACTGGTGAATGATGCCACACAATGTCCCAAACTCATGCCAACAAAAGTAGGTGGTCCTTTGCTGGAAAACATGAGTGCTTGTATATTTGTGTCTGAATAACATTCATACTGAGCTTTTAGTCTTCTGTGAGGCCATTTTCTGCATAAATATTCACGTTGACCATTTAATGAATGCAACGAATGCATAAAGACACAACACACTACTATATAATCTTTTATCTGCTGTGCTTTGACCACAGGGCGATTCTTTTCCTACAGAATAGATTGCGACCACATAATTTCTGTACAATCCATCAAAGATGCACATAGTATCACCTACTGTATGTTGTCAAGGATAAAGCAGAGATAAGAAAGTGTTTTATATACACACATACTGATCTGACACAGCTGGACTGAGTTGGTTCTAGTCTGGGCCAGTTGTAGGATTGACTTCCAATAGCTGGTTACATTTTGGATCCAATTTGAGGTTAATAAAAAAGCCAGATTTGCTACAATCAAATGTTAAGGAATAATTTGTTTCTCCTCAATCTGTTTTCTTTGGATGGCAAATTCAGGCTGTTGGCTTTGTCCAGACTGAAAAATCTCTACAGCTATTCAACTGATTCCAATGACATTTTGTACAAACATGGTTCCTGGAGGATGAAGCACCTACTAGGCACGGTTTTATTTGTCTTGTATAATATCTCTGCTTCTTTTCAATGTGTTGTAACATTTGGCATCAACAATCATGGTTCCCAGAAAAAAATCATTGTGTTTTAATGATTTTTGAGACCCCCTGACTTTTACTCTCGGACCACCATTCATGTCATACTTTTGTACCTATTAGTGAAATATCAACAACTATTGGTTGGATTGCCCTGGAATTTCATACAGTCTTTCCCCTCAGGAGGAATTAGAATAACCTTAGTGATTCCCTTGACTTTCCGTGTAGAGTTCAAACCCCCAGGAAGTGTGCCAAGCTTAGAAGCCAATTTAACATAGTGGCCAAATGTGGAATTACAACACCTGGGTCCATCACGTGATGCCATGGGACCCAAAAGACTTTTTCCCATTGACTTATGTTATGTTTGTAAATCAAAGTAATTTCATTCTAAAATTGAAGTTTAGAAAGGGGCTTAACCCAAAGTTAACTGCTCGGCCAGCGGAAGTTCGCTGCACATAGTCCTTTGTCTGCTTTCTAACTGGCTCCAGGTTATGGAAGATCCAGGTAATTCCATACTGTGGAGATCAAGCGTTAATTGGCTTCATGTGCCACTGAGCAACTTTGACAGGAATGAGTGGGCTCTGCCTCCAATGCTGTATCTGTTTCTCCTCATGAACACCCATTAATAATTTTGCAGAAAAGACATTTCAATCCTGTTATCATTCCCACTATCGATTGTCTAACACACTAAGCGAATATATGGAGCAGAGTAAATATTAAGCCTGCTCAACATCAGCTAGCTTAAAGCAACTCTTTGCCAAAGTGCTGCCAGCCCATGCTCATTCGGAACTCATCAAATACAGACGCCCCGTCAGTGCTTTCACCATTGAGCGTGATGCCAAAAGAAGCTGAAGGACAGGGTAAGGTAATAACGCTGCCAGTAACCATGTTATATAAGGAGCTTGAGTGTGCTTATACAGTAGGATGGTGGGGAGGTGTTTGGGTCCCACAAACAACCAACTTTTATGAGGGAGTGTGGAGTTGGCTTCTTGTGTGGATGTGTGTGTGTTTTTTTCTACACTTTACCATGTGCCTCTTTTGTCTAACCATCTGTGACTTTGTTGCCTAATCCCAACCATAGTGACAGTCTGCGATGTTGTGTTAACATAAGGACCATGCTGCTTTCTGCATGCTGTAACATCAGGGTAACGGTGTCATCCCACCATGTGTATTTGTTTACATCACTGTAACGGCATCCTGGACCATAAACAGCTAATACATCATAGGTTGATATGGAAGGTCACTGACAAGTCAAGTCAAGTCATTTTATTTATAGAGCCCATTATAACAAAACATGGTTTGCCTCAGAGGGCTTTACAGTGTACGACATTCCTCTGCCCTTAGACCCTCACATCACCCAAGGAAAAACTCCCCAAAAAGAACCCCTGTAACGAGGAAAAACAAAAAAGGAAGAAACCTCAGGAAGAGCGACAGAGGATGATGAGGGATCCCTCTTCCAGGACGGACAGACGAGCAACAGATGTCGTAAATAACAAATGGAAATACAATTGTGGGAAAAAGGAAAGAGAAAGAGAGAGGGGGGAGGGGAAGAGAGGGGGAGAGAGGGGGAGAGAGGCACAGCAATAATAGAAACAGATGCATGTCATATTACAATAACGATAGGTGTGAAATTATCAAATGCACTCTATGATGATATTGTGGGTGTTGATAAGAGTCTCATGCATATATTGATAGGGAGGTGTCCAAAGGCATGATAATGGCATGGGCGCAACCAGGACCAAGACCACGATCAGGGCGAGCGGGGGGTACAGTATCAGTGCAGCCACAGCACGAGCACAACCAAAGGCAAAGTGGCACCATTAGACAAGTTGAGATGAAAATGTGTTGGTGCTGCCCCCACAGAGCTGGTAGCAGTCTTGTTATTGTTTACGACAGTGTATGGGAGATTGTATTCAGTGGGCTTTACCTGGGTGTTTAATCAGCAATAATTTCCTTTTTTTTTCTCTTGGTGTAGTACCACACAATGGATGGATGTTTCCATGAAGGTTTATTTGGAATTTACAGGTGTACAGCTATGATTGAAAACATTTTCTTTATTATTTCACCACCTGTATGATCCAGACGAACCTACACAGATGTGAGCATTTGTGTTCTTGCAGTATTTAAAAGATCTTCTTAAAGCTCAGCCTATAACATTGAACAATTCTGTAGGGTTTCTGTTGCCTTAACTCTGTTGTTCAGATATATCACATATATGATTTGATAGAAATTTGTGTGAAAGTCTACACTTTCCACTCAACATACTCCAATTTATTGGAGACATACTGAAGATTTTGGTGCTAGTGTTATGTCTGTAGAGTAGGGCAATAAGTGAGTGTCCCGATGTGCCAGACCTCCATCCTTACTGGAATAAGACTCTGAGAGAATTCTTTGCTTCATTTTTAAAGTTAAGACTACCTTTTAGTTTTGGTACTAAAATTCTAAAATGTCACTCATAGCACCCTAAATGTATTATATTTTCTAGCACAGCAGAACATGACCCTATAAAGGAGAATGTGAGAGAAGACATGAGTTGAGGCTAAACATAGAATGCAAATGGAAGTTTGAAGGAACCAGGTGTCATGGTTATTAAACCCCATAGGCTGTTTGGGGAGGTCACCTCCTCATCACATTCATGCCAGTCCACACCATGGCCCAGTGGACAGGGTGATGTGTTGTTTACAGCACATGGGATTCTTCTGAGTGTGTAAAGATAGAGCAAACAATAAAAGAGAAAGAGAGAAAGTCACAGCATGCATTTGTCATGAAGTGTGTGTTTGTCATGTACTGAATGTACTAGTATGTGAGACATATGCAAGCATTTTGTGTGCCTGTGCTGCTGAAGCGTAAGATGTGAAAATGGCTAAGGTGAGATTTCTGTCTGGTGGTGTAATGCCTGACGGCTGATCCAACAGTCACCCAATGAAAGGGACATGCAGAGAGGCATTTATGGAACAATAAAACTCACACGTGTGGATTGACCCACAAGGGACATTTGTGTTGTTTGTGTCTTCATAAATAACACTTAAGACAATTTTCTGGTGTGGCAAGAGGACATCATTTGTCAGCACTGTTGCAAAAGCTATCTACAGAGACATTTTCTGATCTGCCTCCTGGTTCGTTGTGGTTATGCCCAGGAAACCACTTGTTGAGATTAGAAAAAATCCACAGTTAACAATTACAATAATTGTTGGAACTGTTTTTTGCACTTGGTCCTTCGTTATTCAAGCACCTTGCTGGCTGATGAAGTAACAGCATAAAACTATTTCTAAAGCTTGGGATTCAAGTAACAGTTCCTCTTTTCTTGATGATGATAATTATGATGCTCTTGTTTTTAGCCACCCTAAATACATATCTATGGATGGCAATATTTACGTGGGTCTGTTTGTCCACTACTTGAAATATCTCATCAACTATGGTAAATGCATTGCAATGCATTATCTTTGCTGTTGCGTAAAAAAAAATGAGTAGCCCATTCTTAAAAAAGTTGATGAAACATGATTTAAAGAAATGCCTCCATGACCCCTATCACATGACACTGTAGCATCCAACATCATGTTCTTTTTCCAAGTCATCACATGTTGCCACTTTGCAGTGTACGTCTATGTCTAAATATTATGCTCTAGGTGTTCTTTTGCGTCTGCTCTTTATGTTCTGGGATGCTGCTACTGTGAAGTCAACTGAAGCACATGGTGGGATGATGCTGCACATAGTAACGTTTAGGCAACAAAGGCACATCGCAACTAACACCAGGATGTCAGCAAACACACATGCTGGCATGGATGGTTAGAATTAGAGGAAGGGGGCACATGGTAAGGTGTAGACATGTGCATTTGTTGACATCCCAGCTTTGGTTGCCATGTGCTGTTGTTGCCTACATCCCACCATGTGCTTGTGTGGAAATCATGGTCATGGCATCCCAGAACTTTAAAAGCAGACAGAGAAGGTTACCTGGAGTGTAATATGTAGGCACAGAGATCCTCTGCAAAGCGGCAACAGAAGACTTCAAAGCGGTAGTATATGACAACTTGGGATGAGAATATGTTGATCCAAAGCTGCTTGCTATCTGGTGTCCTGCAAATAAGGAAGGCATACACATAGTAGTGAGGCAGTTTAGCAGCAATCTAAGTGTACCATAAATAATATTCATTGGATAAAATCATTGTTTTGGGCATGTTAACATACTAAAGTCTGCCTCAAAGAGCATCTATTGTCTCCAGTGTGGAAAGTCTGGTCCATGCGTCCCTCTATGTGTCTCAGATGTCCCTGCTCAGATTTTAGTAAAACTCTGTGACACATGTGACAGCTCATTCTAACATTTGGTAAAATTACATTGACTGATCCACAGGCACACTATAACTAACTGCATGTCTGCAGAGACTAAAAATAAATCACTCAAGTGTGAAAATGAGATAAGAACCTGCTAAACCCGTAATTTTTGTTTTGCAATGTAGCCATCTGGTTTTACTCAAAGCAGGGGATTAGTGCCTTAAAGAAAATCACAAGATTTACCACTGATACCATTGTCAGTCGCAGACAAACCAATAAGTATATTGATAAAGTCTGAACATAGTTTGTAAGACGCAAGACATCCATAGAGGGATTTGGTTAGTTGTCCTAGATTGTCGCCCTTCCTGTTACCCTGCAGTGCCCCAGTAGTAGTAGCCCCAGTCTAAACAATGGAGGCGATAAATGCGATATAAAAGAATGGTTGTCTCCAAATGTAGACACATACCTGTAAAAGCAAAGAAGAAATGGCCGTTGCTTATCCCAGACATATAAGTCAAACATGACCAGACTGCACAACTTCTCTGTCATATTTACATTGGAAAATGTTGCTTTCATTCAGTTTGTGGGGGGAAAAATCTGCTGCTATTATGGAGAGATGAGCAGATAGCATCTTTTAGCATTCAGAGTGAAATTGACCCATTGCAATGAATACTGATCAGCCCACAAACTGCTGGGACCTTCCAAAACACAGCAACCGAGAACAATAGCTAGCTGCTGCCAAATGGCCTGCTATCTAAATGGTAATGTTCATCCATGCATCCTATATACACATCTGCAGGATGCCATATTACAGTCATTGGTGTTTCCTGGTGTGTGTGTGTGTGTGTGTGTGTGTGTGTGTGTGTGTGTTTGTGTGTGTGCCTCTGATGGTTTGTTGACATATTATTTGTTGTGGCCTAGTTTTGTTCTTGAAAAGTGTAAGATAGTTTTTTAATCCAGCAAACCAATTGATAGATGAGAACTTTAACCCAAGAAAGAAAAGTTCTGAAAAGGAACTGGCAAGATTCTAGCAAATGTACAAGGAAAATGAGATTGAAAATATCTCTAAACATTATAAAATATCAAGTAATCATTTTTATAAATATCTACACATAAAAAGTTATGTAAAAAGTAAACAGAGAAAGAATATACAGGATATTGATCCTCTTTTGAAATATATTAGGAATAGCTATTATAGTGTATGCAATACTATAAGGAAAACAGGAAAAAAACAACCAACGTCATGAAAGAAAGGTGTTAAGAAGAGTTATAGATACAAATAACAGATGAAGAATGGAAACAGATGTTTATTGAAATTAAAAAATTGCTTGGAAAATAAATATGAGATACTTCTTGACTCCAGAAATAATATCAAAATAGAAAAGAGTAAGCTCACGGTGCTGGAAAAACAAAATGTAGAGAAAATAATGCCAATTATTTGCATTTTTTAATGCAAAGTATTAAATACAAATTAGTTGGAAGTATTTAGGTCGATGGAAGACATCAGCATTAAAAAACCTTTATTTAAAAGCAGAACATATCATTTTGGGGAACAGATAACAAAAAGGGTGGAAAAGACCCAACCCCCACAGAATCAATAAAATGGAAAAATATGATTGAAGAAGTAAAATTTATGGAAAAAGTGACTCATAAAATTAGGAATATGGAAGATTTGTTTGAGAAAAGGTGGATTTTGGAAGATGGGGAACTGTTACTACACCAATGAATTTAATCAATTTAAAGTATAAAAATGTGTAAAGTGTGTGACAAACTAGAATCCGGTAGTCATTACCTGTACTAAATTGTCTGCATCTCTTAAACTTTTCTCTTTTTTTCCTTCTTTTTTTCCTTTCTTTCTATCTTTCTCTCTCTTTTTTGGCAGATATTGGTTATTTTTGTGTTTTAATAATATATATTTTGATTATGATTGAAAAATGTCTTTGTAATGTATTGCAAACTGAAAAACTGTATGAAAATGGTATGGGAAAAATAAAGTATATATATTTAAAATAAAAAAGTTCTACATTTTCACAGACCGTCTTTCAACAGAGAAGCAACAGCGGTGGATGTTTGTTCAAATCCTTAAACAAACATTCACTTTTATTCTTGACTAGTTTTGGCCATTGAATATTGACTGTCTTCTCTTTAAATTTACAGGTTGTTGCTAGTGAACAGTGATTTTTTTGTTGTTGTTTTTTTTTGTTGTTTTTCTGGCTCTTAAGGGTCAAACAACCTACATCAACATTTAGGTATGATGGTTAGTTATTTTCATGTTTTGATCTTATAGAAAGATATACAACAGACTTTTTTAGCCCTGTAAACTGTTTTGAAAGAATATTAGGAACATATTGGAATTCATAACATCATCCCAAAGTTTACTTCACACACACATACACTTACCAACACAATCACATCCCAAGTCGTCACATTTGCTTGCAGTGGACTTCCACGTCTAAATATCATGTTTTAGGTATCCTTCTGAGTCTACTGTTTATGTCGGAGGATGGCACTACTGTGATGTCAACAAATGCATATGGTGGGATGATGCGGCATGTTTAGACAACACAAGCACGTGGCAACCAATGCCGAATGTCAAAAAACGCACATGCTGGTACAAATGGTTAAGATCAGGCAACAAGGGCATGGATGGTGAGGGTTAGGGCAAGGAGGCCATGAGTAAGGTGTAGAAAAAAAGCCATCACATCCAGAGGCAAACACTGGACTCCTGCATGGAAGTCCAGGGATTGTTGGACACACCCATCTTATAGGCAACCTCACCTTTCATATATGATATTGTTGCCGGCAGCACTTTAACCTGATGCTGTCCTAACGCATTTCATGGATATGCGACAGGTTCTGTCTGGTCGTATAATAATAAAGGAAAAGGTTCTCACCTGACGCCATCCAGTGGTGTTTCATGCACAAGTGTAAGGTGGCTTTTGGTGTTGTGATCTTACACCGAAAGCACGGTCAAAGCTGCGCTATTTCACAAGTTTGGAATTAGAACAGGCTGCACTTACAAACACAATCACAGGGTGACATTGGTGTAAGGTGTTGTTGAGCCTCCACAGATACACACACACACACACTCACACACACACACACACACATTTTTATCATATGTCTCTTCTTATTCTGGGTGACTTTCACATTCCTGTGTCTGAAAATATGTTTGATATGTTTGCAGCTCATATAAAAGACCAAAATAGAGGTTGCTAGGTGAATGTTGACCACACAGAAACGTGTGTGCGTGCATTCATGTGTGTGTGTGTGTGTGTGACTTGTCATTGTTGTTGTCATTCCCTCCAGTTCACACACACAAGGACATTGAGGAGAACATAGCTTCAACATGTGACTTCAGGAAATCCACATCATTGAAATATGAGAGGGGGGGAGAGAGAGAGAGAGAGAGACACAACTGCATGTATGCTGTGTATGACCTCATGAGTGAAGAAGCACATAATTGTGTGTATTCCTGGAATGAGGACAAGCAAGAGAGCTCTCTCTCTCTCTCACTCCTTTCTTTCTCTCTTTCTCTCCATGGTACATGTATGTATGTGTGTTACATGTTTAACTGAGTGACAGTGCTGCTGGGAAAGAGGGACCCCCAGGCTTTAAAACTTAGTGTGTGATAATGGGGCTCTGGTTATGTAATAGAAAGCTCTGTGTGTGTGTGTATGTGTGTGTGTGTGTGTGTGGTGTGGGGGTTGGATTGGGGCTCAGGGGGAACAAGCGGGGGTTTCTTCTCCACAGTGCGTGAAGGAATGCCCATAAATCCATGTACATTCGATTTGAGTGCAGGCCTGTAACTGCATTTTACACAATGTAAATGTGGCCTTACATTGTGATGTGTTATCATCATCCTCACACCTCAGGCTTTTCATTACATTCTTACCTTTATTAAACCTAAACAAAGCAAAAGTCCACCCTGACAAAGCCCCTAAATCTAAAGCGACTCCTAAAACTCTTTGTGCTCTTGAAAAAAGAAGATCACATGCAGCTAGATCTGACAGACTGTTTCACTCTGTATTCAAAGATTCTTGTGGACTCAGATATTACATATCTCCTGTGAACAAAAACAAACAGCAATGCTGAGAACTGTCATG
This sequence comes from Plectropomus leopardus, assembly GCF_008729295.1. NCBI lineage: Eukaryota > Metazoa > Chordata > Actinopteri > Perciformes > Serranidae > Plectropomus > Plectropomus leopardus. The sequence goes on from NC_056464.1 coordinate 2,632,972, forward strand.
CAACATTAAAGCTTTGAACTTTGAGGCCCCCCCCCCNTCGCTCAATAGCGCTACCAGACATCCAAAAAAGGATATCTTTAAGACTGATAATACTTGGCAAGTTTACATATATATTTCTCTGTAGTCTGCTACATAAAGTCAATATGCATTGAGTTTTATATCAGTGTACCCCCAGTGGTGACACTAAAACAGACCACTGTAGCAGACAGTAGCATGTAGAGCAAGATTGCCTCATTCTTCTACAGAAAATGCCATATAAATTATTTGAAATGCTACACTGATATAAAACTCAATGCATATTGACTTTATGTAGCAGACTACAGAGAAATATATATGTAAACTTGCCAAGTATTATCAGTCTTAAAGATATCCTGTTTTGGATGTCTGGTAGCGCTATTGAGCGATGATGTTTTTGTTAGTATTCTGTGCATACACCCACAGATAACATATTACACTCTTGGTATCCTTCTTTGTCTGCTGTTGACGTTGAGGATGCCACTACCATGTCAACACAAGCACATGGTGGAATTATGCTGCACACGGTTATGTTTGTACAACAAAAGCACATGGCAACCAAGGCCGGGACATGCTGGCACAGATGGTTAGATGGTTAGAACAATGTGATAAAATCGTTGCATTTTACGAGGAGCTCTGGGATCAACCCAGTGGCCAGTATAGAAGTTCTCTTTCTACATTTCTGCAAACTGCAGATATGTTACATTTGCAAGTTTATATGTAGGGGATTTGTTGAAACTTTCCTTACGTTTTACAGTTTCAATTTTATGTTGTGGCAGCACTGATGTGTGATTAGGTTTAGGCACATAAACGACTTGGTTAAGTTTAGGAATGGAGATGTCACAAACTTTTGTTTAAAAATATGTGTTTTGTTGCCAAAACCTTGTTGGAAATTCCCCAGACTCTTGTTAAAAATATTCACTATTGACATACAAACATGGCCAGAGATGTCCAAACCCCTCATTAAAAAAAGATATGCGCTTTGGTGGTGACAAACATAGCCGGAGATGTCCTATCCTCTCCTTAAAAAGTATGAGTTTAGTGGCTACAAATACTGCCAGCGATGTCCCGACCGCTCATTAAAAAATATACGCTTTTGCCCCAAAAACATAGTTAGAGATGTCCCGACCACTTGTTAAAAATTATACATTTTTGTTGCAACAGACATGGTTGGAAAAGACCTACCCCTTTATTAAAAAACACATCTGCATTTGTTGCTACAAACATTGTTATAGATATTCCAACCCCTCGTTAAAAAATCTTTGCTTTTGTCACTATATGAATGACCAGAGGTGTCCCGACCTCTTGCTAAAAATATGCACTTTTGCTGGTACAAACACAATCAGAGATATTCTAACCTCTTTTTTTTTAAAAAAAAATGCATGCTTTTGTTGCTATAACCACAGCTACAAACACAGTTGACAGTGTCCTGGCCTCTTGTTAAAAAATAAAAAGTTTTTTTGACAAGAGGCCAGCACACGGGCTTCTTGTTTAAAAATATTTATTTTTGATGCTAAAAACACAGCCTGAAATGTCCCAACCACTTGTTAAATAATATTAGTTTTTGTCGTGACAAATACAGTTGGAAATGTCCCACCCTTTCATCAAAAAAATATGCTCTTCTGTTGCTACAAACATAGTTGGAGATGTCGCGAACTTACAAAATACTTGGTTTTGTCTCGGCTGTAAATGTCCTCCTCTTGCTACAAACAACCTGCTTTAGTCCGCACAAACATGGTTGGAAACTCGGATCCAAAATATACTTTTGGTGGTCAAACAAATGTATCTAGATACATTAGAACCAGGACTTAGTTGTAGGCCACAGAAATCTACTGTATTGATCTGTACCTATGTGTACAGCCTGATTCAAGCAGCAGTTTCCACTACAGTCTTCCTGCCCTCACTTTCATTACAAGGCAGAAGGTAGATTTATTAGTCAATTTTTAAACAAAGTTTAAAAACAAAATTACATTTGTCTTTTATCCTGCTACATCTTTGGAGTTGAACAATGAGTTGATTAAAAATAGCAGCTACTGTGAAGATTCCATCAGGTTGCTTGGGCATGTTGCTGCTGATGGCATCATTCAATTCCTGTAGCGCATTTACTGTCTTTTTCCTGCTATTTCCGAAAGAAGTAAGCCACACACACCCTTTTTTCTTTCTTTTTTCCACTTCTAAATGCACAGCTCTGTTCTATATGAAAATGAATTACCAAAAGGCTGAATCTCAATGAGGGAATTGGATGTGTGCCATACCCTCATTTTTTCATTCAGCAGTCATGCTGCCAGTGTTTGTCAGAACACCTGTTCATTTTGAAAACAAAATTGATTGATTTTGTGAAGCAGCAGCCAGATCTGAGTAGCTGCTGAGCCAAGCTAAACAGACCCGAGGTCTCAGACCATCAGGTGGGTAAGTCAGTATTCTTTCTTTATTTTCTGGGATGGGGGCAGGGCTGGCAAATGCACTTTTGCTGCTCTAGGCAAAAAACTATTATGCTGCCCCTGTATTTGCATGTACCAGTGATAACACACTAAGGTAGTTTTCACATATGCTAGAGCGGTCCCTTGGTGCGCACCAGATGAGAAAATTACACATTGTTTCATTTTTCAGCTAGTATGGCTTGCTTTCACACACCTTTGTTTTTACTCTTGTCCAAAGGTCACACTGCTGGTGGAGCATTGTGTTTCCATTAAAAAGTGTTGAGAAGTAAAGAGGAATAACAACTACTATGCGCGTTGTTCCTGGTGCTGGTCGTTGTATTCTTTATCGTTTGTATGTACAACTTTCAACAAACGATACAGTTTGAAAGTGAAGCGCAGCTGCGACAGTATTGTGTTGACGCACTGTAGACGCCAAATGTGCATTACTAACTACGGGAGCCTTTCTAGCTCGAACTAATGAATTACACCAGATAGTAGGGGCAGATTGAGTGCGGGCGCTTTCACACCACAAACAGATCGCGCTAGAGTTCGCTGGTAACCTCAGGGAGGTCCCGGTATGGCCGTTTTGATCGACACTAGAGTGCGACTGCTGTGTTCATACTGTCCAAGATGCACCGCACTCTGGCCCAATGTTGGTCTGGGCCAACCTAAACAATGCCTGTTTAAAAACACCTTAGGCCAATATGCCACACACATAAAGCAAACTGTAACAACAAACGTGTGGCTTAGACAAAAGACAAATGGTCAGTGCAATGATTATGTGTTTAAAGTGTCAACAATATCAAAGTATGTATGACATCATCGCGGCATTTTGTGACTCCAAATACAAATAATGCACTAATTAAATCTTTATAACAACTTCAAGAACCTCATTTAGAATTCTATATAGCAGTGATGACAGCACACAGCTTTATAAAATTTTTCAACACCAAATCTCTACATTCTACTTTCTTGTCTGCAATTGTGCATCAGAAACATATGACTAATATGGACTGCAACTATAAAGCAAATATACAAGTTGAACTTCTGTCCGACTTGTTCCATAGACTACATGAAAACTTCTGACATGCTCAGCTGATTTTTCTTGGGTGCTAAGGATGATTGACATACGTACTGTATTTTTCAGTCTTCAACACCATCTCTTGCAAGAGTTTACTTTCTCTCACTTGGATAAATGAGCCCCGACCTTTTCAGACTCTCTTTAATTGTTATCATCCAACTATAATGGCAAAGGACATTTTCAGTCAGTAATGTTACCTGCTCCCTTGTCATCACATTTATGCCTATTGTGTCATGATAGTAGGTTTTCTTTATATTGTGGACTTTGCTTTGGGTTTTCTGTTATGTTTTCTTGTTACTCATGTTCTTTTCCCTGTTTTAGTATCAGTCCTTATGTGTCATGTCTTGTTTTTCTTCCTGTCTATGTGTGTTTTCCATCCTCAGTATTTCCCTGATTAGTTTCTGTCTTTTATCAGTCTTGATCAAACTTCCCTGTTTTCAGTCTTCTCTTCACACCTGTTTATGTTTTAGTCTTGTTTGCTCCACCCTTGTGTTCCTGACACACCTTCTGTTCACCTTCTGTTCCCTGTGTCCACCTCCCTCAGTTCTGTCACCTTCTCCTGATTATTCCCTGTGTATATATGCCTGTGTGTCTCACCACTTTCACCCTTGTTTCCTTGTGTTCCTTGTTATCCTGGTTGGTTTCAGTTTAGTTTTTTGATTCGTGTTTTATTTGTATTTTGTGTTTTTGTCACCTGCTTGTTTTTCAGACATCATTATCGGCACTTAAGCTGGCTTTTTGTTTGTCCACCTGTCTCCCTTTTTTATTCTGCATAAAGTGGTGAAGGGATGACATATTTTTGTAGGCCAACCAGGAAGTTAGCACTGGTTCCCTTATCCAAAACCTTATGGGATTTTTGAATTTGATTTTCTATTACCGTCAAATGTAAGCTCTATGACGAACACAAGTATGTGAGACTTAAACATTTTGTTCGTTGTTCGTTTTGATCTTCACAGAACACCACTTTTGTGAGTTTTGAGGCGTAAATGAAATCGCCAGAATCAAAAAGCTATTGTTAGGCTATACACAAACTACACTGTGGTTGAACAACTTAAACGTCACAACTACAAACACTGTAAAAACACTAAAAAAAAATACTATAAACAGATAAATCTACAAGTTGGAGTGCGACTCTGTAAAGCTGTAAAGGCGTACAAGTGGGTTTAATGAGTTTCTGTGTCCGGTGTGATGACGTCTAACGTCCCCAACAAACACTGAAGTCCCTTTTAGCCACTTATTAGCAACTGCCTTTTTCAAGATGAGTAAAACCTTAAAAGTTCAAAAATTTATTTTGTAGAACAAAACGTCTAAATATCTTTAGCCTGTGTTAACCACAGACCTTATATAAGGCATTTTACAGAAAATCCATTAAAAAAAACAGAGACTTCAAGACAAGGGAACCGGAAGTGCGACAACGGACTTCTGCGTTTCAGGACCCATTACTTCACCACTCTATTTTGGTCCACATCTGAACTCACTTGTAACATATTGTGTTGTTTTTGGCTTTTTTCAAAGACAATCAAAGTTGGTGTCAGTCGTCAAGGCTGGTATGTGGGGGAGGGAGGCAGCTGCAGGTGCAGCGTGATTGACACGTCTCAACTATTCATCGTGCTTACAGAGGGTGTAGTGTAGTATGCTAGTATGATGTAGCCTGCTAATGGTTACGACACAATTTCATCATGAATACTTGGCACACACATATTTTGCTGCCCTTGCCAAAGTGCTGCCCTAGCCGACTACCTATAGTTAACATGTATGGATGTGCCGGCCGTGGGTGGGGAGGCATAATACCTTCTCTGTCCAACTGTATGCGGAACACTGGTAAATTTTTCTTCATAAGCCATTTTACAGAAACTGCTTTCTTTTTCATGTTGTTTACTTACTCCTAAAACTGTCAGTATCTGCAACCTTCGGTCACATGGGCAACTTTTGTATGTCATTCCTGGAGCCTGTACTGTCTTTGGTGAAAGTGCTTTTGGTGTTTTTACTCCGTCATCTTGGTGTTAGCTGCAGAGTCACTTAAACTGGACTCTTTTATCAGCCTGGGAGATTATTAAAACTGTATTAAGGACCTTTTGGACACTGAATGCACATTGATAGGAGCCAGACCCTTCAGTTACCATGCTCCTCTTTTATGGAACCATCTTCCAGGTTCGGTCAGGGAGGGAGACACCATCTCCACTTTTAAGGGTAGACTTAAGACCTTACTCTTTAATAAAGCTTATAATGAGGGCTGGCTCAGGTTGCCTGGACCAGCCCCTAGTTAGGCTGACATAAGTTTAATCTGCCAGGGGATTTTCTAGGATACACTGAGCTCTTACCATTTTCCTTCTCTTGCTCCCTCCATCTGCACACACTCATGTCTACTGTATTTGCTGCATAATACTAACTCAGTTGCTCCTCCAGAGCATAGGTGCTCCATTATTTCCTAGTTTTCCCAGATCATGGCTGCAATCTTGGCTGCGCCTGATGGTGATAGCTCTGCTGGTGCTGTGACCCTGCTTTTGGCCATGCTTATGCAGTGGCTGCATTGATACTGTACCTCTGGCTCGCCTTGATTGTGGTCTTGGTTATGCTGTTGCTGTGGTCCTGTCTTAAGCTGCGCCTGTGTCGTGGCCCTTGGTTGCACAGATGATGTGATCCTGCTTGTCGCGACCTTCTACTACCATTATTATGAGTCATTCCTCCACTATCAATATACGCATGGGACTCTTATCAGCACCTACAATATTTGGTTGTAGCATCATCATTGTCTTCTTGTTTTTTTATCTGTAATTCTTTGTGCTACTGTCTTGGCCAGGACTTCAGGAATCTCAGTGGGACTCTTCCTGGTTAAATAAAGTTCAATTCAGATCCATCAAGGTCATTCCTTGTCACATCAACTCTCCAATCTGAGACACACTCATGATCTCAAATCTCAAAAACTGTGTCCTAGTCCTAGTTTACAATGGAGTATCAGAGAATGTTCATATTCAGATATAGCAGTCTTGATTTTTATTGTTTATACTGACATGGCTTGTAATGATCGGTCTCTCCCATCATTTAGTGCCATGAATGTTACTTGGTTTGCAGCTGGTTAATTTGAAGCCTACTGAAAGACATGCAGGTTAGATAAAAAGATGCTGATCTACTTGTAAGCAAACATTAGATGGCTTATGGAGCGATGCTGGGAGATATTAAAGACTGTGCCTCCAGGAGAGAGGACATTTTCAGAGACTGAAATAACATGTTTGAAGAGGGTGATGAGTGGCTTATCAGTAGTTTCTGACTGCCAAGGGAAGTTTTACTACAGCTCTACAACTCCCTGGAACTGCATTTAAGTTATCGGGCACAGCACCTGATACCTTCTCAGGTTCAAGTCTGGTCCACCCTTGGTTTCCTGGCTGCAGGGACATTTCAGAGGAAATAGCAGGTCAGGCACGGATTTCATAACCATCCTTGAGCAGTGTGCATGGCATCATAAGGCAAATGGCCAACCAAATAAGATTCCCTTATGAGGAAGAACATCAGAGTCAAGTGAAGAGGGGGTCTCATGGTGTTGCTGGAATGCCAAGTGCCACTGGGGCAATAGACAGCATCCATGCAACTCATTCTCACTCCGAAGTCGTCATGTGGTGACAGTCGGGCAGTGACCATCCACCTCTACCTAACCTAACTTGTTATTTATCCCTGCCACTTCAAGCTTTGACGTTTCGAGTTCGGAGTAAGAATGGGTTACATAACCACATAAGATTAAGGAGCACAAGTGCGCTTATACGGTGGGTGGATGGGCCATGCAGGGGTCTGGAGATCACATACAGTGTGTGTGTGTGTGTGTGTGTCTGTGTTTTCTACACTTTACCATGTGCCTCTTTTGCCTTTGCCTTTAACCATCTAAGACTTTGGTGCCTAATCCCAATCATCATGACAGTCCATGCTGTTGTGTGAACATAGGGACTCATCCCACCACACGTGCGTTTGTTGACATCACTGTAACGGGTAATCCCACCATGACATCATCCACCACGTGCATTTCTGTGACGGCATCCCGGCAGGTCGTGGCTTGATGTGGAAAGGATACCTAAAACTTCGTCGGTTGACGTGGAAGGTCACCTGTCCTAGCATCACCATGTGAGGTGTTTGGAGTGAGAATGTGTTGCACGTGCGTATCAAAGCTCCATCCACCAACTCCATCCATTTTATGCGGAGGAAAAATTACCATTCAATCAATGCAAGGTAATCTGTGATGCTAACTGCCGCATCCTCAACATCGTGGCCAGGAGGCGGCCACGACTCCCTCATTTTACGGATCAGCACAGTGGCATTGTGTTAGGAGGTCATGGCATTCCTCTACCCCCTGGAGCAGAGCCGCAACTAGACTGCAAACTGCCACATGATGCACCAAAAAACGCGAGACCTTGTGGCTGCAGTTCAGGCTCGCCATGAGTTTTGCATTAAGTCACTAATAGGCTACTATACTATATTTGGCGCATTTTTTCTAAAGCAAATGAAACACACAACACTTATTTTACACATATTTATTCATGAGGACATCCAGTAAAACTTCTTTAATTTCTGTCGCTACAACCCTCACAGCATCCAATAGAGCCAGCTGGTTTTTGACAACCTTCGTCAGTCAGGACGTGGGCATTGCCGACTAGATTCCTGTGTGATCTGCAAAGTGGATGGTGTTGCTGCCAGCTGAGTGTGAGTACATCATCCGCCACTCCAGCATCACACTGTTTTGTGTCAGGTTTTGCTTGCATCAGTATTTTCATTTGAATAAAATGGAAGTCTTCTGATTGGGTTGTCTTCTTGTTTGATTTTGTTTTTCACTATTCTTTTTCTTATTTTCAGGTGATATTTTGTTACTTAAAAAAAAATAACAACAATTTCCTGCTAATATTTGGGACATGTTTTGCTAACTTGCTCATCGATTATAAACATATTTTTGAAAGATATCAAACCAATTTACTCAGGTTTTAAAGGATTAATATGCAATGCAACTCCAGCTTATTCAAAACTTTTAACCAATACAAGGAAGACTGAGCACATTATCCTGGTCTCAGTGTAACGGGTGGTTTTAGGACCCAGATGCAGTACACCAAAACGCTCGTTCGGTTGGTAATAACTTTTATTTAAACCAACACAAATAAAGCTCAGCTTACAGGCAGAGAGTTCGTTCTTCGAGCAGACAGCCCAAGCAATGTCTCTGGGTCTCCCACGAAGCGAAGAAACGAAGTTTGTACCCACGGTGGCTGGCGAGGAGGAAACCCCGTAGCTCCACGAGCCGTCGACACGTGCTGGAACGCCAACGGGGATCGAGCAGAGGAATGGTCGGGAGCAGGCAGGAGTTCGGAAACCAGGAAGTCCGTCCACGGGGGTAACAGCACCGACAGGGATCAGGCAGAAGAAGCGTCGAAGCCGAGCGAAGGAGTCTTTACCAGGAGAGCCGTCAGATTTCCGGAACGCCGAAACTGAACATGTGGTCAAGGACAAAAGGCAGGTAGGTTCACGGGGAGTCAGGCGAGGAGAGCAGGTCAGGAACAGGCAGAGTCGGCAACGGGAGATCTGGTAGGTAAACGCTGGAAAGACATGCATAGTGCAGAGGTGCAATCTGGCAACGAGTGAGTGAACTGGAGTGTCTTATATACTGCGCTGATTGATGATGAGCTGCAGCTGAGGGGAGAGCAGGCTGCAGCAGTGGGCGTGGCTAGCAGGTAGAGCAGAGCAGAGGGAGGGTGAATGGAAAACTACTGGCAGCAGGTGAGGAGGAGAAACAGCATGTCCATGACACTCAGCTTCACTCCACTGTCTCCCAGTATCTTTTAGAATAGATTTTAAGATTATTTTAATTGTTTTTAAAGCTCTTAATGGTTTGGGGCCAGCCTACATTGCAGACTCACAGTTGTTTTATAATCCTTCACAAGCCCTTAGATCCTCTACTGCTGGGTTTTTAAATACACACAATTATACACACAAGAAAATAGGCAGTGCAGCTTTTGTTCACTATGCGCCAAAACTATGGAACACCCTTCCAAAAGCCATAAGAGAAGCGGTGTCTGTGAACATTTTTAAACGACAACGGAAAACCTATTTATTTAGTCTGGCTTTTAATTAACGTAACTCTTGTATTTATTGTTTTATATCGATTCTGTTATTTGCACTGTTTTAAGTTGTCTCTGTACGTTTTACTTTGACTTTCATATCTTGTTTCTCACCACATGCCTTATGACTGTTTATTCTTGTTTTTTCTGTTATACTTCTTATATTGTGAAGCACTTTGAGCTGCATTCCTTGTATGAAAACTGCTCTATAAATAAAGTTTATTATTATTATTTTTATTGATTTTATATGCATTAGGTGGTCCCTGTGGCATCCTTAGCCCGAAAACGAGTAAGAGTAAGCATGAGCTCATATTACTGTTACAACTGACTCAAATGCTGCAACATAAGAGGAGACACAGACCAGGCTGAATAAGTCCAATTACTCTGAAACAGAGAGAGGCACACATACACACACAGGTGAAGCATGACAGGAAAAAAACAAAACAATGCAAAACAAAATGGCATGTAACTTTTTTTTTATTTCCTGCTTTGCTTCAGTGCAGACGCTCTTCTTGCTTGCTCTCTGCTACGCTTTTATTTTTCCTAGTATTTTCCTTTTTTTCCTTCTTGTCACAAACTCCAACATATTTAAGGAGGTTTCCTACAACAATTAAGTCATTTGGAGGATAATCTTTGCCGTTTTTGCATTGGGATTATCTACTTTTTCTTCAGAAGGAACTACATGTATTGACACAGAGCCATGGCAAGGGATGGCTCCGACGAGCAGGAGCTGCAGTATGAACAGACCCTGTGTTACATGAGTGTGTCAAATCCTGTAAAATCAACAACAGGCACATCATGCCAGAACTGCTGGAAATATCTACAGGAAATCGCTACAGACGAGGATTTTTACACTTGAAGCAGAAAGAGGACTTCATGAGACATTCCCAATAACATCCAATGGTAAGACAGCTAAGTCAACCTCAAATATTTTAAACCTGGATGACACAGTGTCTTTCCCAAAACTTGCTAGAACGGGAACAGAATGATACCACAGCCGCCTGGCATACACTTGATGCTAAGCCAAGAACAGAATCAGAATGCTGGTATCACAGGAAGAATTACAGCATCGCCAGGCATACAGCTAAGAAACAAATATCAACCACTGTGTGAACCAACTGTGAATGAGGCAGAGAGCAATTTTATAAATGGGAAGCAGGGAATTAAAAATGATCAGATTCAAGAGGGGAAATGTGAAATTCGCTGTGGCATACAGAAGAAGAGGTGCAAGGCACTCAAGGACAAAGGATCTGTGCCAGAGGTGAGGGCGTGAGTTATCCTGCTTGTGGGAGACGGTGCTATCAGTGCTGTAAACAATGAGAGGATCATCACATGCAGCTATCCAAGTGCTGAGGTCAGTGACATAACTGGACTTCTCTCCCAGGAGCTGTCAAACCACCCTGGAATCAAACAGGAAGTTTTAAAAAAGGATTTCTTAGAACTTTTTCACAGACTTGACAAGCTGAAAGTTCCGTCATTCATCAGTTGGCCTCTCCCAACGATTGACAGAGGATCAATAAGCTCAGTCGCCTCCTTGCTTTGAATACTTAGCTTTTTAATGCCTGTGAGTCTCAAGGAAGAAACTTTATTGATAACTTCACCCTGTTTTGGGAACGGGTGGAGCTCCTCAATCGCATGGGTCCCCATCTGGATGGACGTGGACTGATGCGACTGACAGACAATCTCTTGCACTGTCTGAGGAACCAAAAACATACCGGGCCTCCTCTCCATCAGCCAAAGTCTCACCTGCAGAAGGAGAGCCAGCCCGAGGATGACAACACTGACACTGCTCCACCTGCCTTCCCTGTGGATTTCCTTCAACGCCACCCCCACCTCCACCACAGCCCTGGACCTCATCATCACCCCAACCCCTGCCTCAGACCCCATCACCACCCCCATCCCAGCCCCAGATCCACCCATCTCTATCCTCACTCTCCTCTAATTCAGTGACATCCTTTCCCTCCCCTGTCTCACCTCTCAGGCTCACAAGCTAGATGGAGGACTTGGTAAAGTCTCGGATTAAAATGATCCCACTCACCCCCAGTATGGCCAGATCTCAGGCACTACCATCACCTATACAACACCCACAAGCACCCACCCAGTTTACCTGCCCCTGAAAGCCCCCCAGGTGCCCTGCCCCTCCCTCCTCAACCCCCTGCAGAGGGCCACCTCGGCCTGCACCCAGACTCCTGGCCTCTAGGGCCTTAGGCAGCACAAGGTCATCTGCTATCACTGTGTGCAGCCACTAGGACACCCTGGGCCTCTGCTGTTCCAAAACTGTTCCTCATTATCTGTCCTTTAGCAATCTGAGGCTCGGGGAGAGAATAAACATCCCGAGTACAATCGCTCCAGTCGCAAGGCAAAGAATAGATAAGAGGTGACAGTAAGATCCTCCAATCCTAAAAATCTGATTCAAATTCCCTGTCAGCAGAGTATCTCAGGCCCTGCTCAAACAAACAAACCTGAAACTAGCTGTACTTAATATCAGATCCTTGGGTGATAAATCACTTTTAATGATTTTAAATTTTAAATTTAATGATATAATGATTTTATAACCTTATAACCTCTTATAAGCTTGATTTTATGTTTTTAACTGAGATTTGGTTGGACAACAAAAATGGAAATGCTGTTCTTATTGAATCCACCCCACCAAATTTTAGATTTGAGTTTGAAGCATGACAGAACAAAAAGGAGGTGGTGTCTGTGCCCTTTTCAGGGACAGATTTCTTTGAAGAAGCTGTCATTTGGTGAGTTTTTATCTTTTGTATATATGTCATTTAAAATGGAAGTGAAATTCTCTCCATGTATCTTATATACAGTTATTTACAGGCCACCAAAATACTCTCCAAATTTTCTTGATGATTTTGCTGAGATGCTTTCAATTAATTCAATTCAATTTGCACAAATTTTGACTTTGTAGTCAGAACGGGTGATTTTAATATACACGTGGATAATGTCTGTGAGAAAAATTACACACAACTTTCTGCAATACTTGAAACATTTGATCTTTGTGAGAGAGCTGACCCACAATAGAGGACCCACATGATCTAGTCATCACTGAAGGTGTCAATATTTCAAATGTCACTGTGCTGGATGTTGCTCTGTCAGACCATTTCTGTGTATTTTTTTATCTGTCAGTAACTCCTAAAACTGTCCACGGATCAACAAATGTTGAAAAAAGATACTTCAGTGAGAATACCAGAACACTTTTCCTGGAATCCATCCAATTTGAAACTGACACAATCTCAAACCATGTTGATGATCTCTTGAACTCCTGCACTTCTGAAATTGCAAATGTAATTGACGCCATTGCTCCTGTTAAGGTGAAATTAATAAGTAAAAGGCAGAAGGCACCGTGGAGAAACACTCCTTCTGTAAAGGTCCAGAAAAGGGAGCAGAACTAAAATGGCGTAAGTCAAAGCTTCACGTTCATTTTGAAATCTATAAAGAAAACGTACGCATTTATAATTTGACCTTTAGAAGTGCAAGGCAGTCATTTTTCTCTGAACATCAACAGAAACAGTAACAATTCACGTGTGTTATTTGCTACCATGGACAGATTAACTAACCCTCCTGTTCCAATATCTCCAGAACTAGTTTCCACCAACAAATGTAATGAGTTTGCTGACTTTTTTAATTGCAAGGTTCAAGGCATCAGACTTGTAATTAACTCTTCAATGCCAAAGAATAATGTGCCATCACTGCAGGTTTCCCAAGGTAACTTACTAAGTATGGAACAATTTAAAGCCATCAGTGCAAAAACACTGGAAGAAATTATCTCCAGTCTCGGTTCTTCCACCTGCTACCTTCATGTTTTACACACTAGCCTTCTTGAAACTGTTCTGAACAGTCTGGTAAAACAACTCACTCTTATAGTTAATCTGTCTTTCCAATCGGGCACTTTTCCAAATGCTTTGAAAACTCCAGTCATCAAGCTTTTCCTAAAGAGGACCAGCCTGGATGTCATTGTACTGAACAACTATCAGCCGATTTCAAACTTACCATTTTTCAGTAAAGTTATTGAAAAAGTTGTCCAACAGCAACTTTTTAAAACTAAACAATTGCTATGATAATTTTCAGTCAGGTTTTCGGTCCCATCACAGCACTGAGACTGCACTCATAAAGGTAATAAATGACATCCACCTTAACACCGATTCCAGAAAGTCTCTATTTCAGTGCTACTGCATCTAAGTGCTGCCTTTGACACAGTGGACCACACAATATTATTAGAAAAACTAGAAAACTGGGTCGGACTCTCTGGCACTTCTCTTAAATGGTTCAAGTCATATCTTCATGACAGGAAGTACTTCGTCTCAATAGGAAACTGCAAGTCAGAGATGTCTATGATGTGGGGTCCCACAGGGATCCATTTTCGGACCCCTCTTGTTTAATCTCTATATGCTTCCATTAGGCCAGATTATACAAAATAACAAAATAACCAACCACAATTATGCAGATGACACACAAATATACATATCACTTTCACCAGGTGATTATGAACCTGTAGAACGTTTGTGTCACTGTAATGATCAAATCAATGATTGGACGCATCAAAATTTTCTGACCGACATCATTGTCTTTGGGCCACGGAGGAAAGGCAGAGTGTCAGCTCTCACCTTGAATCCCTCTCTCTCTCATATCTCAGAGTCAAGCAAAAAACCTTGGGGTTATACTGGACTCTGATTTAGAATTCCACAGTCACATTAAATCAGTAACTTCACCTGCCTACTATCATTTAAAAACCATTGCCAGAGTCAGAGAAATAATGTCACAGCAAGACCTTGAATGGCTCACCCATGGTTTTATTTCCAGTAGGTTAGATTACTGCAACAGTCTGTTTGTAGGCCTTTCAAAGCAAGCTGTTCGGCAACTACAGCTTATTCAGAATGCTGCTGCAAGAGTCCTGACAAAAACTAGGAAATACGACCACATTACTCCAGTCCTAAAATCCTTACACTGGCTACCTGTCACTCAGGGAACTGATACTCGCTGCTTGTCTACAAATCAATTTGTGGCTCAGCGCCAAAATATATCTCTGACATGCTTGTGACATATGAATCCTCAAGGACCCTCAGAACATCAGGGGCCGGCCTACTGAGCATCCAAGAGTCAGAACTAAACATGGCACAGCAGCATTTTGTTATGCAGAACAAACCTGGAATGACCTCCCAGATGAGGTTCGACAAGCCCAGACTCTGATCACTTTCGAGGCAAAGCTAAAAACATTCCTTTTTCACACTGCCTACTCCACCTGCTGACTACCAACTTATTTTAAATTTGATTGTAAATCATTTTAAATTATCTTTTTATCCTTGCACCTCTTGTCTGGACTTTTTTTTATCATTTAGCAATTGATTTCAACTTATATATCTTATCTCCTTCTCTTTTATTGTAAGTCTGTATCTTTTATTATGTTTTTATATTTTATTACTCTGTAAAGCACTTTGAATTGTCCTGTTTATGAAATGTGCTATACAAAAAAACCTGCCTTGCTTTGCCTCGACTATTCCTAATACATTATATAAAGTCAGTTTCATTTGATTACATGCAAGGAAAGAAGACAGAGGCTGTGGTCACTCATTCTGTAAAGGTGAGTGTGACTGAAGACATGACGAAAGACATGGACCATGAACATGGACTTAAGCCTTCACTGTTAACATCTTAACCTATCAACTGAGACTTAAGTCAATAGCTCTGATTTGGTTCATTAACATGATGAAGTTTTAACATTCTGTACGTTTCCATTCACAGTTTAATTGAGTCTCTTTAAGCTAGTTGCAATAAACCTGTTATTTACACAGCTTATAATGTAGACCCAATCACTATCATAACTGTTTATTTACAATAACTTTGGCGTATAAAACCACCACGTCACATACATATAATTAAACAGCACAGAGAAACTCTGCCTAGTTTGAAGCCACCTAAAAAATGGCTTCAAGCTGTTTTCATTGGTCATATTTTATATTCATTTTGCACAATTTGAGGGTTAATGCAAACATGCCGAGTGTTACAGCTTGCTCCTGTTAGTGGTGTGCTCTGTGATATATTTGGAGAAGTTGGAAATATCACTGTTTGTTGCAGACAAATAAGGGTAACCCAAAAATTCGGTAAGCCTTAGCTGATGAGACAAAACTTTTTGCAACCATACCCGGTCTCCCTTACATTAAACATTGCTGCTTTTATAATGAATCTACAGCTGCATTTTCCCTCACTCTCATTTTGGTTGATATATTTTTCTGTAAAACAGAATATTCTCTCATATAGCGGCATGAGATTCCCCACCAGGCTTGTGCTTTTCATACCAAGTTCACCCTGAGTCGACTGTGTGTGTGTGTGTGTGTGTGTGTGTGTGTGTGTGTGTGTGTGAGTGTGTGAGACAGAGAGAGACAGAGAGAGAAGATAGCATGACGAGCAACACCCAGAACAGTGTGAGATTGTGTTTTACCTGGAAATACTAGTGCTGTGTTCTCCAGCAGCACACCCTCAGATACCTTTACCAATCAGACACACAAAAGCAGCGTGAGGACATTTGTTGTTACTGGCAAACACTCTTGAGTACTGTGGTTTTCACCACTGCAGCTGGGAATATTAGATGTGAATAGAAAATGAAAGACTTGAAATGGAAGTATCACTTCCATGCTGATGGACTGTATCAGATGTAGGACACACAACAGGAGGAGGAAAATTTGCTCATTTTTTTCTGACTTTGAACTTCAAAACAGGTTTAGAAAAATCCTCCTTAGCTGATAACACAACACAGTAGAGTCAATTTCAAGCAAGGAATTTGACAAAGAGGGAGCGGCATGGTGGTGTTGTGATTAGCACTGTAACCTCACAGAAAGACGGTCCCCAATTCGATCCCAGGTTGGAACAAGGTTTGGTCCATGGACGGTGGCGGGGGCCCTTCTGTGCAGACTTTGCATGTTCTCCCCGTGCCTGCAGGGTTCTTTCTGGGTTCTCCGGCTTCCTCCCACAGTCCAGAGACATGCAGGTCAGGTCAATTGGTGACTCTAAATTGTTTGTAGGTGCGACTGTGACTGTGACTGGTTTACTGTGTCGGCCTTGTGATAGTCTGGCAACCTGTCCAGGGTGAAACCCCACCTCTTGCCTAATGGCAACTGGGATTGGCTCCAGACCCCTCGTGACCCTTGCAATGACAAGTGGTTAGGGTCAATGAATGAATGAATGAATGAATGGATGAATTTGACAAAGAACAACAAGATTTTTGTTTATTCTATGTTTATATTTTTTAAAGGGAATGCTCTGCCTTCCTCATCAACCTGATGAGGGTAATAAAAAGCAACATGTCATATCTGGTGCTGCTACTTTTTCACTGCCTGCCCATCATCGCAGTAGTTCGCAGTAGTTTTCACTTTTGCTTTTTTCTTTCTCCTGCACTGGCACAGCACTACTAGGGCTAGACAGATGGCCGGTTGACTGATGAGTGCTCATTAACCCTTTGAAACCAGGATAGACAAGAGTTAAGTTTTCATGTGCTGCATTCAGGTACCCCTCAATGGCATGAAATCTTTAAAACCTGAATAAATTGGTTGATTTCTTTGAAAAACATGACAAAAGAGGCATGAGTAACTTGGCAATACATTTTATAAGTTATTAAATAGCAACAAGAAACAATGGCAAACAAGAAACTTGAAAATTTGCTGTATAAAAGAAAGAGACTATTATAAGAGGATTACCCGCCGCCCCCCCCATCCCCAGAGTAGTTGTTTACATTGTTTGTTAGCTTGTAGGCTAACTGGTGGTGGCTGACACAGCATTAGTGGTTGTGAAACATACAATAATATCTGATATGATGAGGTTTCTTGTCGATGGTGGAAGGAAGCTCCAGGGTCCAATTTGAATCCAAAAACAGAAAAAAAGGCTATATAGACCCCTTGACCTTTGTATGGAGTCATGTTACTCAAAATTTGATGCTTCTACTATTTTCTCAATCTTTATGAGAAATAAGAGTGAAATTACAGGCTCACGCTTTTCTGTGCTCTGCTGGAACTGACGCTTTAACAGATGACATAACATCCCTCTTTTTTTCAGTCCACTCAAAGGACTGTTTCACAATCAAATACATTTCCATACCTTGCAAGTCCACAGTTCTTTTTGGAAAGTCATTAATGAATGTTTTCGTACCAAACTATTCTGGGAACTTCCTCAGATGAGCAACCCAATGGAGAACTACATACCTTCAACGACTTTTCTCACCATTCATGCTGCCAATAGGAACACAACGAAAATTTCTTGCAAAGATTCTCGATTTGAAGATGTGTTGTCTGTCGTTTACATGGCTAACAGGTTTTTAAACAGTGCTGCACTGGCTCATGTGTTCAATCGCCACACACTTGTGTCGCTCAAGGCTCCTCTTGTGCTGGGAGAGTACCTACTCTGAAAAAGAAGCTAAAAAGTCTCTCAAAACGTCATACTAAGAATTACAGTTGTTCTTAGTTCTTGCTGTGTGGACACAATAAGAAAAGGGTTGAAAAATGTTCCACGGGTCCAAAAATGCATGTTCTTAGTGCTCAGTTCACATTTTCTTCAACTCTAAAGATACATCTTCTCAGTCGACTCATAAATGCATTTACCTTTGCTGTCTCACACTCTTTACCTCTTTGCTGAATATGATTTACACCATATCTCACAAATTGTAATCACTAAAACAGCCTTTGCTTTAGTGTGGCTATCCCGTTACTGTGCACTGCTGCCAGTTAAAGGTTTTATTGGCTATAACTCCCCATGTGATGAGAGGCATGGGAACATATGGCATGCATTTAGTGATGAGTCGCATCCTTGAATTTATCATTTTAAAACAATCCAGACCACGGGGAAGCTTACTTTCATTCTTAATGAAAAACTACATTCATGTTTTATAGGCTTTCATGACATAAACCAACCGACTTCACAATGAATTAAAGGAGAAATTTCTCTAATTTGGATGAGGAGTCAGGCGCTTTCTACACTGCAGCTTTCTCTCCTCCAGAGCTTCATTTCCATTTTGTCTGTGCATGCTTGCTGCTTGATTTTTAGCCATGTTAAGCCTGGCACACACTAAAAGATTTTTAAAATCTTAACTGAATTAGAAAATGTGAAAGACCGCACATGATGACAAATAAGGAAAGATTTAACAGTTTTGTTCTTACAATGTGTGGTTTGCAACAAGATGACCAGCACAGCACACCAAACACAAACAGATTCAGTCCACCAACAACCAGAGTCTCAACTCTCAAAACTCAAAAACTCCCACGTCAAACGCAAGACTAAACAAACATGGTGGATGATGAGCTAAATGTGGCTAGCTGTTAGCTGCCAGGTACATAAATTGCAGTAGCAATTTCTTTCCATTTCCTCTCCTCGTCATTTGGATTTTAGTGTGTTTTACATGACACGTTGTTCATGTTGTTGATGCCACAAATCAACAGTTGGTCCTCCATTTCTGAGGTCCATCTCACTTCATGCTTTGCATTTATCACCGTCGCCGTGTCTCTTGTTTGTTACGCGTTCATCTTCAGTCAGCTTGCTTTCTGATTGGCTATCGCTCCATTCCACATGACAATCCACAGAGTGTGTGTTTCAAATCGGGATGGCCCCAATAGTCTCCCGAGCAGATTAGGGAGGGTAAGTCTAAACACACCTCACACAACAGGACAATATGGCAAGATTAATCTTTAGACCCATCAGATAATTGGGCCTTGCTGACTTTGGTCGGGTGGGGGGAATCGAGTCCAAAATTTGCCCAGTTATCTTGCAGTGTGTGCCCTGCTTTAGCAGCATGGCTTGAAAGACAGCAACAGAGCACAGCAGGGATGATGTATACTAGCAGGCCAGCCAGGAAGAAGGCGTCACCCTAGTTTCCTCAACATAGGATGGGATGGCACAAGGGATTTTTCCTTTAGATTTTGGATTATTGCATAAAATAAGCTCTATGACAAATAATATTTCATTATACTTACATGCTTTGTTCAGATAGATAATCTTCACAAACAGACAGTGTTTTTGTAATGTTTGAAGCGAAAATACAATCGCCAGAAGAAAAAAGCTTTAAACCAACCAGGCCTACACCATGGTCACATGACTTCAGTGCCGTCAAAACAATTAGGCTGAGCTTTTTATGGCATAGTTTGGTGTGATCACATTCTGTAGTCTTTTTTATGAATTTAAAAAAGAGAATGAAACAATTATTTTAACTGGTCTGAGATAACTACAATGGGCAGAGTACAGAGTCAAAACAACCAGTGGTACCTGAACTTGTGAGGAAAGCCAAGTGGCATGTTCATTGTCTTAGAGTAGTATGTTGCATTTAATTAAATATTTCTCTTATAGTCAAAACATTTTCAAAATACCCTCAGCTTTTTATGGGAAAGGGTTCTGAATGCAGGTAAAAAATGGAGTTTTCTGAAGTGAAACCAGCTTGTATTTAGGCCACCAAGTGCCTTAAAAACATGATTTATGCTGCTGTGTGCTTATTAGAATTTTTTATTCCCTAATATCGGAATCGGCATCAGCCCCAAAAAATCCATATCGGTCGGGCCCTAGTTTAGAGGTCCAAAGTTTCTAAAACATTTTATACGGCAATTTATTTTCTGTATAGAAATATAGCAAAGATACACTACAAGTTCCTAGGGGCCTAAGATTGTATTCAAAATATTTTCTTGGTCATCTAAAAGCATCCTAAATTACCTGACTTCACCCTACACAAACTAATAAAGTATTTTCTGAGCATGGAGCCACTTTTCTTCCATTTTAGTAGCACAAAATGTAACTGCTATCCTCAAACATGAACATTACGCACTGTTTAGCACATACATATAGAAATAAAAGACCCCAACAGCAATGAAGAAAATTGCAAAACAGCTTAGTTTTTAAGAGGTGGTTAATGAACTAATATGCTTGTATTTCAAATTGGACATTTTTAATTATATAGCAATATGCGTAATCCGGTCTGTCCTTCTCTTTGAGATGATGGAGTCAGCTCCGTAACATCCCATAAATCTCCTCTCTCTGCACAGACAGAGTGGAGGCCGATAATCGCTCCATAGTCATGCTGTATCTGTAAAAATATTGTGGAAAGCACGTGCCCACGTACACTCAAGACAATATGCCAGCAGCTAACACAAGCCTGTGGTCTGAGACCATGAAGGTTCTCTCGGTGCAAATCCAGTCAAGGTTGAGGTTTAGCTGTTTTTTCAGTCTTTCATGTTTTATTTGATCCTGAGAATCTGAGCACCCTTACACTTCAATTAGAGAAACACACAGTGAGAAACATTGACAGTGTCAGACACAACCGCAGATTTACACACTCAGAGTAAACAATGGGCTTACAGTGATTCATGACGGAGGATAATTGCATGTGTGTCCTCAGAAGCTATTTACAGGAGCATTCCTCTCATTACTGCCTGCCCTCAATAACACACACACTCTTCAGTGTCAGCTTTTCAGTCAGAAAAATAAAATCACAAAAAGGCTTTTTACTTTACAACTTCCTTTTTTATCCACATTTTTTCTTTGCCTGCAGTCAGTGGCTGAAATGTAACTTTTCTCGCCGCCTGCCACTGTGGCTCTCAGACATTTTAGCTGCCTCTTTTAGAACATACTATATGAAGGAATGACATGAAGATCACTTAGTGGCTGTTTACACGGTAACAGCTCTGCAGGAAATGTTAAACTTTTGTTGTGGATGGCCTTTCATTCACATGACAATGGCATTTTAGGGCCCTCAGAACACAGTTTTGAAACCAGGATCCAGAGTGTAATTTTTTGAGACCACCACCCTTCACCCGTCGCCATGTAAACTGGCAATGCACGTTTCCTGTGAGAATGATGACGTCACAGCTGCACTTCACACAGGCGTGCGGTGTTACGCAGCCAACTACTGGCCTGGTATGCATGAATACAGTGTTTTTGTTTGTTTTTTTAAGACAAAGGAAAGACTTTTCCATTTTTAGTAGGGCCATGCTCATCCAAACATGGTATTAGGCCATGTCCACACGGAGACGGAACCGATCTATTTCTTTTTCGTTTTAAAAAAGTTTTCCATAAACACCGAATCGTCTCAAGAAATGTGTGTGTCCACACAAAACCACTGAAAACGCTATAGTATATATGCCAGGCCTGTAAGTGGCGCTGTAATGCTGCCACAGAAATATACCAAAAACAAAGAATAAGACATGGAGCATACGCATAAAACTTGTGCGATGCAAACAAACACACAAAGAAGAAGATGGCGGAGAATACGAATCAAGCCAGAAAGGAGACATTTGTGTGGAGTAGAAGATTTTCTTTCGCTTAGTAGCTTCTGCAGCACAAACGCAATACTGTAATCTGCCATTATTGTTGTTGTTGTTGGTGGTGGGATTAGCGCATGCTGGTTAAGAGAAAGGTGGGGCTATGGCGTCATTGGTTCAGGACAGATGCGTATGGGTTGTCAACACGGAAACGCGAGGGTGGCGTCCCAAAACACTGGTTCCGTGTGGACGGAACATCCATATGATAAAAAACTTTTGCGGATACACCTAAACTCGTCTCCATATGGACATGGCCTTAGACATCATTTGATGTAAAGAATAATGTCATTCAATGTTCAAAATATTTACCCAAACAAAAATTAGTGTTTGAAAGAGACAGGTTTCCTGGAATGTTCTCACTTTGGCCAATTTATTCATATATTTAACTCGACATTCACAGGAGTGTAGCACAAAAACAAGGACAGAGTGAGAGTTGTGGGAATAACAAGGTTATGTAACACAGTAAAAGAGGTGCAGGCTGGGGGAGGGGGGGTCTGCTGCCCTGAGACAAGAACAAGGTTAGAACACTTTGCAGAGAGGCACTGAGGGTTGTTAAAGTCAGAGTCAGGGTCAGAGGTGGAGAGCTGCTGTGCTGAGGCTGCGGTGTGTGTGGGGAGCCAGACACTGGGCCAGGTAATAACTGGGTACTACACTGCTTTTCATATCCAGACGAGTTCCTGAGGGAACTGCACATGTGCCTGTGTGTGTGTGTGTGTGTGTGTGTGTGTGTGTGTGTGTGTGTGTGTGTATTCACTTGTATGCGTGTGTGTATAATATATATATATATATCCCTAAGGGATGTTTTTGTGCATTTTACACACTTTTCATTGTTAATTTTTTGATAATTTTGGCTGTGTTCATGCACATGGTGTAACTTAAGCATGTGTATTTTTGTTTAACCTGTGAATTCCAGCTCAGCTCCTACAATAAGTCTAAAATACACTGTGGAAACACACATTACATTCATACTGTTAAGGGCAAAAAATGCTCCATTGAAACCCATTCAAACTGCAGTTTTTGATCCCACACCATCAAAGCATAAAATCATGTGTCATATTATTTCTGGGTGTCGTTCTGAGCTTTTGCCTTGAAATCTTGACTATTTTCCACCTGATGACATCAATTTTTAAAAATGTTTTAACCATATGTGGCATATGTAGAAAATACATGCTATTTCCACTAGGTGCACTGTCATAATAAATGTTGCTGCTACTCATTGACATATCGCAAGCTTTGCTGTGTTTTGACCCTCAGGGCCACCGTATTTAAGGAAACAAAGAATGCTTTGCATGTTATGCAGTAAATAGTGTGTCAATCCAATGTATACATTTTTGTATTTTTACTGGCAGGATATGGCACATTGCCTGTTTTCTTTGATTCATTGTAGGGTTGGCAGTGTTTTTGTCCCATTCTTAATTAAAACATTTTGAAAGTTCTAAGGATATAATAACAAACATCTGATAGAAAAAAGTAACTACAGTTCAAACAGCCTTTAGCAAGCTACACACAAACAAAAGTGATAAATGGAGAAATGATGATCTGAAGAACAATAGCTCTTAAGTAAAGCAACACCAGAGTTGTCATATTTTAATCTTGCAGACAATGGCAATCTAGAAGAAAAACAGGGAGCATATTTTAAAGGTTGCAACACTCCTTTCAAGAGTCTCATAGAACTGCAAAATACACTGTAATTAAATATTGTTTAAGCATAGCAGTAGCCATAATGGCTGTGTGTTCTATGTTACTTCATAGCTTTTTGTATCAGACCCCAACTTTCCGAAACACCTAGTGCAGAGACATACTGTAGAGGATGTGTTTTAAGGTCGAGTGTTTTGTGCAAATGGGTACTGTAGTCAGTAAAGTACAGTGTGTGTGTGTGTGTGATAGATTATTTGGGGCAAAGGTTGCACCTCAGAAATGTGAGATACTGTGAGCAACATAATGATTTTGTATTTAGTAGTGAAATGTGTCAGAGGCTACAGCTTCATCTCTAAGTCTTCTGAGAGAACTAGAGGCATTTCAGCACAGCATTATTGACAGTGAAGTAAAATATTCATGCTTGATCTGTGTCTGTAAAACTGACTCATAAGCCAATTATGTTCATTTGTTTTCACCACATTTTAGAGGCTAACATTTTCTTTCCTCATACTAAATCAACCTGACAGCACTAAAGGACTGCAGACCACAGTGAAGGCAAAACAATGCTTTGAGTTTGGTAATAGAAAATTTGAAGTATTTTCAAACAGCATCTTGAATCTGCCTCTAGAATCAAAATTGGAGATGTTAAAAAGAAATTAAACTGAACTTTTAGGCTGAGCTGACTAAATATACTGAATCATCACTGTGACTGAGTTGATCCAGCATTTTCTCATCCCAAGTCATCACATGTTGCAGCTTTGCAGTGGACCTATGCAATGGTGATGGATTATGTTTGATTACGTTTCAGTATAAACCACACCCTCATTCTCCATTTAAGAGGGAACAAATAACCACATAAACAGAAGTGAGGCTTGGTCATGGTTGGGGTTAGGGTTGGGGAAAGATCATGGTTTGGCTTAAAATAACTCCTTAGTTAAGGTTAGTGATTGATCATGGTAATACTAAAGAAAATGATCAATGTCCACTCACTTTAACTTCTGCTTTGTGGCTCTAAAGTAACATGATATTTATTCCTTTGCGCCTTTGATTTATTTCCAAAAGGCAGTAAATGCTTCCTAAATGCCCAGCCACACCAAACTAACATCAGAGAACTAGTGCAACAAAAGCCCCCTACTGCGATATGTCGCTGTGTCTCAGCCAAAATAACCAACCAGCACACATGTTCTGCACCAGCGTGAGAGCAAATACCGCTCCATACCAGCAGATGGCAGTTGTATTTTTCATCCAAAAAGGGAAACAGGAAGACCATCTCAGTACTAGTTAGCCAGTTAGCAAATTAGGAATACAATCCAGTACTGAAAGGACACATTTGATCAGAGAACAAAAACACAAACCATCAGGGAACATTTCTGCCAAAGAGCTCAATGGCTAAAAATCTGACCACATAGTTTGTTTGATCCCACTCCCTTTTGCCTTTAGCTGTTTGTTTACTTTCCTCACCTCCATTTCTCTTATCGTGTGATAGCTGAATAGCCAATCAGAGTGATTTTGTTCAACAGGCTTCACAGTCACTAGATCCGATTCAACATGCTGATTCAGAGGAAAAAAAGCCGGTAAGGGTGAACGAGGGATAAAAGTGCAGGGCACACCACAGTGAGCCACAGGCACTCAGCCATGGCTCAACACTAACTACTGGTCAGTCATCAGCGTGATGCGTCAGGGTCTTAACCATAACAAAGTATAGTAATTCAAACGAAACCATGATCTTTCCCTTAACCTAACCAAACATAAAGCTTAACATTGTCACATCATAACAAAGTTAGTTTTCAGCAGTGATTTGCAACAGTTCTTAGAGGCTCGGACAAACCAGCATGTTCTCAAGTGAATGTGGCAGGTTTCATCCGACCATCCGCTGCCGTATAATAACACGTATTTCATGCAGACACAAAAGGTGCCTTTTGGCATTGAGATCTTAAGCCAAGAGCACTGTCAAAGTGGCAGTATTTAACAAGTTTAGAATGAGAATGGGCTGATGTTGTATAAATGGTTACAAGGTGACAATATTGCTTTGGATCCACACCAAATCCCTGTCACTTGTTGTTCAGCTTATGGCAAACATTTTAACCAAAGTCTACTGAAATCTGTATATTTTTTTTTCTCTCCTGTTGTTTCCTGTGGGCATCTTACTCTTTACTGTTTGACAAAGTAAAAAAAACTACTTGAAAACAGGAGATATCTGTCTAATAAGCTAAAGACTAGAATATGTGACCCGATATTAACTCTTTAGATGTTATGACATCATCACAGCCATCACCACATTCGCTCCTCCATGAGGCCATCAGTGTGTCCTAAGGTGCAAAGCTTTGGTTCCTCCAGTTGCTGGGTGCTCCAGCTTTAAATGTCCCTGCAGATTAATCAGTCACTGAGAATAAAGGCGCTCTTTTTCCTCAAAGTTCACTCCAGGACTCACACCGTCATGCCAATGATGTTTGTGTTTTCCTCTCTGGGCCCCAGCCTGACTCTCAGGGGGAAGCCACAGGTCAAAGGGAGGCAGAAATGCACCAGTGAAAAACAAGTGCGAAGACGGTCCCTTGATCACACTTAGCTTTAATGGCAAACAAATTGCACGGACGGGTGGAATGAACGGGAAATACCACACAAGGCTGAAATGTGCAGTTTAGTGCCCTGTAAATGCTGGTGAGGAATGTGCCTCTGATTTATGAGAGATTTTGACTGTGTGTGTTTATGCTGCAGTGTTGTCCACTCTTTGTGTGCACAAACACTTGCATGATTAGTCTATTGATATATGACATGTTACATGTTTCTGTGGAAATTGAATCAAGAGGAACCCAGAGGAGCCGATTAGACTGTGCTGTGTTGCTCTGTATCCCAGCCGCTGTGAGAACGCTCCAACAAGAATTTGTTTTTCTCTGAGGGAGGTTTTTGCTCAGCTTGTTATTTGAAGCGGGGAACTAAAAACTGGGCCTGTGAGGTTTTTCATCTCCCATTAGACATTAGACAGACACATGCTGCGGTTCCAAGGCTATAAAATAGAGGCAGCAAGGGGAAATAAAGAATAAACCCAGGATATTTTATGTAGAGTTTTTCCTCTCTGTCATTGTTATGATTACCATTTGTGCTGCTTTCCTGGAAAGAAGGCTTTCTAATGGAATGGTATTTCAAGAATATTCTGTGCAATATGGGATGCACAACAGTGTCTAAATGCGACATTTGCACACTTATACACACACAGGCACACACAAACATATATACCACAAAGACCCTCAGTCTATTTGGAAAGGGAGGCTTACAAGTATCATAATAAAAAGGCACAAATGGCACAGTTCAGTGTGCAATTCTGCCCAGTACACTGTGTGTGTGTGTGTGTGTGTGTGTGTGTGTGTGTGTGTGTGTGCGTGCGTGCGTGCATATGTGTATGTGTGTGTGCGTGCGTGCGTGTGCTTGTGCGTGTGTGTGTGTGTGTGTGTTAGAGAGAGAGAGCAGCTGTGATTGTCTGGAGTTCTCAGTAGACCTACATAGGAAACAAGAAGCCGAATCTGGGTGTTCACATCCAAAGTTTGACAAATGAGGCATGAAATTAGGGAGAGATATAAATACATGTACGGTAGTTCTGCAGCCTAATCATGTGCATGCCTTGCATGCTGTGTGCTGAGTGAACAGTTTATTTCTGCATATTCACTGCCCCTAAAACAGGAGAATGATGTAGATGGATATTGTACAAGATTGTACAAGATTATTAAAACATTGTTGTTTTTCCACCCCCACAGTATGCCTATTTCATGCTTTTTCTTAAAAAGCCACATTCTCCAGTGACGCCACCCATCTGCATACCATGCTGCAGTGGCAAATGTTGTCTGGCTGTCCAGATGGCATATAAAAACACTACAACCTGTTCTGTTTAGCCCCGTTCTCAGCTGATGCCGTCCAGGGGCATATAATGCAGATGAGAAAGGTAGCTTTTGGAGTCGGACTCATACGCCAAAAGCACTGTCAAACCAGCGGTATTTGACAACTTCAGAATGAGAATGGGCTGAAAACCCTCAGTGTAAGCTAACTGTCAACAGTATAGACCCTCAATAATCTGAAACCCTGAGACCATGATATAGACCTGTACTTGTACAGTGCTTTTCTAGTCATTTTATAACTAAAAGTGCTTTCACCTCCTCACTTCCTAGACTGGTGGCCAGTGCTACCGTAAGAGGTGCCACTTGCTACTCACTTCTTTTACTATTTAAACATAATCACACTATGATGGAACAGCCACTGGGGGTAAATTGGGTTTCAGTATCTTGCAAAAGGATACTTGTTGACTGGAGGAGTTGGGGATTGAACTTTGAGTTCTGTCTCCATGTCCCATTGTGTCTTATCTGTTTTCATGACTTTGATGTTTTGTGTGGACCCCAAGAAGAGTAGTTGATGGGGATCAGAAATCAGACTCTGTTGAATTGTGCTTATGAAGACCAGAGGCTAACATCTCAACAGGGTGTGTGTGTGTGTGCGTGCGTGCGTGCGTGCGTGCGTGCGTGCGCGTGCGTGCGTGTTTGTGTGTGTGTGTGTGTGTGTGTGTGTGTGTGTAGTATGCTGTGATGCAAGTAGACTTGGATCGAATGAAGCTGCATGTGTTTGTATCAGTTTTCCATGTTGTGATGGATGAGGTGAGTCAGTCCGGCTGGGCGCAACAGAAAAACTTTGTTCTCCTGATGTCCTGAAATGAAAGGCTGACTGTAAAATAAGCCATAATATCCATTCACACTGAGTGTAATAGTCTGTGGGTCTCTTACGTAATGTTTGCTGGACTTGGGATATAATAAGTGATGGATTGTGAGATCACTCTCCTGTTTTTAGAGTCCATAGTTTGCAATGGAAATTCATATTCAGGTAAAAATCTGAAGGAAAAACCTAACAAATTAAACATTGATGAAGATGTGAGGTTAAGGAGCAGCTGGCTGGATAAGTCCAATCCAGTCAGTAAGTCGGGTGCAGAGTCCAGACCAAAGGCAGCCAAGAGAACTTAAAAACAGGAAGCCAGACATTTGGCTCAGTGATAGTTCTGGTTAGTTGTCTCTTTTATGCTTCATTGATAATTTCAAGGAGGACTTGCTGCAGATTGACCAACAAGTCTTTTTTATTTCCTTTTCTGTGGGTTTTTTTGGAGAACATGCAGGATACAACTGAAGTCTCAGCTTGATTAAGAGCAAAACCCTTTGTTTAAGATTTAAAAAAACTACAGGGATGAAATAAGTAAAACATTCCGGTCCTGAAGTTGGACTTAACAGAAAATGAATGGTACTGAACAGCACAATAGTTTGGCTTTAACATCAAGTGTGAACTCCAGACAGAAAGTTCAGTCATTAAATAACAGTGGTACATTGCTGAGTTTGACTCAGACCACTAATATT
This sequence comes from Plectropomus leopardus, assembly GCF_008729295.1. Lineage (NCBI taxonomy): Eukaryota > Metazoa > Chordata > Actinopteri > Perciformes > Serranidae > Plectropomus > Plectropomus leopardus. The sequence continues at coordinate 2,661,886 of NC_056464.1, forward strand.
TAATGAAAGCTAATAATCACACTGGATGCTTCTTTGGCTGTCAGATAGACCCTTTTCCACCTGTTTATAATGCATTCAAAGAACTTATGTCCCTTGGGCCCCTCACTCTTTATCCACTTGTGTGCAAAATGCTATTGGAAATCAAGGTAGTTTTAAAGTTTTCCGACCTATTTTACAAAGGTTTTTCTACTTTAGTGAAAGTTAAAGTTTCCAACCTGGACCCTCTTTTCCCATGTTTTTGTGGTTGGATTTACATAATAAGTTTTGACACCCACTTCCGATTTGTTGCCTATATCTGATTTTTTTGACCACCTGCTTACATCTACTCTTAAAAGTGACTCATATTTCTGCATCTATACCTGCTTAAACTTTGCGCATGCGCCTGAACAGTTTCTTTGCCCCAAAGGCTTAGTACACCACTTGCTTGAGCCCTCATCCTCCATTGTTGTACTTTCTGCTTTCCAAGCACATATTTTCCACCTTCTCAGCCTGTTTTGGACTTTGGTTAATTCCATGAGTCAAGCTAGCTGAGTGATTGACCAGACTGGACATTGAGGTTGCTGCATGGCAACAGTAAAAGGATGCCTGCACAGCTTCTCACTGTGACATGAATGTGTTGAGAGATCTGGATACATAGTGGCAGAGTGAGTACAGCTGCCAGTTTGTCCTGCCGCCAGACTCCATGTTTACAGTTCCTCTACAAAGAAGCAATTTATTCATCCATTAGCCATAACCACTTATCCGGTTAAGGGCCTCAGGGGTTGTATCAGTATACCTCTATTGTTGTATTAGAAAGATATTGTGTATTAGAAATACACTTTGGTACAATAATAATTTTCTCAGTGAGTCAGATGAGAAGAGAGATACCACTCTGAGGTTTGACTGTTAAATATGGAACTGTGGCAGTGATTAGCTTAGCTTACCATACAGACTGGAAGCAGGTGGACACAACTAGCCTGGCTGTCTCTAAAGTTTAAAAATATGCCTGCAGAAACCTCTAGAGCTCAGTCGTTTACACTTTGTACCTCTAAAAGAGATAATGACAAGCAACTCTATTCATGCTTGCTCACCTTCTGTAACTAGCTAGATGCTGACGAGTGACTGATGACTGACTGATGCAGGACTGTGACTTCATCAACACCTGCCATATGCAAAGTGTGTATGTTGAGTGTGGCGGCAAGACTGTGGAGAGACATAACTATCTGATTTGATGAATGAGTATATAAACCTCCAGCCATTTGCCAGCGTACAATAATAATGCTTCTGCTTCTGTCAGAGCAAGAGCATTCTCAGCTGACCCCATCCAGCCATGTTCCAGTTGGACACAGAAGGTGGCTTTTGGCGTCATACTTGTACCACGAAAGCAGTGACAGCAGCACACGATAAATGAACTTGTTTGACATCATTCTGTTTAAAATGGCCGATATAAAGTGTTTAGTTATCAATCAGTGGTGCAAGAACTCCAATCTGGATCGTTCCAGCCCACTCTAACCCCTGGGTACTCACACCCACCCACAGAGAATCTGACATTTTTGGATAAGTGAAGGTTTTCTAACCAATAACAATCATTAAAAGTCTGGAGTGTTTAAAAACGTACGCTGGTCAAATATTTCTCAAAGTAGATGTATGATACACATACACAAGCATACAGACAGACCTGTGGCTTTCCCAACATGTAACATACATATTTGCTTTAAGTGCACAGATGCCTTTTTAGGAAACAGATGGAGGTTTGTAATGCAACTCATAGATCAACCCAATGTTTATTTGAGCCTGAGCAGTGGGATCGTCCTGCCACCGCTGATATCAAACCCTGCAGGGCTGTCCTCCATCAGACTGGGCTCTCTGTCTCAGCAGAGAAGCGCTCTCCTGTTCAGCCTTTCTTCATCCAGTCGGCTGGCTAACTTGAGAGCGCTTACCCAACGCAACTTGCCTCCATGATGAATCGCTGCTTTAAAAACTACAACTGCAGTGGCTTTATGTTGGTGTGTGGTGACGTTTCAGGGCAGACAGCCCGGCTGCTCGCAGTCTGTTAGGTAGAAAACAGTGTGTATGCTGTACTGTGTACTACGGGATAGTGTGTCGCCCTGTGTACGTTTCACCATGGAAACAGATATGATGTCATGTCTTAGTGAAAGGCTGGTTTTACTGTGTGATTGACAGGACTGAGATGAGTTTGTACCCAGTCAGGCATAGATGGTAAACAGAGACGCATTTGTACACCATTATTTACACAAACATGCTAGCTAATTGATACAAACGTGAAATAGACTTTTGACTGTGTAACAGTAAGAACTGTGTCAGCTGGAAAAACATTCATGAAAAATGTAATGTTTATAACTATAGCTAAATAATAAAAAGAGTCTTTGGCTGTATTTACGCCTCCGCATGGCCAGCAGCATCATGATTTCAGGTTGTCCATCTGTCCATCCCATTCTCTTCAACACAATATCTCAAGATGGGTTTTTTTTCAAGTTAGACTCAAACATTCACTTGGACTTGATAAACTGATTAGAATTTTGGGCGCAAAGGTCAAAGATCACTATTACCTTGCATCTGTCTCGATCTCATGAACACAACATCCAACATGTTTCCATCCCAGCTCATCACATGGTGCCACTCTGTCAGTGACTCTCTGCATCTACTTATGACGTTTGAGGTATCCTTCTGCGTCAGCTGATTTCGGGGATTTCCAGTATATTTCCAAATATACATGGTGAGATGACATCATGCTGGGATGACGCTGCAACAGCATATGGCAGTCAGTGCAACTGTCACAATGGGTCAGATTAGGCAACCTGGTGACAGATGGTTAGATTTGGGCAAAAGAGGCTCATTATAAGGTGTGGGATAAAAACAACTCACATCCACACGGGAAGCAAACTCCAGACTCGAAAGTCGGTTGTTTGTGTTCCTTGATGATGTGGTTACCAGCAGCATTATTACCTGACACTGTCCCCCAGCGTTTCATGTGCACATGATCAGTTCCATCTCACATGACGCCACCCATGTGCATTGCATAGGAAGCACTCGTAGCTGTCAGGTCATCCAGCCATTCCCCAGCATACAATGATAATGCTTGTGGTTCTGTCTGAGTGCATTCTTAGCTGACGCCATCCAGTCATGTTCCGGTTGGACATGGAAGGTGGCTTTTGTCATCACACTTGTAGGCCACTAGCATTAACAAAGCAGATATATCTCAAGAAAGCCTTGAGGGAGTGTTCTCAAATTTGACATCATCATCACCTTGGACTCAGAAATGAACTTATTAGAACTTGGTGCTTGAGGGACAAAGGTCAGGGTCACTGTGACCTTCCAAAACATGTTTTTGGCCATAACTCAATAATTCATATGCTAATTATGACAAAATGTTACACAAACTGTAGAAGTATAATAGTATATAATAATCAAGTGATAAAATTCAATCCAACTTTATTTATGGAGCAAATTCAAACACAACAAAGTTCGTCACATTCTCATGCCACATTCCAGTTTGATGCAGAACGTGACTTTGTCCGTCATGCTTGTAGGCTGAAAGCACTGACAGAGCGGATGTTTTTGACAAGTTTGGAGTGAGAACAAGCGAGAGAGGGAGGCCTAGCTGATGCCAAAATAAATGCTAGATTTAACAACAGAAGTATTTGCTTATCAAGTTTAACATCAGTGTACATTCTGATGCCAAGAGTGGTTACCATGGTAACATATGGTTGCAGGGAGCCACGGTCTATTTAGAAAGTATCATAGGCACCACGGGATCTGAACACCATGACTTTGGATTTACTTTCATTAAAATGTAAAAAGTTTAACTCCAGTCAGACTTTGAAGTCCTAAAGACTTAAGCAATGGTTTCAGGGAGCTGGCGTCATTTTTTTTCAGGGGCAGGTAAATTTGGGAGTCATCCACTTAAAAGTGGCAAAACTGTTGACATTTGAAATTCAACAGGTCAAAAGTCAACTTCACTGTAACATCAAAATGTTCTGCAAAAACACTTTCTCGGCCATAACTCAAAATCATATTTCAAAAAACTGAATTTGGTCAGACTCTGAATTGGTGACACAAACCTGTAAACTGTGCTGATTGTGGAAGTCTTCTGTGCTGACGGGGGGAAGATGTGTGTGTGTAGCACGCATGTTTTCACAGACATGGATGTAAACTGTAAGCAGAACTTGACTGGTGCAAGGAGGCAATGATGTTCAGTTATCCATAGAGTCCTTTTCTTTCATTCTCCATCCTTGTGTCTACATATGGTGGAAGTATAAAGCCTGGTCTCCTCACCTTAGCAAAACCCATGTGCATTCAGTCTTGCATGTATTGCATGTAACATCCACAGATAATTCATTGCCGGACATATATCATTTTGATGTGTCTCAGTTCAGTGCTATTGTTTCACATTATGATGCGGCTGATTAAAACTGCCCCGAACATCACTGGTTGCCATCTACAGAGCATCAGTGACCTCAGTGAGGTGTCTGCACAGAGCCCAAAGGATACTGAAAGACAGCAGCCACCCCAGCCACTGTCTGTTCACCCTGCTGCATTCTAGAAAAAGATGCACAAGTATCTGCTGCAGAGCCACCAGACTACAGAGAGGCTTCTTTCCCCAGGCTGTGAGACTCCTCAACTCCTCCTTCGACGCCAAAAGATGTAGCAGGATTTAGGGTAAACTTTAATTTAATTTCTTCTTAAACCAGGTTTAAGAAAAATGACAAGTAAATCTACCTTGTACCTTGTTTTCTTTCAGTCTTCAGATATCTGTCAAAATCATGTAGCCTCATAAACTTTACTGTTGCACTCCTTTTCCAGGTGTTTGAGCTCAGACAGTCAGCATCACTTGAAACTTCTTGTATAATGTGTATTGTCATCTGGGCCTTTTTTATGGGTTATTTAACTTTCACTAATTTGACTTGAATTTATGAATTATTATTAATCAGTTATTGATGAATATTGTTCATTACATTGTAAAAAAAAAAAAGTGTGTGAGCTAAGTGAGGAAGACAGCTTGATATACTTAAATTCTCAATGCTCTGCTTGCACTTTTCTTGCCACCTCTGCTACTGCATTGCTCTCTGCATCTCCACAGTCTATATTGTTCTTTTTGTTTAGCATTCAAGTATAATCCATCTCCACCAAAACTTCCCTCTGTTACTCAGATTCTAGCAAGGAAACTAGAAATAAGGAAAGGTCATAAGTCATTGACGGTGTTGGAGGAGCTAGACTATGGTGTCAGTCCTGTTGGAGCAAAAGTAAATCGTACTGTGACCTATCATATCTTCATTGTTTCAGCTTTGACTGAAAAGTCCTTCCACCAGATTAAAAAACACACATTACATGGCATGCACAATCCCTGAGTCATGTAATTACGGTGCACGTATCCCCGGGTATGGACTTGTGTTAGCCTATAAAACTTTCCAGATTATTTTTTTACCCAAAAGGGATAAAATAGTGATGTGAATGTTCAAATATGAATCTAGAATTCAGCAAACTTTGTACCATTAATATGATGTATAGGCCTAAAAATATTATCTCTTTGTAAACTCTGTGGGCTGAGCTACAGTGACAGAGTTGCTCCTCTTTTATTTGTACAAAAATTGATTTTAAAGTTTTAGATATCATTGAGATCATTCCAATAGTCCCCAGCATGCACAGCTGCTATATTTGTTTGAAAAATGGCAAAGTTGGACTTGGTTGGACTGTGACCAACAGGTTAAGTACAAATGGCTGCAATCAGGCAAAATGGCCGACAGTGGGCACAGAAGCCAGGAGAGGGAAAAGCACAGGGGCTTTAAGTGCAAACACATGTGCAACAATGCACACTGATACACCACAGATGTGTGCATTTATGTTTGTGTGCATCTTGCTTGATACATATGAAAGAAGTCAGAGGAGAAAACGTCAGTGATAAAGTGCAGCAGTATCTTGGATCTTGGTGAGCTTCTTGCAAGCCAGAATGTCATTTTGGATTTCAGTGTTCTGCACTGCTGCTTATGAGTGATTACAGGCCTGATTAAAAGGAACAGGGGCCCCTGGCCCCAGCTCAGCTTGAGGTCCGCTGACAAGAGAGCGCTGGCCATTTTAAACATGCACATAAAGCCCCCAATGTTCCAAGAATGCATAAGTCATTATGTTAAATGCAGCAAACACATTAAACATAAGCTGAAGGCAGCAGATCCAGCAGATCTGTGCCACTAACACACACACACACACACACACACACACACACACAAACACACACAGTCGGCACACAGTACTGCACAGCAATGTTATGCAATCCAGAGAGATTAGTTAAATTATACAATTGAAACCACTGCATTTATCATTGTTTGAGCTCCAGAGTTTGGACAGAAATGAACAGAACATTTTGATTTCTGATGAACAAACAACAAGTTTAAAGTTGATCACTTCCTGCCACATCCTGTTTGTTTCATCCTCAGTGTGTACTGGAATTATACTTTGGTAGAGATGATTTTGGAATCTGCATCTTTCTGATGATTGCAGTTTGTGTAGCTAGACAACTTAACAACCAAAAAAAAAAAAATGAAATTTTTAAATGAAAAGGTGAGAATGTTTGTCATAAATCAGAAGAATTGTCCCCCAGGAGAAGGGAACAAAAACCGTCAGTCAAAATAGTTGGCAGGTATGCTTGTCTATTTTGGCTATGGAAGATTTTGTGACTACAGGTTTGAGATATGATGTAATATTTCCATTCCACAGTCCTTATCCAGTGTCAGCCTAGTGGCAGGTGATGGCTGATTCATGCCAACCAGACTATTCTCCCGGCAGCTCATATGTTTAAACAACAGTTCATATTGAACATGAACAATGAATGCACCCAAACATATCCTTTATATTTTGAAAGGCTGCAATCACATGACCAATGCACTGACGGGAGTTAACAAGGAAGCAGTCTCAAGTGGTGATAAAGCATGCTGCTATGGTGGACAAGTCACAAAACTCCGGAGTGAAGTTGAGTCATTTTAAGGTATGTCCTCATCATGTTGCTTTTCCTAATCCTAAACATAGTAACAGCCAGTTCCTATTCCAAACTCATAAAATAGCATGGCTTTGAGAATGCTTTTGACATGTTGTAACATGATTCATGGGGTGCAAAGTCATATCATGCCATATGAACTCTTATGCATGCATTATTTTGTAGGATATCATATGAACCTCTCTATGAAAATACATTGTGCAAACACATTATCTGTCTGAGGGTAAAAAAAAAAGTGCTTAACATTGCCTTTTTCACATTTTTCTGTGTCCCAATGTTACTCAGCAGTGATGGACTAAAGGATTTAACTGGCTAAGGAGTGTGGTGGTCAGGATGCAGAGACTTGATACAAGTTCATAAAACTTTACAGAGAGAATATTTTTTTAAAGGGGAATAAAAACTCACTCGGCTATCTCCTATTATTCCACTATAACTCATAAATCATGAGGTAACCTGTAGAATGCTCCCGCGATACTTTTGTGGCTGTCTTTAAATGGACTCACAGACTTTGTCCTGACACAGAGACAAGCAGTGAATGAGTCTCCCAGATGACACATTAGCCTGTGTGAGGCAGGTGGGTCAGTGTGCACAGAGGATCTCACTGCAGAGCCAGACTCAATGCACAGCTCAGATATGTGAAATAGGAAGCTGGGGCAGCCTGTTCAGTATTCTTGTCCACATGATCCAGCATACCTCCAGCACATGGCCGGCCGCCTCTGCTGAGGTGCCATAAATCCAGCAGGCTGCTTTCATCTAAGAGCACAGCTAAATTGACAACAAATGTTGTTCTTTTCCTCAGCCTCCTCAGGGCTCTGACAAAGTGTTTCCAGAGGAGGGTGCAAATGGCCCCTGAAGGCTCATATTTATGTGTAGAGATATTAAAGGGGCCATGAGCGATATCAGCCTTTTTTGTTGACTTCTGCCTTCCCCTCCGTCAACACACGAGTGTGCAGCAGTTTGCCATACAAGGCACAGCAGCACTGGAGAGCAGTGGGCATGGCTGTATCAAGGGTTTTAGAAAATACTAACACCTCATTAGTTGTGAATATTGTCTGGCTCACTATCATCTTTCCCTCTGGCTCCGCCTCCAACTTACTTTTGCTTTGGTTAAAGTTACACACACAACATCTGTGTGCTTCTCTACTGATCAACACCACTGGCACCTTATGTGGGAGAAAAGTTAAGACTTAAGACTATTCTTCAGGCCTGTGACTGACAGGGACCCTAAAAAATATTCGAACATTAAGATGTTTTTTGTCCATGGGAAACTTTAGACATATCATCAGTTATCAGAAGATTTTATTTAGAATGTGTTGACTAATAGTCACAGTTTCTTTTTCTTTTCTTGTTTTTGAAAAAAAGTAAACATCCAGAGAGCCTCTGTATTCCCCACTCCCCTCTTCTGTTTTCATGAAATGGTTCAGCCCATTCTCACTCTGAAACTGGCAGATAGCGCTGCTCTGTCAGTGCTTTTGGCGCATAAGCGTGACACAAAATGCCACCTTCCACATCCAATCGCAACACGCCTGGACAGAATCACATGAGTAATAACTAAGACAAAATTAGTGGCGTTGTCACGATATGCTGGCAAATGGCTGGAGGGCACTGGGCACAAGCAATGCACACGGTTGGCGTCATGTGAGAAGTCAGTCAGATGGAACCGATTGCTTGCACACTGCACATGAAACACTGAAGGACAGTATCATGTAACTGCAGGTAACCACATAATATAAAGAACACGTGTGCTTATAGGGTGGGTGGGAGGGAAGGTGAATGGGTCCAAAAGGTTAAAAGCAATATAAGGAATACAAAGGTTCCTAGGGCAGGTAGGAGGGGTGGTGGATGGATCCAACAAACCTTGGACTTTCATGTGGGAGTCTGGTGTTCGCCTCCTTCTGAATGTAATGTTTTTTTCTACACTTTACTATGTGCCAGTTTTGCTTTTATTGCCTAAACATAACCACATGCAGCGTAATCCCACTTTTTGCTTGTGTTCACATCACAGTAGCGGTATCCCGGAATGTCAACAGCAGATGCAAAAGGACATGTAGGGCGTAATATGTAGACACTGAAGTTCATGGATAAAGTTGACATACCAGAATATTCATTCTCTGTATACTGCTCAGCAGAGGGATTCAGAGGCCCATGTTAATGGTCCAACACTCTATTTCAAGGACAGCTGTTGGAATTTAGAGCTATTTTATACATATTTAACCACTTAACAGTCTATTTAAATGAACTTAAGACTGTTTGTACCCATCAGACTCCCACTCCTTCTGCTGGACTCTGCAGACTTATTGGTTAAGGGTTTGAATTCCTGCCCAGTAACTAATGTTCTGGCCCACGGCTTACACAATGTACTGTATCCTTTCCCACTTCAAAACACATACTGTATCATCTGAGAGCCATTTTCAGTGTGCAAACAGACAGAAGTCATGAAACATTCCATCTCAATAATAAACACGTGCTAAGAGTGTGATGGAGGACTGGGTCAAAAACAAGCCCCAGGTGAGTTGGAGAAATATCTCTGGTCAAATCTGGAGAGTGGAAAGTGAGGTCGGTTTCATGGGCTCCGCCAAGCAAATAAACAGTGAGAACACATCACAGCTGCAAGGCCCAATTCAGAGCATTCTCAGCCCTGTTCCCAGTCCAAAAACTGTTCTGAGCAAAGCCTGTGTCCACAGATATGTCCAGCAGCTGACCGCAGTCTAACTGGGTTATTTAAGGCTTTGTAAACTTACAGCTTCCCACCAGGCATGTGGTACATCATTTATTAAATGATTTATTTCTTACTGTGTGTCAGCACCAACACGGGATGGGCATTTATGATAACATGATGGATGATACTGTATTAAAATAACATAAAACAACTTTGCAGCACATCATATGGTGTAAGAATAGTGAGGAAACAGATACAGGGCTCTTATTCAAAGAGATACAGGGGTACAGTTGAGCATTTGAGTCTTAGCATTTCAAGATAAGAGTTTTGCTTAGCTTACTAAAACCAAGCTACAATGAAGTTAGAAAAATAATCAAATAAGGTTATAGGTATTATTTAAGATCTTTGAGCACTTAATTCTTTTATTTTTTTAATGAACTGGCAGATTGCTTGGCCACTATGTGCTAGTTAATGTACAAGCATAGACCTTTGGATGGCGTGACACGTGATTTAGTACATCATGAAATCGGGAGATTAACAGGACAAATTACCAACCAGGGGCACAACAGGAGAAAGGGTTTTAGATGTAGATTGTTGGCAGGTATGCTTTCTGTCTGTCTGTGGACAGATTTTGTCAATGCGATAACGTCACATCCATTTGAGATAGATTACAGTGTGTAGTTAAGCTCAAAATGAAAGTTCAAAGTGAGGTGTGGTCCAAACAAGGGAGAAATCAGGAGCTAGGAGGAAGTAAATGGGCCACAGCACCCCCATTTTATGCCCCTGGTTCACGAAAAGTTGGAGGTGCTCACATGAGATGACACTGACGGATGAAAATAGTTTTGGTCCAAAAGCAAGGGTGCAGGAAGTAGGGAAGGGGTGATTGGAACATCACTTTTCTTCTAGGCAGTATGAAGGTTTTCACCTGCAATTTAGCAGGAATAGTTACATTTACCTTGAAAAAAAAAACTTGAAAACGCACAAAACACAGGCATTTTTACTGTCAGTTTTACTGATCATGTTTGGATTTGGATTGCACACAGTGGTGTATTTGCTCACTCACACAGTGCGGTTTTACACAGCTCGTAAATAGAAACAAATAATTTGTACAGTAAATTTAGCTCCAGCAACTGACCTGGATGTAAGTGCAACCTTGATCTCTGATTATTAACACGAGCCATGATGATGGGACACAGTGACTGCTTACTTCAGAGGGAGCTCCACTTTCAGTCAAGAGAATGTTTTATTACCACATGCACAGAGGAAGTAGTATTTTTATCACCATCCCTAAGCAGTGCAAAGGCCGAGCATTTCATCAGCAGTTATCATGCAAGCAAGGAATGCTTGGCTGCCCTCTGGAGAGCCGTGCAGACTGAGGCTGACAGCTCAACGTCCTCCGCACAGTCAGGAGAGAATAGAGAGGATACACAGAGGAGACATGAATACGACTGTAAAGATTTCAGAGAGAAAATCTCATTATGTCTGCTGATTGAGGAGACCCAGTGTATCCTTCCTGGTCACTGAACCTATGGTGCAATGAAATGTGCACCCTGGTGTAAGTGCCTTGAATCCAAATTTAATACAGCTAATATCCTTTGCAAATGAGCAGGGCTTCACATTTTTCAGAGCCACCTTTCATGGAAGTAAGCAGTGCTCAAAGTTGGCCGGGACTCACCGGCACTCAGTACTGTCACCTCTACTGTTTACTTTGGGTATAGCAAAGATATACAAAGATACACGATGTCCCAGAGGTGCTCGATTGGATTTGGATCTGGGGAGCGGGCGGGCCTGTCAATAGCATCAATGCCTTCATCATCCAGAAACTGCTGACACACTCTAGCCACATGAGGCTGGGCATTGTCATGCACCAGAAGGAACCCAGGGCCCATTGCACCAGCATATGGTCTGACAATGGGTCTGAGGATCTCATCCCGGTACCTAACAGCAGTCAGGGTACGTCTGGCTAGCAAGTGGAGGTCTGTGCAGCCCTCCAAGGATATGCCTCCCCAGACCATCACTGACCCAGCCTCAAACCGGTTATGCTGGAGGATGTTGCAGGTAGCAGAACCCTCTCCACAGCATCTCCAGACTCTCTCGCGTCTGTCACGTGCTCAGTGTGAACCTGCTCTCACCTGTGAAGAGAACAGGGCGCCAATGACAAACCTGCCAATTTTGGTGTTCTCTGGCAAATGCCAATCAGGCTGCATGGTGCCGGGCTGAGCGCAGACCCCACTTGTGGACGTCGGACTCTCATGCCACCCTCATGGAGTCTGTTTCTGATACTTTTGGCAAAAACATGCACACAGGTGGCCTGCTGGAGGTCATTTCGTAGGGCTCTGGCAGTGCTTCCCCTGTTCCTCCTTGTACAAAGGAGCAGATAGCAGTCCTCTCCCCCCTCTCCCCTCCACTTCTCCTTGTGTACTGGCTTGTCTCCTGGTATCTCCTCCACGTTATTGACACTGTGCTGGGAGACACAGCAAACCTTCTAGCCACGGTGCATATGGATTTGCCATCCTGGAGGAGCTGCACTTCCTGAGCAACTTCTGTGGGCTGCAGATACCGCCTCATACTACCACTAGTAGCGAAGGCACTGGAGAAATGCAAAACTAGCGAGGAATCAGTCGGAAAGATTGAGGAGATGGAAATGGTCTATGGCCAAAACCTGTAAAACCACTCCTTAATAGGGGTTGTCTTGCTAATTGCCTCTCCTTTCCAACTGTTGTTTGTCCTATTTGCACAACAGCAGACGAAATTGATTCACAATCGTTATGGCTTCTTAACTGGACAGGTTGATTTCCCAGAAGTGTGACTGACTTGGAGTCACCCTGTGATGATTATGTGTCCCCTTAATTTTTTTGAGCAGTGTTGTTATACTCTATTCATATTTACAACATAAAGATGTGTTAATTTGGTCATGACAATTTGGCTATGAGAGTAGGGCTAGCCTCGGGTCGGATGGATAATTTAAACTGTTTCACACCCAATGAGTTGTTGAAAGAATAAATGTGTAGAGCCTCTACTCAGGCGGTTGGAGACATTGTGCTGAATTAGAAGACATGGTTTCAGTTAAGTGTAGAAGCACAAAATACACACATTATGGTGAATTTCTCTCTCAACTGGAGTTTTAAAAACACATTTATCTTTTATGTATCACATAACTGGAAATACCGCCAGACAGCTGTGTGCCTTCACGCACCAGTCAAGTTGCACTTACAGTTTACATCCATATCTGTAATAACCTGGATGCTTCACACGTATCTTCACCCCCGGCAGCACAGAAGATCTCTACGATCAGCAAAGTTTCAAAGTGGACACCCAAGATTACTGTCACTGACTCAGCATCTGACCCAATGTTTACCATTTTGTTCCTCACTTATGACATTGAGTACTGGCCAGAAAAGTGTTTTTGCAGAACATCATTATGTCACAGTTGGCCTTTGACCTCTTGGATATAAAATGTCAGAACTCATCATTATATCCTAGTAGATATTTATGTGAAATCTGAGAGAGTGAATTCTTGAATTATGGCAACAAAAAAAAAAACATTTAATGAGGTCACTGTGACCTTGACCTTTGACCTTCGACCACCAGATTCCAATCAGTTCATTCTTGAGTCCAAGTGGATGTCGAAAGTCCCTCATGGCCATCTTCAGATATTACTTTCATGAGAAGTAGACGGATGCGAGTGACTTCAACCTTTTAACACCAAATTCAAATCTGCTGATCCAAGTGGACATTGAGTGTTCTTGAGATATTGCTTTCACAAGAATGTGACGGATGAAGGTCACCTTGACCTTGATCTTTGATCACCAAAATCACATCAGCTCATCCTTGAGTCTACTTGAACTTTTGTGCCAATTTTGAAGAAATTACCTCAAGGTGTTCTTGAGATATTGCCTGCAAGAGAATGAGACAGACAAGGTCACAATGACCTTCAACTTTGACCTTTGACCACCAAAATCTCAGCAATCCAACCTTGAGTCTAAGTGAATGTTTGTGCCACATATGAGAAAAATTCCCTAAAGGCGTTCTTGAGATACTGCTTTCACAAAAATGATATGAATGCAAGATCACTGTGACCTTGATCTGTGATCACCAAAATGTAACCAGCTAATCCTTCAATTGAAGGTTTGTGCCACATTTGAAGAAATTCCCTCAATGTGTTCTTGAGAAATTGCCTTCTCAAAAATAAGTTACACAAGGTCACAGGGACCTTGACCTTTGACCACCAAAAATCTAACCAGTTTCAATCCCTAACCAATCCCTGAGTCCAAGAGGATGCATGTATTAAATTTGAAGACATTTCTATTTCCTGAAATAGATGGACAGAAAGACAGACGGGCACATGCATGGACGGACTGACAATGCAGGAACATAATGCCTCAGGCCTCGTCTATCACAAGTGCAGAGACATAAAAAATTGCTCAAATATGAATAATGAAACACACTCTATGTTTCTGTCTTGCCAAATCACAACAACAGTGACAACATATTGATGACATTTGCACACGGACACTTTCCTGTGTCTGCTGTAATGTCTGCCCACAGTATCCTCGAGATATTCTGCATGCAGGAGATGTTCCTCCAGTACTTTTTTCTACTAATGCTTTTCCTTGGCTCAGTGGTCTCTCAGTAAGTGAATTGTCTCTGGCATGACTATCTTTCCACCCAAAAAACAGCCGACGCAAGAAGTTTCTGATTTATACAGCACTCTAAAATAAGTACTGCTGCTCCAGACACTTTGGTTAACCTTACTGTCTGTGACGGTCTCTCAACAGACTCTGACTAACTTCACATTATGTAACTGTTGCTTTTCACCAGGTAAGAGCTTGTCCGGGTAACAGACAGGTGAAAGTAGCACATGTGTAACCCATTTCTGTAGCCTTAAGCACCTGCATGGCATGACAGAAGGGATTTATAGTGTGGAAGAGACTGAGGGGAAGGCTTTTTCAGTGTGACACAGTGTAAGCGCTGGGAAGGGAAACACCTGCTCGGTAATGGAGGATCAGTCACATTAAATCCAGGCTGCCAGAGAGGTGGCTGACGCACATGTACGACATGTCTAAACTTCTCACCCTCAGTAATTGGTTTAGGCTAGATGTAAGACTGAGTGTGTGTAAGTGTGTGAGTTGTGAATAATTTATGTTTTAACATCAGTCATTTATTGCAACATAAACTTCCAGGGCTTGATTTAACACTATAAAAAATGAGACTATTACAAAAAGATGTTTCTATCAGCCTGCACAGCATTACACCACAGCGGTAGGAAACTCAGCTTGCTTTGTGGACAGATTGCAGTTCTTTTACTGTTAAGAGTTTGTCATTGGAGCAGATGGTCCAGTAGACAAATGGTGGCAGAGCAATATGAGACAGGGACAGGACAATTTGGCTTTAATTATGAAAATCACCAGTGTTAGTTTGGCCCATTCTCACTCCAAACTTATCAAATTCGTCCACTCTGTCGGTGCTTTCGGCATACGAGCATGATGCAAAAAGACACCTTCCACATCGAACCAGAATGTTGTTGGACGGCATCAGATGAGAACATACTCGGACAGAAACTCTGAAGGACAGCGTCAGTTAATAATGCTTCCTGTAACAACGTGATACGAGGACTGCAAGTGCACTTATATGGTGGGCAGGAGGGGAGTTAAATGGGTCCTGCAAACAATTCCGAGATCATTTCCTGTGTGGATTTTTTTTTCTATACCTTACCATATGCCTCTTTTGCCTAAAACCAAACAATCTCTGACTTTGTTACCTAATCCCATAGGCCATGCAGTGTCATCCCACCATGTGCATTTGTTGACATCCCACTAACGTCGCTGTAGCTATATCCATTATTCATACAGTCTGTGCTCCAGATAAGCTTTCTCTTGGATGCATGCTGCTTATAGTCTAACACCTGGTGGCTCCCACTTTAAAAGGTTTTTTTTTATTTTAAAACATCCTACATAGTATACCTTCAGACAGGAAGTATTTTCTCGAGGCAGGTTTCCATTACAGATTTGGACAAAACTTAAGCGATATTTTCAAAATATCGATAATTAACGATTGTGAGATGACTGCATTTCCACTGAGTGATAACATTCCATGAAGCATGGCGATTGATGTTCAAAACATTAGCAGATTTATTTCTATTGCAGCAACTGCACTAGCCATCATTATTTCCAATCCAAGGCCACGTAGGCGTGTCAGAGCAATGTGGGAGCGGAGGGATTTCTGATAGTCCATGATTTCACAGAGGAACTGTGGATTCAAAACTTCTGGATGATCCACTCAACTTATGAAGAGTTAGTAATTTCGATTAGCGCAATTTGAGGGTCAATGGAAACACGCCCTTGGATGATTTTTTTTCCCAAAACATCTTTTGCTTCTGCAAAATAGTGGCATTCGAAGGAAAAAATTGAAGACAAGGTTGATTCAGTGTAATTATGAAAGAAATCTTTACAACATACAGTAGTACTATCCCAGCATGTCCATACTTGTTATGATGAAAAAACTCAAATTAAGTTACCACAAAAAAAAAAGCTATACATGCATTATTTTTTGTTTATCAATATGTTGTCTGTCAAAGATGACATCAGCTTTGAGACATACCATGTTGTGTGCAGATGGTGGTTACAGTGCATATGATGGTATGTTATCCTCAACCTATCTACATCACTGTAGCAGTCTATTCATATTTAGATGAGGAGTGAAAACACTGCCAACAGAATATCACCTGTGATTAATTTGCATCTGAAGCGAACTGCAGCCGGTCTTAAATGCAGACAGAGACTTTTCCAGACATGGATCTGCACCGTGTTACACTCTTCTCTGCCACCACCAGAGGGCAAGGGTCTGTAGGAGGGTCTGCAGTGCTCTCCATGGCACAATGAGGACCTGAGGAATGTAAAAAGGTATTTTAATGGGATAAAACCAAAATACAATCAAACACAAATGCTTGATTTGCAAACTCAAAGGTTTAAACTATCCTTTACTCAACACTCATGCCACATTAGTGTGCTACACACAGATCCCTCACTGTTTGCCGTCCAGGACTTTGTTGGATAATGTGTGGTGTGCAAGCCAAAGGCACATGAGAGGTGAAAACCTCTGTTTTTATACTGGTGGATGAAGTACCTGAAAGGCATACTTGAGTCAAAGTGCAGATATCTCACCAGAAAATGACTTTAGTAGAAATTAAAGTTTCCTATGACAATATTACTTGAGTAAAAGTATCAGATATTTACTACACTCTAGTATCAAAAGTAATTTCATCATAATGTAGCTAAGTATTGTCATCCACTTATCTGAGGCTGGGTCGCGGGGGCAGCAGACTGAGCAAAGTACTCCAGACGTCCCTCTACTCAGCAGTGCTTTCCAGTCCCTCCTGGGGACCCCAAGGCATTCCCAGGCCAGACCAGACATGTAATCCGTCCAGCGTGTTCTGGGTCGGCCATGAGGCCTCCTACCAGTTGGACGTGCCCAGAACACCTCTAACAGGAGGTGCCCAAGGAAATATCCTGATCAGATGCCCGAACCACCTAATTTTTTAATAACATACACCACCTTTTGGAGCATACACTGGAATACAAACAAGGTCTTATTCACATCAATTACAACAGTTTTTCTTTTCCTTCTATGCAGTCATTGGTCTATCAGTTAGTTAGTTATTACATTTACATTTGACAGTTTTTTACCACGTTACAAAGAGTTGCACCCAGGAGACAGCTGTGTGTCACATACAGATGCTCAGGTGTCTCACTGTGTTTGGGTTATTTTCTCAGACATCACAAAGCTTCTCCAGAACCACAGAAGACATTACACAGCTGTTTTCCCAGTCACAGATAAAAGAAGTACTCACTGGTGCACTTGATGTGTAAAACTGATGGAGTGCACCTTTAAGAGGCAACTCTTAACTTTTTCAGGAAGTTCTCACTGCGTCGTTTCGTTTCAGTCAAAGATTTCTTTTAAAATTTTTAGGCCCTTCTCTTTCTAGGTCCCCCCCACCCCCTCCTGTCTCCATTACTTACTCACGGATTACGTAAGTCCTTGGTCTGATCCTCTGGCAGAGTTCTGGGATTTTTATGAAGCGGGCTGTATATTATTTTTATACCTTGTGGTGCTGCCAGTGACTGTTGGCCCTGCCATCCCAGTGCCTGGTGCCAAGCTGAACATGGTCGGCCTGGACCAGGCTTTAGTAAGAAAGTCACAGGACACCACCTCTACACACACACACACACACACACACACACACACACACACACACACACATCCTTGTACTTATATCTTTGTGAGGACCTTCACTGACATAATGCATTCCCTAGCCTATTTCCCTAACCTTCTATTCTGATCTTATTTTTACATGCATGTATTTTTTTTTTTTTGTTTTGTTTTTTTTTTGTCTTCTATGTGTTTTGAATTGAAGCACTTGGTGCATTTAATTTATTTCTTGTAAAGCATGTTAGGCTGCATTTCTAGGATGAAAGGTACTATAAATAAAGTTTATTATTATTATTATTATTATCATCATCAATAACCTTAACAATCTCAACTAATTGCCCAAACCTAACCCCTACCCTAACTGTAATTGCAACCTGAACCCTAAAACCAAGTTTTAACCCTCACACAGTCCCTTGAAGAAGTGAGCACCAATCAAAATCAAAATGCCCCCTTTCAAAAATGTCTTCACTCTGCTGCTGAAATAAATTTTTTTTTGGTTCTCACTATGTAGCATGTTAGCCTGTACAAGAACACATACACACAGTACAAAAATAACACCCTGTTTTACTCATGCATGCAAATTCACTTAAGTGTGTGCCATTGATACTGACGTCTGCAGTCGTGTGTTGTTAGAGAGTTCTTCAAATGCTGCAATTAACAAGCTGTTGAGTGTATCTTCACACCGGCTGTGGGAGAAGGTGAAAAAGAGATATTAGAGAGAATTTCCTCTTTGTTAGTTTTCATCTGAGACATCATTGACTTAAGTGTATAGAAACACTGAAAAATGATGCCTGAAATTGTTGGTTAACTTAAGATACCCAACATATGCTCATATACCTCCAACTTATTTTCAGAACAACAGCAGATCGTTCCACAGGCCGGATCAGAGCTCAGTAAGCCTCCTGAATGTTGCTGTAATATATCTAGATAACTTTTTACACTCAATTCCATGTATGTTAGGAGGAGGTGCAAAGCTGTAGATAGTTAATTACATTCAAGACTGTGTGTGTGTGTGTGTGTGTGTGTGTGTGTGTGTGCGTGTGAGTGCTGGGTGGGGGTGCAGGTGTTTCAGTATATTCCAGGAAAGCTGATGGAGGACATGGTGTGCACAGTGTATATTTATAAGCATTGAATCTCCAGCTGTGTGCAGCAAAATACACTCAGATGCCTGCATACACAACAGTGACCCCACTGAAGCACTCTCAGCTAATCAGGGCACACACACACACACACACACACACACACACACACACACACAGAAGTTATAATTATAATGTGAATGATGGATATGTGGAGCTCCTGAGCACACAGCAGAGTACAGAGCATCCTCCTCACTGCCAACAAGCTGTATGCACAGCAAACACCTTTAAATAGACAGGAGGGGAAACACAAGCAGGAGCTCATATCTTGGCAACCAAAACTTAAAAACTTAAAAATATTTACTATATGTACTGTTATAATATTTACTATTAAACATGCATCATAACTTATGAACATAACTAGTTAATTTATCTCACTGCTCAAAAAATATATATTATAAGATATAATGAGACAATTTTTCATTTAGTTTCTCAGAAATGTTGACTTTGTACCATAAACTTAAGTACTGTTTCTCTGTGAAGTTAGAATCAGAATCAGAAATACTTTATTGATCCCTGGGGAGAAATTGTTGTTCAGTAAGTCGCTCCGATGCCAAGCATCGAGAATCATAGAAAGTAGTAATAATTACAAGCCCAAGGTTTATAAAAATATAAAATAGGAATACAGTTATGATAAAATAAAAACAATTAGCACTCTCTTGATGTGCCTTATGCTACAGTGCCATGTATAAAACTAGTATCTAAAGTTAAAAAGAGATCATATGTTTGTGATACAACACTGTACCACACAGTATATACATATGCAAGAAGAATAATAAGAATATATATAATATGTGTATCATATGTTAAATTCAAGAACTGAAAGAATACTACACATTTGAATAAATACACTGAGTATTGCTGTAGCTAAATTACTAATTATTGCACAGTTAAGAAAGTGTATTAATAAGAATTATTGTACATAAAAACTCCATTGCACATTTGAAGCAATCAATTATGAATTATAATGCAGATAGGTAAATTAAGTTTAATACTTGCAAGAAGCAGGAAAGATATCATGACTTATGGTTCCAAGATATGTAACAATTCAGGAGACAATCTTAGATTCCCCACAATCCAACCAGTGTCATCTTTTGGTATGTGTGTGTCAGTGCTCTGTTTGACACACACAGAAGCTGTGTGTGAGTGGCAGCTGTTTGATGGTGCAGTGCTGCCACCTTAAGTATGAAAAATGCGGTAACGTCCTTCCGTCTCTACTTCCTTACTTGTTTACTTTCTTGAATAACCAAATGATATAGGATTGAATTACTCTATACATTAAAACACAAAGCAAAATGAAATATATATATATACATTAATTCCATCAGTGTACATTAATATACATTACTTAGGGATATCAGCACATCATCCGTATCAGCAGATATTGGCATTAAAATGAAATATTGAAATCAGGCAACATGCTGATGGGCACTGGGCAGAGAAAGACATGTATACACACAGGCACGCACACACGCACTTGCGCTCGCACACACACACGCACACATACAGAGGACAGAACAGTTATCCAACCAAAGTGTGTTTAGTTCTGGTCTGATGGTGAGATTACTAAATACTGAGCGAATCATTAACATTAGTGATAACTGAGGACCAGAGCTAACCAGTTCACTTTCTCTCGCGCGCGCGCACACACACACACACACACACGTGACAATTCACTGAAGTAACAGCAGTTAAACCAGATAACTTCTGTATGTCATTCCTGGTGAAAGTGCTTTCAGAGTTTTGCTCTGTCATCTTGGCGACAGCTACAGAGTCACATTCAACACACAGGAGATTTAGAAGACAGGGTTTCTGAACACTGCTAATTCAGTTAGTGTTGTAAATTCAGCTGTTTGTTTTCAGTCTCTTGAGTGAATTGAGTGAAATAATCAAGACTCTTGATTATGTTATTTGTTTTAACTCTTGCTGTTGTGTTCTTAGTCTGATAGTTCTTTCATGTGAAATTCTTTATGCTGCTCTCTTGGGAAGGACTCTCGTATAAAAGGGGATTTTGAATCAGGGATCCACGTCAGCAGATATTGGCTTTAAAATAAAACATCCAAATTGGCCAATATGCTGATTTCCATTGATATATTGAAAAAGTGAGCATGTAGAACACATCTACTGTACAGTGAAATATTTTTTCTTATTTTGCAGAGTGAATATATATTACATGCATTGAAAAGCCATCGTGATAAGAGTATGCAGAATATGATGTCAATTCCACCACAAAAGAGACCTGATGATCATTAAAATTAGATGGGTAAAAAGTTGATATATCAATATCTGTATCAGTCATCGGCCAAATGAGCTGTTTTGTATTAGCATACTGGCATATAGGATATCGACAAAAAATCCAACACCATGCATCCCTATTTTGAATCTCACTGGGACTATTCCTGGTTAAATAAAGGTAAATAAAAAAGTTTAAGTTGTTCTGTTGAAGTCCTTCTTCCTTGTGTTAATGATTACATGATGTTGCACAGGTTGGAGTCTCTTAAACTGCTCATACTGCAGGGGAGGCGGAGACTGACTGCAGGCCGACTGAGGCAATGAGTGTGTTTGAGCAGTCTCACTTTAAAAGTGTCAGCTTCTCACTGCAGACTTGTTCTTGATGTTTGACCTTGTCAGAAATCCATTTTGTCAACACGCATGCAGGTTAAGTGAATGCAATGGCTCAGTCTATCAATCAATGATGAGCTTTCTAAACTATTGACCTTTGGCCCTTTGCGTCACATTAGATGTGTTCGAAACCATTCACTGATTCACTCACTCACTTTTCTATGTAGTGTGTGTATTAAATAGTGAACTAGACAGGAAATAACTGAATGAGATATAATGGAATTTTCTTCCTCCGGAAATACATGACTGAATTGCATTGTGGTATATGGGAGTAAAATTAAGGGTACATTGTACTTACACTCAAATTTGCTGTGCATTGTGGGTATTTTATAGTGCACTATATAGTGGATGAAATTCATCGCTGAGAATTTGAATACTGCTACAAAATGACACAAAAAAACAACACAAAAACACACTATACAGTGCACTATTTCCATGATAGGGAACGCTTTCAAACACAGCTGATGTGTCCACAGAATTTCTACTGAATGAAAATTTAGTCAGAAACAAACACCACTGCCTCAGTGAGGAGCTGTTGGTGGTCAGCATGCCAAAATGCTTCAAAAGAGTCTGAACGATATGGCTGTTATGAAATAAGGACAGAGTTGTTGTTTTTTTTCAGTGTATCTTTATGTTAGAAAATTCCTTAGAAAACAACTGAGACAGAAGGCCGGTTATGATCTGATGAGGAAATGCAGTCAGGTCTCTGTCTCTGCAGCTTGGATTTGTGTTGTTTTGCTGCCTTTTTCCTACACATGCTGACTTTAACCTTACTGTCCTCTGGCCTTTCTTTACAAGAGCCTTATCAGCTTCCAGCTGGGGAGTCCCAGGGTCACTCGCTGAGTTTTTGTCTTTTCTCTTGAGCTCATCAACATCACAACAAACAGGTTGTGCAACAATAGTCATGGATCCTGAATCACACTGAATCT
This sequence comes from Plectropomus leopardus, assembly GCF_008729295.1. NCBI lineage: Eukaryota > Metazoa > Chordata > Actinopteri > Perciformes > Serranidae > Plectropomus > Plectropomus leopardus. The sequence goes on from NC_056464.1 coordinate 2,684,431, forward strand.
GTCTTAGACTTTATGACTGCTGAATGACTGAGACCGTCTGCTTATCTCTGCTTCACTGTAAAATCTGCTCTCATGAGCACAAACAGCTCTGAGGAAATTTATTGTCAGAATTGCTAAAGTTTTGGAAGGTTACAAGGAAGGTTGCAAGCGTAGTGAACAAGGCCTACTTTTATCATCCTGCCTTTTTTTTTTTTTTTTAAATATCTAACAAATTGGCCTGTATTTGGTTAATATGGTATACAGATTTTTTACAGGTCCCTACATTTCTGTTCATTTCCTTGAAAGTTAGAAAGAAACATCAGGATGACTATAGAGTAATAGAGACAGTGGTGAATTGATAGCCTTCTTTAAAGCCTCTGGAAACATGGCTTAAAATAGTAAGAACACATGTATCAAAGCAAAGCGTCTCATTAAGTATCTACAAAAATCTGAGTGAAAATAAAGGCTATTAGAAAAGCAAGTTGAAAACAGCTCATTTTGAGGATAATAGCATTTCTCCAGACTGTGTGGGCGTGGGAGATCAGGTTTTGATTGACATGGAGCAAAGCAGAGTCAGGATGGTACAGCTTGATCTGCTGCAGCCTTCTGACTCTGGCTGCGTTCCTAAATCCAATCTGATGCTCTGTACTAAAATCAGTAAGCTGCTGTTAGAAGCCACAGAGCAATCTATTTCTCCATGAATTAACCAACGATTCAGTTTATTACACAGTCACGTATTTGTACTCGTTTTTTATTATCATTTTCTGGTGGGTAGCTTAATGCAGGATTTTATGTAGGATAGGCAAATATAAGCATCGTGCTTCTGCTTACACTTTTTCAGTCATTACCACCATACCTTATTTACTTTATGCCGTTATCTAAAATGTACATACTTATTGTACATTACACTGTATATCATATTGCAAATTTATATTGTACATATTTAGATTGTACAACATTTTTAACATTTTTTAATGTAAATAGAGAATGTTACTTGAACTTTAAGGCGAACATTGTGGGAACTAAAAGAAAAATTGCCGCTATAAACATTACTAAAACATTAGATTGGTTGCATTGTACCATTCTCAGAACGTTTTTTAGAACCTAAAGTTGCTAGCTGGGAAACCAGGAGCACATTTAAAAAAAAACAACTTGACATTGAGTTGTGAGAACTAGGGGTGCCGAAATTATAACGAATTTCCAGGTTGTAGGGCTCATAACATGTGGTTCACTACATCACAACACTTGAACGTGTCCCAGCCATGGCCCCCGCTGATAGGCCTCTCCTCTGGTCCAATCACTCCGCTTTATCTGCACGTTATGCAATGGGGGCCGCCTGCCTGTGTGTCTTTGGGAGGAAATTAAAGGCAAAGCTCTCTGCCTGATCTCTCTTTCCAGGCGAGCTGAGGAGCTCCGGGTCTACCGGCGGGCTAACGGTAAGGACACCAACCACCGGCTGCTTTCTTCTGCTTAATAGCGGTGTGCATGACGCATAAACCTTAAAAATGTGAGTGCGGACCGCGGTCTACAAACACGCGCGGGCACAAACATTGTTTGAATGTGCAACAGGAGACTGCTGTTTGCAGCAGCTGTTGAGGCTAATAATATAGCAGTTACTCATTCTGGCTGCACACGAATTAATACACGGTGATGATCATTAATATGAGTCACAGATCGTGTCGTTAAACTTTATTAGGTGGTTAAACGGTTTGCACCTTCACTAAGTTGTCAAATCACTGCAACTCATCTGTACTTTTGATTGGCCAACACCAGCTACAGCGAGCGATTTGATTGGTTGGCAGGGAACGGGCCCCACCCCTCAATCAGGGGTCAATAAACTGTCAAACAGAGGAGCAGATTACTGAGCGCTGTATCATTTATTTAGAGTGAATGTTGGTTAATATTTGTGTGGTTGTGGTCATACTATCGACTTTATACTGAGAATATTAAGTTATATACAGAGAAAGTGGAGAATGACAACAACATAAAAAATTTTTAAAAAGAAAGCAATAATTACTCAGGATTATATTCTCAAAATGTTCAGATCTATTCAAACTCTTCTACATGGGACATATACAGTACATGCATTCTTGTATGGGCTTTTGATAAAGCTTCTGCAATAACATCAGAAACCCTTTTGAGCCCTCTCTGGAAACAGATTTGGAATGCGGGTGTATAACTGTACATGTGCACAGTTTGCTCTTTGGACCCCGTCTCACAGTGGAGACTTTGACATGTTTGCATACAGTGTGAGTGGGGGTCTTGTGACGACCACAGAGCTTCATCATAAAAATTCCTGCACATTTACAGACAGAAGCACAAGCGTGTTTTCTTTTGTCTGAACTTGTCTGAGTGTATCTGTGTGTTCATTGAATGAAGGGAATTGTCTCTTGGAGCTTTAGGTGCCCTTTGTATGGTGGTCGATAGGGGCAAACTCATTGCAACTTCCAAAGAACACATGCAAATAGACAAAACACAAAAAAAATTATGAAAACATCTTCATGAATTAGAGGACACATTTACACTATTTGGAGAAGGCACTGCAAATCCAGCAACATGGCATTAATAAAATGCACTACAATACATCACAAGAAAACAGAGGACTCTTAATAGGGAAATGACATTTGTTACAGCAGTTCATTCACAGCACACAACCACACATGACATGAAAGCACATCTGTAATTATCCACAGGAAAAAAAATGAAAATAGATTACCATGTTGGTTATGTTTTATATATATATGGTATAATGAGCTGCCTTGCATGGAAATAAAAGCTCTGTTCTGGTAAATCACATTCATTCAACAAGTCAGTCAGTCACGCTGTCATATATATACAGTGTATATATATGTGTATATATATATATATATATATATATATGAATAAATACACAAAGTAATACACAATAAATAGAAAAACTGAAAACTGCATTTGATACAAAAAATAAGACTGTTTTAATCATTGTTCTAACAATAAAGACCAGACCCATTATACTTGCAAGTATGAAAACTGATTTGCAGAATTTTAAATCTTAGCCCATGAAACCCTCTTTTGCAATATGAAATGTATATTTTTCTTACATGTGACATAATCAATATAGTCTAAACCTCCCTGTGTGTGTGTTTCTGCCTCTCCAGAGCACAGTGAGCAGTGAGGATGAAGATTGCAGTGATCGGTCAGAGTTTGTTCGGCCAGGAGGTTTACAAGGAGCTGAGGAAGGACGGCCACACCATCGTAGGAGTCTTCACCATCCCTGACAAGGATGGCAAGGCTGACCCACTGGGTGAGGACGTCACTCACTGACTGACCACACTTCAGCTCTTATGATTAGTGCCTGGGCCCCAGGAGCAGTTACAGTGAAACGTTAACCCTTTGAAACCTGGACTGACATAGGTTTGCTTGTGCTGGGTTCATTCACCTTTAACAAACTATTTGACCTTTGAAACCTGAGCAAATTTCTTCCAAAATATGAGGAGAAAGGACAATGGCCAATTTGGCAAAAAATGTCTCACAAATTATGAGAAATTAGTGAAAGGTGACAAAAAATAAAAATAAGGTTTAAAAAAGAGAGGAGGATAATCAGAAAAGAATCCAAAAATAGGGGAAAATGTCCAAAAAACTATGTTTATAGGGATGCACGATATTGGATTTTTTTGTTTGTATAAATCTGATATGCCAAAATATAACAACTCATTTAGCCAATATTTGATCCTGATATATCCACTTTCAGATAAATGACATAAGCATTTAGTTTATTTAATAAAAAAAAAAACGCTGTTAAGACGTACTTGAAAAATGACTTCTGTTGTGAATATAATGGTAGGGAAATCCCTTTACTCTTATCATGATGCCCCCTGTACTCAATGTTTTTCAGTGTATATATTATTAATTTATTGTGAAAAATAAGAAAAATACTTCAACCTGGGGTTGTTGTGTTTAACATGTTCACTCTGTCAATTATATTTATATATATACTATATTCAGCATTTCTAGGTCAATTTCTTGTTTTTATTTGTTTTCAGATAATTTTCTTTTCACTTTTTTAAAGAAACATTTTGTTAATTTTTGGGCCATGTCTTGTTAATTTGCTTTTGCTTTTCCCACGTGTTTTTGAAAGAAGTCAAATCAATTTGCTCATGTCTGAAGGGGTTTAATACAGATTTTTCCTCTTACCCTAAAAGCAATTATGCATGTCATGAATACACTCAGGATGGTGCCAAATGACATTTGGACTCTTCACACCACCACCTTTATCGCTTTGGCCCACTTAACTACAATAAATCGATCATGCTGTCCTTTCAAAGTTGCACAGTCATCAGTGCTGGTGTCCCAAGTGCAGCGTGTTACCACCTGATGGCTTATATCGACATGATCATCTTTAAACCGGGACAATAACCGCACTAACGTGTCTATAAATGGATGCGCAGCTCTGAGGAAGAAGAAGGAAGGGCTAGAGATTTATGTTGTTTTGACTGTCTCTGAGTTAAAACTACACATTCCAGCATTCTCCATGACATAAAAGTACGCCTCATTTAAACTTCTCTTTTTTGAGAAATGGACACAAAGCAGGTTGATCAAAGGTTCACTGTAGGACTGGGCAGTATAGCCTAGAAATAAAATCTTTGATTTTTTTCACACCAAACCCGATTAACGAGTTGAATCCATTTTTTCTCCTCTTAAAAACAAACTACAAATGTAAAAGAAGTTAAATAATGTTATTGGTTGTGTTGAAATGACTGGACCATCGGTCTGTTGCTAGCTAGTCTGTAGTGGAGTCAATCAACGTCCCCTCAGCTCTCTGTGATCTTTTCACATGTGCAGTTGTACAGATGAGGCAGGGCGACTTGGTAGCACATAGCTGGGTTGGATAGTTCTCATCATGTGGATAAACCTGCAGGCTTTTTCACTGTACGTATGGCCACCGTATCTTTATCTATATGCAGCGCGACTGCATCAGTAACAGCTTTGCAGTGGGACACTTTCCTGTGTGTGACACAAAATGATTCCACTAATGTCGCCTGCTTTTTACCGGCTGCTTGTGGGCCGACACAGTCTTCTGCATCTCGTAGTGAGACACATTTCTCCCACTCAGCTGCATGCTGAGTGTATGAGTTGTTGAAATAAATCAGTTGTGCTGCTGCCTTTAGTTGCAACAGCCTTTAAACAAACTTTGCAGCGGACTGTGGTTTGTACGAGATCCGATGCTGCGAAACTGAACCAGGTCCAAATAACTGAGGAGATTGTGTCTTTCTTGGGAACGTACTCTTGCTGTCATGTTGTTGTGTGTGTATATCTTTAGAAAGTCAGCCTGGGGTAGGGCACAGCCCACAAAGAACTACGGAAGCCCAAAGAGAGAGCAGAGGAGGAAGTTAAAAAGGAAATCTAGATTTTCATTTTAAAAATCGCCCTAAACCACAAATTCGCATTTATCGTTAACATCAGTCAATCTCCCAGCCCTAATATGAACTGAATACCGTTTGGCCTTTGGACTGTTGGTCAGTCAAAACAGCAAATGGAATACATTACCCCAAGGTCTAATCTAAAAGTATTTTTGTATGGCACATTTTTAAGAGTTTAATGATACTTTTCTCCCACAGCAACTGAGGCGGAGAAGGATGGCATTGCTGTGTTTAAGTTCCCCCGCTGGCGTGTGAAGGGCCAGGCCATTCCAGAGGTGGTGGCTCAGTACGTGGCCACCGGCGCCGAGCTCAATGTCCTGCCCTTCTGCTCCCAGTTCATCCCCATGGAGGTCATCGACCACCCCAAACACGGCTCCATCATCTACCACCCCTCACTGCTGCCTCGCCACAGGGGAGCCTCCGCCATCAACTGGTGAGTCATGTGGTGATCTTTAGGTCGAGGTTGTCATGGCAATGAGCCCAGTGTTTGACCTGATGTCTGTAACACACAGGACTCTGATCCATGGGGACAAGAAGGGCGGCTTCACCGTGTTCTGGGCCGATGACGGGCTGGACACCGGACCGATCCTGCTGCAGAGAGAGTGTGATGTCGAACCCAATGACACCGTCAACACCATCTACAAGAGGTTTCTCTTCCCAGAGGGAGTCAAAGGCACTGTAAGTGTAATGATGGGCCAATGCATTGTGGGTGGGGAGAACACAGGTTGTGCTGAGGTGGTAACATAAGGAAGAAGAGGTTTGGTATGCGGAGAAAACATCTATATTACACCCCTTTCACACCAAAGTTAGCGTGTGCACGAGGGTTTTCCGAACATGGGTAAACCTGCCTTTCTGTCAGCTGGTGTGTGTTTTGTTGGTGTGTCTGTGCGCTGTCATGGACATGACGGATCAAAAGTAAACCACAGACCGCAGCAGCATCAGAGATCTTTGAAAACTTTTCCGTAGTTTCTTCTCTTTATAAATCTCTTACTTATTCAGTGTCTCTTTCAAAGTCGGTGCAGACTAACTTGGAATAATGTTTTAGCACTGCTTGGGAAGAGACAGACGGCATTAGTGACGTGTGATGGCATCTCACAAGTTAAGGAGTTAAATTTAGGGTGTTCACTACCATCAATGCCGATTGTACACATTCCCAGTATTTTAAAAAGCCAGATGTCAGCGGGTGTTTACAGTTTTTTGTGCAGTGGGAAGAGGCTTCATAAAGATGCACATGACTCTTAGGTGTGTTTGTGTGTGGTGTAAGCACAAAATACACATTTACATGAATGGAAAAGCTGTCAGGTTTCAAGACAAAGTGCCTGTACTCTCACCTGCTCTAGTTAAACTATAACATGATTTTGTTTTGCCTCAGAGGTTAAAGTGGGTCATTTGGCACACTCAGTCTGTCTGAAGCAGTGATACTCAACTTATGACCCATGGGCTAAATCAAGCCCAGGATAGTGTGCCTGCTGACTTTTTCTAATCTACAATGAAACTGAATTGATTCAAACTCAGAATTCTTTTTCTGCTTTGAATGTAAATAAGGCGTGTGACTGTTTTAGCTGATTCTAGAGGCAGTATGCTCTCTGGTGAACGTTATGTCTGAAGAATGCCTTGAGGGATTTTTTCAAAATTAGGCACAAACATCCTAACTGATTGGATTTTGGTGGTCAGAAAATTAATGAAAATCAATAATAGTAATACCATTAAAATTTTAATGATCATGCTCCGGCTTCCTCCCACAGTCCAAAGACATGCAGCTCAGGTTGATTGGTGACTCTAAATTGCCCTTAGGTGTGACTGTGAGCGTGTATGGTTGTCTGTCTATATGTGTCGGCCCTGCGATGGTCTGGCGAACTGTCCAGGGTGTACCCCGCCTTCCGCCCGATGACAGCTGGGATTGGCTCCAGCCCCCCCGCAACCCTTACGAGGACAAGCGGTTACAGAAAATGACTGACTGACAAATGCAGTCGGGCAGGTAACGTTCTCCTGGCATTCGCCAAACCGAGACTCACCCATCAGACTGCCAGAGAGAGAAGTGTGATCCGTCACTCCACCAATTCGCAAAACCGTCACTTCTCCAGAGTCCAAGTCCAAGGGCAGCGTGCTTTACACCACTCCATCTGAAGCTTGGCATTGTGCTTGGTGATGTAAGGCTTGCATGCAGCTGCTCGGCCATGGAAACCCATGCCATGAAGCTCCTGGCGCACAGCTTTTGTGCTGATGTTAATCCCACATGAGCTTTGAGTCAGTTATTGAGTCAGCAGAGCATTTGTGACTTTGACACACTATGCACCTCAGCACTCGATGGCTCTGCTCTGCAACTTTAGGTGGCCTGCCACTTCGTGGCTGAGTTGCTGTGGTTCCTAAACACTTCCACTTTGCAAAAATACCACTTACAGCTGATTGTGGAATATCTAGGAGGGAAGAAATTTCCATATATACATAGAAACAGTGACAGCGACAGCGCAATAGCTCCACTTCTTCCATTCTTCTCTTTCACAATAGAAGCCCCAGATGGATACACAGCATCACAGCTAATCAGAGGGAACCCATTTACACACAGAGGCTGGGTGATGAGCTGTTCAATATACTTAATACTTGTACTTCAGATTTTGCTCTGGCGTCTTCTCTAAGTTTGCACTGAACATAAAAAATTATTATCTCAATTAAATTTACTGAAACAAATGTATATGTGAAACAAAAAAGGCCATTTATTATTTTGGCTGGAAAAAAATATGCTTGGCAGGTAGATTTCTTTCTACCAGCCAAATAAGCCAGTGAGTCAAAAGGTTAATTTCAGACACTGACTGTCAGACTGTAATGAGCTGACAATCTCCTACAGACACAGCAACGCTGAAAGGTTGTACATTCACTGTGGTTTTCATGTTGTTGTGTTTTACATTTTTTGTTTTTTTTTTTTCGCATTAATATTTTCTTGAACATTTTTCACATTCAACAGTGTCACCTATGGTCAATAAATCGCATGACTCATACATATAAATATAAATAATATAATAATAAAAAAAAAAATAAATAAAATTACTTAATAGAATAATAGTAATAATAATAAAAATAAAATACACAAGCATTTACAAAAACAAAATCAAGAGAAAAAAGACTACAAAAATTATAATAGGAATAATTTTAAAAATATAATAATATAATGAAATAAAGTGAAAATAAATAAATCCATATTACTACATGTATATGCTACATAACTGTTTTTATTTTGATGTTTGTACAAAAAGTGTATGTGCTGCTACTTATGGTTGTGTTTAATATGAATTTCATGAAATTATTTTAGTGTTTGTATCAGTCCTTTTTGAAAACTTTCTACCTTATTCAACATCGATTATCGTGATAATTTTGATCACGATCATCGTGATACAAACATTTTAGGCTATTACACCTGGAGTGATAGCAACGTCCATAAAGGTAGCTCTGATGTTTGGCCTCGGTGACTTGAGTGACTTGTTGTATTTCCAGGTGGATGCAGTGAGGTTGATCGCCCAGGGGACGGCCCCGAGGATCACCCAGCCGCAGGAGGGGGCCACATATGAGTGCATCAGAAGAAAGACAATGCTAAGGTAACAACACATTACTTTGCTCAACTTTACAGAAAAAGTTGTCTAATGTAAAAAAATAACACATAATACCTCGAATTGGAGATGAAAACTAAAATGATGGTAAAACACATTAAAGCTGAGACTGTTTGTGGAGCAATTTATAGAGGGGGGGTTACTGGTATTTGTGTTTGAAGGTGTGGGGGGGTCGCTTTTCATTGTCATGTACAACAGTAATAAAATATCTTTGTATTTTGGACTGTTGTTCAAAGAAAACAAGCAATTTGAACTCATTGTCTCAGGCTGTAGAAAAATATAACTTTCGCCATTACAGAGAGAAAATAACAAATCAGTGACTGCAAACGAGAATTGGAATTGGAATTGTTGCTGTAGTCCTAGATATTAATTTAAAAAGCAATCCACACTCTAATGTACAATGCGTGGTTGCCAGATATTAACCCTTTAGAACCTGGTTCAATATCAGTTTTGTTGTTCTGCGTTCAGGGGGTCCTCACGGTGCCTTTCACTAGTATTTAAACCTGTGGAATCTGAGAAAATTAGTTTGATTTCTTTTGAAAACAAGAGAACAAAACAAAGTTCCTAAAACTATATTTATTATTCTTATATTGATATATACAGTATTATGTAACAGAATTTTTTTTTCATGCTTTCTTAAGGTCATTTTTCTTCTCTCTTGTTTTTGCGAGAGAAACATAGAAAGATTAATATAATAGTAAAAAACATTTTATTTATATAGCACCTTTTATACATGGAATGCAGCTCAAAGTGCTTCACAGAGATAAAAGAGATACATGAAGGCATAAACTAACAAAAACAAAATAAGAATAATAAACACACACATAAAAATTCATATTAATAATAATAATAATAATGATAATAAAACATTAAAAAATCAAAAAATTACCAATGAGTTAACAACACCTTACAACTGAAAAGAGCTATGGCGTAAATGGGTAAACCGGTCTTATAAGGTTTACGATCTAAGGGAAGGCAAAAAATATGTTTTGAGCCTTTTCTTGAATATATACTGACTGTCGAATATGTAGTGGAATTTTGTTCCATAGTTTTGTAGCATAGGCACTAAAAGCTGCTTCTGCCACTTTTGTTTTTTTTTTTTTTTGTTGGTTTTTGGGACTATTAGTAGTCCAGAGTCTTATGATCGAAGAGCATTATTAGCGGTGTAACATGATAGACAGTCTGCTATGTATAAGTGACATATCGTTGAGAGCTTTAAAAACCATTAGGAGTACTTAAAAATCAATCCTGTATGATACAGGCACCCAGTGAAGAGAGGTGAGTATAGGAGTATGTTCTCTTCTTACTGCTGAATTTTGTACGATGTGGTTTTCAAAGCTGAAGTCTGAGTTTATAGTAACCCCCAGACTTTTCACCACTGGCTTGACTTGATGACCTAGACAACTTTAGATGTTTCTTTTCACATTAGATCCAATCAAAATAATGTTTGTTTTGTCTTCATTTAACTTAAAATAGTTTTCGCTCATCAATCTTATGACACTGGTCAAACAGCTGGAAAGTAGTTCAAGGCAGTGAGAGTCATCTGGCTTCACGGAAACGTATAACTGGGTATCGTCGAAATTGACTTTATGTTGTCTATTTCACCAAGTGGTAACATGTACAATGAGAACAGTAGGAGCGAGTATAGAAGCCTGTGGTAAACCATACATTGTATCCTGTTTTTTGGAGGCATATTCCCCTATGCTAAGCTATGCTAACTGTCTGCCTGATAAGTAGGATTAGCAACTGAGTATCTAACGTCAAAATGTAAATAGACTCAGTGTATGTGGTTCAGAGTCAAGTCAAGTTACAATGAAACTGCATGAAGAGGTGAATCAAACATCTTCCTCCACCTACCATTATTGTAATATGACATGCATCTGTTTCTATTATTGCTGTGCCTCTCTCCTCCTCTCCTCCCCTCTCTCTTTCTCTTTCCTTTTTTGCCATGATTGTATTTCATTTGTTATTTACGACATCTATTGCTCGTCTGTCCGTCCTGGAAGAGGGATCCCTCATCATCCTCTACCGCTCTTCCTGAGGTTTCTTCTTTTTTTTTCCGTTACAGGGGTTCTTTTTGGGGAGTTTTTCCTTGGGTGATGTGAGGGTCTAAGGGCAGAGGGATGTCGTACACTGTAAAGCCCTCTGAGGCAAACCATGTTTTGTGATAATGGACTCTATAAATAAAACTGACTTGACTTGACTTGACTCTTTCAGATTGACTGGAACCAGTCTGCCGAGGCTCTGCACAACTGGATCCGAGGAAACGACAAAGTGCCCGGAGCCTGGGCCGAGGTGGACGGACAGGTAACACCACGCTGTGAATCTCTCTGTTAGAAATCATATTGTCTGTTGATACATAGGTAAATCTTAAAATCTGATATGACTGCCTGTGGTTAGAAGTTAAAGTTTCAACAGTTTAGCGTGTTTTACGCTGTATTTCTGTTTTTCTCCCTTGTTTTAAATGGGCAGGACACCGTAACTCAGATGTAAACTGAAACTGATTAGCTGAGTTTTAAGTTTTAATCCTTACTATCAATAGGAACTATACAGAGAAATACTTCCAAAATTAAATGAGTAATCAAGTGTGCTGCAGAGACTGACTGTAACTGAGTTGGGTAAAAAAAAAGTGGGTTTTGGGTGCAGTCAAACACGCAAGGTGCAATGTAGATTTATTGTCATTTTTCTTAAACGTGGTTTAAGAAGAAACGTATTCAAGTATGACATTAACTTGTGCTGAGTTTTATCAGACATTGTAAGCTCACCAGCGTTGTGCTGCTTGGTGTCTCCTCCTGCAGAAAGTGACTTTCTACGGCTCCTCTCTGGTGGATAATGGCACCTCAGCTAACGGCCAGCCCCTAGAGATCCCTGCAGCCAGCCGGCCCGGGATAGTCACCAAGGCTGGCCTGGTGCTGTTTGGCAACGACAACAAAACGGTAAGTCAACAAAGATAATAAACAGGTAATTCACTCAATTCTGTGCCCCCATTGTAATTTCTGTCACACCCATTTTAATTTTTTTGGTAACTATAATACCTTGGCTGGTGCTTGTAGCTTTTGTTGGTTATGTTTAAAGAAGTACTCCACAAATTTTAAGAGGGTCCTCACACACAAAACTAGGCCATCTCTGCAATAGAATGACTCAAAAAGAAATTGGTGCTCTATGACCAGAGAAAACCCAGAAAGGATTGTTTGCTTTTGCTCAAAATATAAAAAATCTAAAACTACCAGAAGGATGCAAATCTCACTGTGCAATATAGTGTATTGTGCAGTATTGCATATGTATTGTTAATTGTTTAATTCATACATACTTTTATATGTTCATTCTACTTTCTGTGTTTTTTTGTTTTATGTTCTCCTTTTTGATATTTTATGTTCTATGTTTAATGTTGCTCTGAGCGTGACGTGCCGTGACTCTGAAAGTGCTTTGTGAGGACACCAGCAAAACTGTACAATTGTAGGCACCCTGAAGTCTGTTCAAAAAATATTTCAATTTACTCCAAAATTCCCATCAGATGACTTCATATGTTTGTCTATTTGACACATTTTTCCTTCTGTGGAGGCACAAACTTAGACTTAACCACTGTTAATCTAATGATTTTAATGCGTATTTTTTAGGTGAAAGTGCTCTTATAATTAATTCGTAGTGATGATGTGATGCTCTCTGTATGCAGCTGCTGGTGAAGAATCTTCAGTTTGAGGATGGGAGGATGATTGCTGCAGCTCAGTACTTCAGCTCCGGGAGCAGTGCTGCTGTGGAGCTCACAGAGGAAGAGAAAGCCTTCGCTGAGCAGATGAGGGTACGCACTCCTCTCCTGCTAACTCTGGGGAAGCTGAAACAAATCAAACGAGAGCTTGCTGCTTCTAAAAAAAAAATCTTGTGTCTCCTCACAGGCAGTGTGGCAGAGTATTCTGACTAATGTCAGCCAGATTGAAGACTCCACTGATTTCTTCAAGTCTGGTGCTGCTTCCATGGACGTAGTCAGGTAATAAAAGACGGATAAATTTATCTCCTGCATTATCTCCTAGATAGAGTCCAGCTGTAACAAAAGTCAGTTGGTCCTCCACTTTGCTCCAGACTGAAATAAAACACTTTAGTTTTTCACAGGTTTAGGTTAAAGATTTAAGACTTTTTATGGATGCAAAAGACTTATGTCTCAATTTTTTTGCAATCTGCTAAAATGGAACATATTGGCATGCTAACATGCTGAACTAAGACAGTGATCATGTTGATGTTAGCATTTAGCTGAACCACAGTCTACAAGCTGCTCTGTAAGCACAATTTATTTTGCCTAAACAGTGTTTGTAAGCAATTTGTTTGAAAAACATGAGCACTTACAATACTACTGTAATACTACAAAGACATTTTGGGTCATTGAAAAAAAAGAAAAAGAAAATACAAAGCCGGGGTAGAGGGTCCAGGTTTAAAAAAACAAACAAAGAAATTATGAGACTTAAGAAGTAAGTTTCCAAAAAAAGTTAACAAATCACACACCTTTTTAAGGTGAGAGAATATCAGAGTTTTTATTTATTTTTTAACTAAACTTGTATTAACCTTTATACATACATTTGAGACTATCCAGTTTTATGTCATTATGAAAACACCAAACACTGCAAACAGCCACAATGATTTTCTCTAAAAATAAGGACATTAAATCTTTCAGCCAAGAATGAAAAGCTGGGAAATTCTGACTTTTAACTTTTTTTAAAAATTATTTTTAACCTAAATTAGCTTTAAATATTTCAATGTAATGAAGCAATAAAGGCTTCACAAGTTAAATTCCAGGTCATTATACTAAGAAATGCCAATGAATCCACTTTCTGTCTTCTTTGTCTTCTGATTCCCTCCTCTCGTGTTTCTGTCCTCAGGCTGGTGGAGGAGGTGAAGCTGCGGGCCAGCAGCTGCCAGCTGCAGAACGAGGACGTGTACATGAACTGCACGTTCCAGGATTTCATCCAGATGTGCGTCAGGAAGCTGCGAGGGGAGGACGATGAGGAGGAACTGGTGGTCGACTATGTAAGTGAGATGAGAGCAGTGCTGGTGCTTCTGTCTGTTACTGATACTGACACAGGCTCGGGAAAGACAACACACTGTCTGTTATGTGTACACTGTTGAACTCCTCAGGTGGAGAGGAACACCAACAACATGACCATCAAGATGCCTCATCAGCTGTTCATCAATGGAGAGTTTGTCGATGCAGAAGGGGGAAAGACCTACAAGACCATCAACCCCACTGATGGCATGGTAACCACCCAAATATGCACTGAGAGTGAAGACAAAAAGACACACTGCTGACATAAACACTGTGTTCACACTGCAAGCTGGAGTGCTCAATTCAGATTGTTTTTTAGATCAGATTTTTTTTAAGTAGCTGTTTACATTATCCTTTTTAAAATGTGGCCAATAACAGATGACCAATGTGAACTGGTCACAGCTCTGATGTCGCCTGCACGCCCAGAAGAACGAAGACGTCACACGCAGCTCGCTGTGTAAACAAGGAGAAGAAGTCCGTAATAAACATGGAGCCCACTGATGTGACCGTTTACAGTTCAGTTTTTTAGTTATTTCATGCAGTGACTCCACGGGCAGAGGAAGAAGCAAGTCAATGTTTATTTATGAAGTTTTTTATACTAAACGGGCACAAGCAGTGGGTGAATGAAACAAAGGGCTTAGTCAGTTTCTATATAGACATTATATAAAGATGGACAAAACGTCCCCACCTACCCCCTGCTATGCCGAAGTGAGTATAAATATCAGAGGTATGAGCGTTGCCATCTTCCAAGGGTGATGTCATTGAGAGCCTGCATCTGCGCAGTAGTGATATCTGTGGTGGGATAGTTCCTGCCTAAACACCCGTCTGACCAACCGTGAGCAGCTCCATTGAATGCAAATGCACGGATTGGCTGTCACAGCTGTCAACCATGACGGAAACGCTCTCTTTAATTAATAATTTAATAACTCTAAACTCTAAATAAACTGTCTTTGGGAAAAACCATCTTTGGGAAATGTTTATTTGGTGTATACTTTGCGTTTTTAGGTCAGCCTATGACCATTCACTAACATGGAGGGGTGGGCCTTAGGACTTATACTGCAGTCAGACACCAGGGGGCGATCTAGATTGAATAGCCCCACTTTGAGGGGACTGTCATGTTGTCCATCTTTATATACAGCCTATGGTCTCTACCTATGGCCATTCTCAATGGCCACGTGCAATTTTAGATTGATTAGGTGACCCATCGAGGAAAAATAGGATGCTGACAGACTGACAGACAGAGTTTTCTTCATTTTAAGTAGGATGTTGATCTAGAGTGACGTTAAAGTCGCATTGGATTCCGATGCAGGTTACATGGCTGTTCAGGCTGAGGTTGCATTCCAAAAAAATCTGATCTGTATCTGATATACAACCACATGTGAAAGTGGCCCAAATCTGATTTGAAAAGATCAGATTCCATGTGATATGTGCCATTCACACTGTCAAATGATAACATCTGGGTCACAAAGGGGGGAAAACTTGGGCCATTTGGGCCTGCAGAGTGAACGTACAGTAGCTTAAAATGACTTTGAACTGACATGCTGTAATGTGCTGTACAGATACTCACAGAAATCTCTCTTTCAGTAAATGTTATCTTTTTAAATTTCTGCAGCTGTCAATAGGTTGCTGAGTTACAGGTATTAAAATGTGCTATATTATTAGATATCATGGCTCATTAGCATGCCTGTCAGCCATGCACAGTATCAGGTGGAAATAACTGACATAATGCAGGTATTACAGTCTGACTTTAGCTGAAAAGGACAGAAGTCTCCATCACCTAGCATTCACATTCATATTTAAAAAAAAAAACAAAAAAAACATTTCAAGTCTATAGCTGTAACTCTCATGATTTTCTGTCCTGCAGGCCATCTGTGAGGTGTCTCTGGCTCAGGTCAGTGATGTGGACAGGGCAGTGGCTGCTGCTAAGGAGGCCTTTGAAGAGGGAGAGTGGGGCAAGATGAACCCCAGAGACAGAGGCCGACTCCTCTACAGGTCAGTGCACTCAGCTCCACTCTGCAGCTCAAAGACACCTGGGGGGTATTCCAGGAAGCAGGTTATGTGTAAACTCTGAGTAATTTAACCCTGAGATGAGGGAAACTCTGTGTTATCTGTTCCAGAAAGAAAGCTAAGTCAAACTCTGAGTCAATCACCATGGTAACTGACTCTGTGAACATAACCTGTTCGCTGGCAGATTTTCTATAAGAAACACCGAGTTTCTACCTGTCTCCTCCCACCTGAAGCAAGCTGTCAGATACTGATGGTCTGCATTTTTGCAATCTGATCGATATCAAAGAATTATTACGCAGTGCCTGCAGATCTTGATTGGATGTGCTGTCATTCCCCGATGAATGTCTGTTAGAGCGGCACTGTTTTTTAATTGCAATCAATCATTTATGTTAATAACATTATGCGGCCATACATATCCAATCTTACACCACGGACAAGCGTTCACATCAGAACAAATTCTGTGCATCGTGCTACAATCTTAAAATTAGTATTTCATTGAATTTTCATATACACATCACTGCATTTTAGTACACCAATCAATGATTCCCAGGGGTAAAAAAGAATAAAATTTTGAAGGAAATCTAAAATGAAAATATTCAAAATAATAAAATAAAACAAAACTCCAATAATGAATTGAATTTAAAAAGCATCCAACAGGCTAACATACCGACATAAAATAAAAGAAAAATCAATCAAAATCAATGATCAAATATCAGTTAGCTAAATAAAAATACCATCCCCACATATGCACCACAATCTAATACACAATCATCATAGTAATTTTCAGTCCCATAAAGAAAGTTAATATTGTGTTCATGACGTGTGCTTCATATTGATATCAAATATTAATTCACTCCGCATGATATTAGGCGAGCGGACATATATGTGTTAAAACAGCATTCTGTTGGGGGTTTAAATGACTACATGTTTAAATAGCCACTGAATGAATATTTACTTTGTTTAACTTCAAATGAATAAAACCAAAGTGAGGTCGGCCTACAATCATGGCTGAGTGATAAATGTCTTACCTTTATGAGTGATGTTTTTATATTTCATTTTCAGCTGCTTCAAAGAGCATTTTTCCCTGTGGGACTGAACCTGAATGAAAATCAGAATTTATTCAATCCATCACTTTTTCACCTATATGTTACGATCTTAATGGAGTACGGTTAATGTTTAGTCGATGGACACGTGCATTCAAATTTACACATTGACACAAATGACATGGGCAGCAATTTTCTCCCATGATGCTTTTCTTTCCTTAGCTGCTGAAACGCTTTTCTTCCTAAATATGTGCTCTTAATCACCATAGGCAGCATGAGGACCTCTACTTCTGATGGAGTAAAGTAGTTTGGTTTCTGTTTCTCAGCGGTTGCCATGGTGAAAACGAGGTATCGGGGCTCCATTGATGATGGCTTTTTATTGAGGTCGAGCACGCTGTACTCAGGGTGAACATACTCAGAGTTGATTGAACTAATTCAGATCAGCTGTTCTGGAACTGAATACTCAGAGTTTCCCCTCTCAGAGTAAATCAACTCAGAGTTCGACTCGGAGTATGTTGAACCTCCTTTCTAGAATACACCCCTGTAGTGTTTTCTTTGCTGGCCACACACTTGCATCTTCACATCACATGCTCTATCACATGACCACACTGGTGCATGTTGCACTGCAGACTGCATGATACAGACGTTTATCAGCTAATGCTGCAACGTGTTATCACTCTAATTATATGACCTGTTACTAAAACTCAAAGGTTGGCTGGTTTAAGTTTAGTGTCACCATAGAATTAGCTGGTTACACATCTTGATAATAATAATAATAATGATAATAATGTAATCTGTGTAAAATTTTAAACTGGATCAAACAGTGTCTAGAATTAAGGGAACATCTATTCACATATTTTAGGCCCTTGTCCCAAATGTCCTCTGCTATTTCCCTCCCTCTGTATTTTCCCATTCCCTCTTAATACTCTCCATATTCACTTTTCCATGTTCCTGCAAATGATCATATATAAATGAAAGTGCATTTCCCTCTGCTGTGCAGTCTTTGAGTATGGGAGTAATATGTTCTCTTCCTCTTGTTTTGTGAAAACTCTGGCTGCTGCATGTTGTACGAGCTGAAGTTTACGAGTTGATGTCATGACGAGGCCAGTGAGCAGGGCTTCACAGGGGTCTGGCTTTGGGAAAATAAAATTATTTCTAACTATAGTTGTTATAGTTTCAAGTTAATAGGAGTTAGGAGCATAGACGAGGCTGGATACCAGTCCAACAAAGCAGCCAGCTGCCCTGCGTCACCATAATCAGCTGTGTGTTGTGCTCATTCTCTGCTTCTGGTCAAATAAAACACTCTGATCCATGATGTCAGCCACGTTACATCTCCTCCTCCTCCTCCTCCTCCCTCCCACAGGCTGGCTGACCTGATGGAGGAGCACCAGGAGGAGCTGGCCACCATCGAAGCTATCGACTCCGGAGCTGTGTACACTCTGGCCCTGAAGACACACGTGGGCATGTCTATCCAGACCTTCCGCTACTTTGCCGGCTGGTGCGATAAGATCCAGGTTAGACTGCTGGTTTTAACACCAGGAGGCTGGTTCTACTTAGGAAATGAAATCAAACTTATCTGAAACTTTATTTGAGCTAAACTTCACCCCCCTCATTAATTATAACTCCAAACAAATTAATTTAAGTCATATTTACATATTTTCCTGCATCTTTTTGTAGTCAATCACAATGGAACTTTATTTTGCATGTTTTTTTTTTTGGTTTTTTTTTTACATCTCTGTATGTTGGTGATTGTTTATATATGTATACCAAGTGTGTGCCTAATCAGTCATAGAATTTGGATAAATCCATGTAAATAAATGATGTGGTCTTTTCACAGGGCAGCACCATTCCCATCAACCAGGCCAGGCCCAACCGCAACCTCACCTTCACCAAGAAGGAGCCAATCGGGTGAGAGAGCGGATTCAGACTGTCATGTCTGTATTATCAGGGTTCCTGCGGATCCTTCAAAAGAATTTAAAGACATTGATCTAATTTATCTAAAAATAAGACCTTAATTGGTATTAATTGGTAAGACTTAAATTAATCCCCAAAGTCTTAAAATGCTCAGACAATTGAAGCAGGATCTGATGAATCATTCTTCCTGACGTTACATTGTAAAATCTCAAAATAATTGGAAACATCTTATTTTTTGTGAAATAGTTTAAGAAATCCATCTTCTTAAACTTGTCATGGTGGCAGACTGAGTTGTTGAATCTCACATGCAGAGTGAGAAACATAGAATCACTTAGAAAACTGACTAGAAATGCCAGATATTTCCTCCCTCTGTGGGTAAACCAAATAGAGAAGTTTATGATTATTTAGTATTTTTATTTTCCATGTTCTCTACTTTTTCAACATTTGACGTAGATAATCTAACTTTTTCACCGGACCAAAAAATAAGAATCATGTTTAATGTTACAATAAACATTTAGGCAAAATACATTTTTGGTTATTAGAAATTTGGTCTTAAACTGAAATCCGAGTGGCACCGTAAAAGCCAGCAGTGTCTGTGTGTGCATTAGATAATCAGGGTTCCTGCAGTTTAAGCAGAGTAATATTTACGGCTTAAACTGCAGGAACCCTGATTATCTAATGTGCGCGCGCACACACACACACACACACAAACACACACACACACACACACACACACACACACACACACACACACACAGAGGCGTTGAGTGGATAGAAAATGGTTCCATTGCACGTTATTTGTGATTATAGCTCTTAAAGTGATTAGCAGTGAAAAGTCCATTTAGCACCTAAAATGTTGAGTCTTCAGTCATCCAGATGCCTCTCCTTATTACACAAATGAAAACATCACAGATCCAAACAGGCACCGGTGTCCTCGGCATGTGACAATCTTCTCTTTCCCTCCTGTCAGAGTGTGTGCCATCGTGATCCCCTGGAACTACCCTCTGATGATGCTGGCCTGGAAGACGGCAGCCTGCCTGGCAGCTGGAAACACAGTGGTCCTCAAACCTGCTCAGGTCAGTCTCCACACCCGCAGTCAGCCTCAGAGACTCAGTGTCTGCGTCTGTGTCTGTGTTTGAGAGTCTGCAGCATGCTAGCAGCTGTGTGCAGGCGCAGCAGTGCTTTGAGCTGAATGCTAACATGCTGATGTTAAACAGGTGTAAAGTTTACCATGTGCACCATCTTAGTGCAGCATTTAGCATGTTAACATTTGATAATTAGCCCTACACACATGGTCCAGCTAAGGCTGATGGGAATGTCTTTTGACCTGATGATGGAGATAAGAAGAAAAGTTGGAGTCAGTTATTATAATTAATCCTGAGTGGAGCACAAGCGTACAGAGATCCTGAGACACAAGTGAGGAAAAAACATTCTGTGTTTCATTTCTAGAGCGATCAAGTGCTTGTTGTTGTTATACTCATTTCAGCCACAGGAGGCTGAAGTGCACCACTGCGCCCTGTTCTATATAAGACTAAAAAAAAAGATTCAAAAATAAAACACGCACATCCCATAGTGGGTGCTGGATCCAAGGTAAAGCAAAACGTGAAAAGATAGAGATCCTGTTATGAGTTGCAAGTTATTGTTGTTTTGTGTACATACACACGATATGCGCACATGTTTTTTACTAGTGTGCTATCCTTGTGTGTTAGACACAATGCAACTATTGAATCTTCATAAAAATTGTTATATATAATTTTTTGCATATATCTGTGTATGTTCTAATGTATACACACACTTGTGTTATACAGAGACATATGTATACGTCTTTGAAGATACCTGTTTTTATACACTATCATTGTATGTATTTTCACTATGTTTATATATTTTTGTATTTATTACTTCACTCAAGATTGAATGACCTCAGCTGTCTTTTAGTCACATGATTGTTTACATATATTTAAAATGGCGACTCATTAGAAAACGTCTGAGGAAGAGCGTCAGTGCTCAAAACGTCACTTATTTCGCAGAATAAAATCCTTTAATGGGAGCTTCCTGGTGTGCGAATCTCTATCTTTTCACTATATAAGACTAAAATCATTCCTGTTTTCTTCCAAGTGAGTTTTAACCCTTTGAAACCTGAAGAGATATTACTTTTCTTGTGCTGCTTTCAGATGCTTTTCACAGGTATTTAAACTACTGAAACCCCAAGCAAATTGATGTGATTTCTTTCAAAAACATTGTCAAAAAGGCAACGAGCAATTTGGTAATAAATGTACCACAAATTGCAAGAAAATAGTAGATTTAGAAAAATATATTTTGTTAAAAGCTGGAGGAAAAAGCCAGGGAAAAACTATATTTATGGTATCATAATTACATATTTAAATTATGTTCTAATTTATAATATATTTAAATTATTTATTATTTGATAAATATTAATTATTTATTTAAGCACTTTTTCCTTTATTTATCTATTTATTTATTTTTCTTTTTTCTTTTCTTTTCTTTTTAAAGCAATTTTAGGTAGTTTCGTCTGTACTTTTTACAAATTTCTTGATAATTTTGGGTTCATTTCCTCTGTTGCTTTTTTTCTGAGAAAATTGGTTTTATTTATTTAAAAAACATAGTAAAAAAACAAAATGAGCAACTTAACAGGGAATGTCCCGCAAAATACAGGAAATACAGGAAAAAATAAAATGGAAAATGGAAAATGTCCAGAAAACCTCATAACTATATATAAAAAATTATAATACAGAAAAAAGTAAAATATTAATATTATTGAGATAAACTAAACTTATCTGCTCAGGTTTCAAAGTGATAAACACAGGAAAAAAGGAGATCAGAATTCGAAAATGGATCTCCAGAATATCTCTCGTCACTTGCCTCTCTGGGTTTCTGTATGGCGTGGATAATAACAAGTCATGTGTGTCCAGGTGACTCCACTGACAGCAATCAAGTTCGCTGAGTTGGCGGCGAGGGCGGGACTTCCCAAAGGAGTGGTTAATATTCTGCCTGGATCAGGTGAGAGCACATACTTTCAGCCTGACCTGACACTGATTTGCAGTGATGGTTGTTGTTTTGGATCATGAAAAATGAGCCTGTGGTGAAATCATGCAGCTGTGTGAGACGTTGTTAACCTCATCCTCGTCTTGCAGGTGCTCTGGTGGGTCAGCGTCTGTCCGACCATCCTGACGTCCGTAAACTGGGCTTCACAGGCTCTACTGAGATTGGAAAACACATCATGAAGAGGTCAGAGGAAAAGCACACTCACAAACTCTGTCTAAAGAAAATGTGCCATCACTCTCTGACTGTCTGTGTTGTCCTCCATGTGAAGCTGTGCAGTCAGTAACGTGAAGAAAGTCTCCCTGGAGCTGGGAGGGAAATCGCCGCTCATCATCTTCAGTGACTGTGACATGGACAAGGCAATCCGCATGGTGAGCTCATCACGCAAGCAGGTTTTTAGTCATTTTGTCGAGATAGTTGCAGAAAATAAACCTCTGTGATATCTGTGTGTTTCAGGGCATGAGCTCAGTGTTCTTCAACAAGGGAGAGAACTGCATCGCAGCCGGCAGACTGTTTGTGGAGGACACCATTCATGACCAGTTTGTGAAAAAAGTGGTAAGTGTCCTCATCTCACACTGCTGCTGTTTCTCAGACTTTTGCTCCAATCATGAAGAGACATTTGTTTGTGATCCAGATGTCATTGCGGTATTTCAATACTGAATTGGTTCCTGGTACCAGTACAATAAATCCTCAGAGGTGGTTTCCATGAGTTTGGAGAACCGTCCCACAATGCCTAGCATTAAGGTTTATTCTCAAGCTCAGAAACAGAAGTGTGATTTTTTTTTTTAAATTATTCACTAAAAGAATTATTCATAAATCTATCTACAGTATCTATAATATTATATTATATATGTTAGTGACCGCGGTGAAAATTGTTTTGGAAAGGCTAAACACCAACAAATACGCACTAAAGCAGAATATGTCAAGAGACATGTTGTGAATTTTGGAAGTGATGACCAGCATCGTTGTTGACTTTAAGAGTGGTCATCACTTCCAAAATTCACAACATAAAACGTGGTTTACACTGAAGGTTTAAATTCCCCGGATTTCCATATTGTATATATTTTCCAAACCTTCATTTACATCTTACATTACTATGTATTATTATTATTACTATTATTATTTATGTTATCATAGAAGTTTACACCCTCACCCTGTGTTATAAACAAACTATTTCTAAATGCTAAATAGACAGGTTTACACTAAAGTGCCACATATTTGTTATCAGTTATTCAGTTCACAGCCAGTAATTCTGAACAGTTGCAGATAAAGATTAATTATATTTATACTTTTTATTGAATTAGATTCCAGAGGTGGCTCAGTAGGTTCTTTCTCACTTGTGGTATGAAGACATTTCTGATAACATATAACTCTGCTCCAGTCATAAAGTCAACAACGATGCTGGTCATCACTTCCAAAATTCACAACATGTCTCTTGACATATTCTGCTTTAGTGCGTATTTGTTGGTGTTTAGCCTTTCAAAAACAATTTTCACCGCGGTCACTAACATATTTGCTCCTTTGCTTACTGCACAGAAAAGGAGGCACACAGTTGCATTAATGAAGCACCAGCAGACCCATAAAATACTCTGATTTATGAAAGAAAGTTGATTTAACAAAGAAAGCAAATTCATTTAATCTGATGGATCGCTCTTAATTTAAATTGTTTGAGGAGGTTTTTTTAGGTGATGATGTCATAAAATATGACAACAGACATCCAAAGCTTTGTCTGAAGACCTCACAAATGTAAAAAAAAAAGTTGTTTAGAGGTGATTTATAGAGACAGCATTACTGTATCTTAGAAGTGAGACACAAGATTGAAGTGGAATTCAGATCAGTGCTTCAGTTCATTGAGAACTCTTCACTCACATACTGACATGAGGGACTGAGAGATATAAAGACGAACAAGTCTCTACACACTGAGCCCTCAGTGTGTGTCTCTGTTGCTCTGTTGTCTCATTATTGTCTTTTTCTCTCAGGTTGAGGAGGTGAAGAAGATGAAAATCGGTGATCCTCTGGACCGCTCCACAGACCACGGCCCTCAGAACCACAAAGCTCATCTGGACAAACTGGTGGAGTACTGTGAGACTGGCGTCAAGGAGGGGGCCACTCTGGTGTGTGGAGGCAAACAGGTGCAGCGGCCAGGTGAGGCAGCGTTTGCACATTCACTTCCTCCATTTTTTTTTCTTTTTACTTATGTGGGTCTAATGTCCTGCCTCGTTATTTTTTTCTGCACCCAGGATTTTTCTTTGAGCCCACAGTGTTCACTGATGTGCAGGACCACATGTACATCGCTATAGAGGAGTCATTCGGCCCAGTCATGATCATTTCCAAGTTCAAGGGCGGGTAAGGACTCGCACAAGTCTTAAGGTTCCATCTGTCGGCAGGGAGGCTTTATTTTAAAGGTATCGTTTCAACAATACTACACCAGAGGCTGTTACACAGTGGCATGACAGCGATGGAGTGAGGGATTTCCCTGATTGAATAATTACTGCATACATGGACACAAACATGCCGAGTCTGCTCAGCGTCACTATGAATAAGATATAAGTGGGATAACGTATTTTTTTCACACTCAAATTTAGGTGCTACATATCCACAGACCTCGCAGGTAGGCCTATAAAGTAACTAAAAATGACTTAAATTGAATTTAGTAGCCACCACGGATGCACCGATATGATTTTAAGATCAGATATCGGTCCAGATTCTGACAAAATAGCTGGATCTGGTATCGGATAATTAGTCAGATCCATGGGGCCAATCCATTCATTTCTATTTTTTTCGACGCGTGCTACGTCATGCGTCAGCAGCATGTTTGCAGCACAACTTTAAGCCAGATTCACGTTGCACGCAGAAGCAGCAATAGACTGCAGAAATAACTGAATGATTATATTGACTCTAAGCCATTTTTTACTTCAGTTTAAGTCTTAACCCATCACAGAGATGAGGAAATACAAAGCTGTCTGTTTTACTCAAACATCCCTGCTTTCATTTCAAAATAAAAGCCCCTTGACAACTTCTTTGTGATGCAATGGCATTAGTTGTTGACACGAGGCATTTTATTTTGAAATATTTGCAGGACCGTGTTGTCGACAATGCAGGAGTTGCACAACTTCATAAATGAGTGGAATTTGTGCTTATAAATGTGGAAATACAGAACTCACATTAGCAGGTAACCCTGCAGAAGCGTTACAGCAACATTAATGTGAACACAATAAGTATTTGTATGTTTGTTTCTAAATTTATTTTAAAAAGATATGGATGAATTAATTTCCAAAATGCATAAGTATCTTTATCTAATGAAAATTGCTTTTTCTATGAAGGTCCATGTCTATAATGCATTATAACACTTAAACATACTTAATAATACCTCTATAGTGCTGTATAATCATAGTTATAAGCACTCATGGTTATTTCTAATGCTTTATAAAAATAATCATAGCTCATTATACTGCCAATATCTATAATGAATTATGAACATACTTATAATGTGTTACAGTGTACATAATTAAAGGCATTTATAAATATTCACAATGCTTTGTAACATTTCCCACAGAGGGAATCACACCACAAAGCTGTTTAAAAAAACACCTCATAGTGATTGAATGGGAGTACTGGTGAGTAAGAAACCACAGATATGGCATTCTTGGCCATCTGATTTGTGACATAAGAAAGTCCAACATACATGAGTTGCATTGATATACACATATAGGCACATTTAAAAATGCTTTTAACTATATACACACTATAACACATTATAAGTATGTTCATAATTCATTGTAGACATTGGCATCATAATGAGTTATGATTTTTTTTATAAAGCATTGCTCATAACTATGATTATACAGCAATATAGAGGCATTGTAATGCATTACAGATATGGGCTTCATAAAAAGTGTTACCAAGATTTCTGCTTCATTTGTTGATCCTTTCCCTATCATCATTTTCAGTGCGGTCTATATGTGTATTGCTCTGCGGCTCACTGAGCACACAAGAGAGACGCCTCTGCCACTACTGTGTGAATGTTTGTGTGAATGTGACATCCTGTGAAAGTGCTTTGAGTAGTCGAAAAGACTAGAAAAGCGCTATACAAGTACAGTCCATTTACAGTTTACTCTTGTATTAACGGGGCAGTCTCTATAAACATTTTATCAAACTGTTGGAATCTAAGACAGGCTACATACCAACACAGCACAGGCAGCAGGACTCGGTATTAAAGAATGAAACCATTTTATTTGGATCCAAAGTCTATGCAAGCTGCTTTTCAAATGAAAGAATGGGGAAACTGTAGTGTTTCTGTAGTGTGGAGTAATGTCTGAAGAGAAATAATAAATGATATGAAGATCTTTTACTTTGCTGTTAACTCATATCTCTTTTTTTCTTATCTGCTGTTTCTGCATCCTGCCTTGTCTCCTCTGTCTCCCTGTCCTCTCTGTGTCCCTGTCCTCTCTGTGTCTCTGCCTCAGTGAGGTGGACGATGTCCTGAGACGGGCCAACGCCACAGAGTACGGCCTGGCGTCTGGTGTTTTCACCCGTGACATCAGCAAAGCTCTGTACGTCAGCGAGAAGCTCAACGCCGGCACAGTTTTTGTCAACACCTACAACAAGACTGACGTGGCATCGCCTTTCGGAGGCTTCAAACAGTCTGGCTTCGGCAAAGATCTTGGTAAGAAACACTGCTGCTGTGCTTCTTTTATTCATGTATTTAAATAGAGCTATCTTTGCAATTAAAGTAAAGGAAATAAAGAAACATCACAGCCAGGGTCTCATGTTGGTCTGTGTATCATCCGTTCATTCAATTATTCATTCAAACTAAAAAACGAGCGGAGAATTTCGTTTATTTGTTTTTCTGTATACAATCATGGAAGACATACGGTAATATGATGTGTTTTTTCCCATTTTGGATGCCATACAATACTATAACATTTTTATACTATTGTGGACATATTACTACAGTATGACATTTTATACCATCTTGAAAGACATACTATCGTATGATGGGGTTTTTTTGGACGAAAAATTATAGTATGACTTTTTTATGCTATTTTGGACGACATACTATACTGTGATTGTTTCATGCCACATTGGACGACATACTATGACATTTTTTGCCATTTTGGAGGACATACTTGGTTCTTGTACCAACGTGCACAACATACTATGGTATGTTGGTTTTATGCTACATTGGACAACATTAGTATAGTAGTATGATATGATATAGCACAATAGTATGATATTTTTATCTCATTTTGGACGTTATACTATAACATGACGTTTTTTTGCCGTTATGGGCGGCAAACTATATAATGGCGCATTTATGTAATTTTGGATGACATACTATATGATGACTTTTTTATGCTTTTTTGGACAACATATTAGTATATCTTTGTTTTTGCAGGCTTTTTTGGATTTGTATTTGAGATACTATATTATGACCTTTTTTTGCCATTTTGGACGACATAGTATAGTATGACATTTTGATGTAGTTTCGGATGACATACTGCACAATGACTTTTTACGCTATTTTTGCAGCTTAGTATAGTAGTATGACATTTTCATGACATTTTTTAAAGGCAAACTAGAGTTTGACCTTTTTGCGCTATTTTGGATGATATACTAGTATGATGTATGATGTTTTTATGTTATTTTGGATAGTATAGAGTGTTGTCCAAAAATCTTTTAAAAAAACATCAGAATACAGTATTACTTAAAAAAAAAGAAAAAAACATCATAGTATTGTATGTTGTCAAAATATTATAGAAAATGTCACAGTATATTATAGTATATATAAAAGATATAGAGTATATATGAAATAAAAATATCATAGAAACATCATAGTATAGTATAACATCCAAAAATCATAGAAAACATCCTAGTATATATAGTTTGTTGTCCAAAAATCATAGTATGACGTTTTTATGCCATTTTGAACGACATACTATAGTATGACATTTTCAACAACATACTATTCAATTCAATTCAATTTTATTTATAAAGCCCATTATCACAAAACACAGTTTGCCTCAGAGGGATTAACAGCATACGACATCCTTCTGCCCTCACATCATCTAAGGAAAAACCACCCCAAAAAAAACCTGTAACGGGGGGAAAAAATGGTAGAAACCTCAGGAAGAGCGACTGAGGAGGGATCCCTCTTCCAGGACGGACAGCAGTGCAGTAGATGTCGTTAATAACAATTAAATTACAGTAATGACAAAGAGGAAAGAGAAAGAGGAAAGAGAAAGAGAGAGGGAAGGAGGGAGGGAGAGAGGGGGATAGATGCAACAGCAATAATAGTAACAATAGTATATCATTTAATAATAGTGACAGACATAAAATTACTAAATGCACTCTATAATAACGTGATGTTACGTGCAAATACTGTAGGTGCTGATAAGAGTCCCATGCCTATATTAATAGTGGAGGCATGACGCATAATAATGGCAGTAGAAGGTCGTGTCACCTCGTGCAGGATCACGGCATCTGCGCAAAACCAAGGCCCAGGACACAGGTGCAGCCCCAGACAGGACCACAGCAACAGCAATGTTTTCATGCCATTTTGGACAACATACTATAGTATGACATTTTCACGCCATTTTGGACGACACAGTATCGCATAATGTTTTCATGCAATTTTGGACAACATAGTAAAGTATGACGCTTTGATGCAGTTTTTGACAACATACTATAGTATAATGTCTTCATGCCATTTTGGACGACATACTATAATATAATGTCTTCATGGCATTTTGGACGACATACTATAGTATAATGTTTTCATACCATTTTTGACATACTATATTATGATGTTTTTATGTCATTATGGTGGACATACTATAATATTACTTTTTTATGCTGTTTTGGACAAAAAGCTATACTATGGCTGTGTTATGCCACACTGGGCAACATAGTATTTTATTAAGTTATACCATTTTGGATGACATAATTTAGTATGAAGGTTTTTTTTACCGTTTTATGCTGTTTCAGTGGATAAACTGTAATATGAAATTAATAATTTTTTATGCCATTTTCAATGACTTTATAGAATAGCATAAACATTTTTCTAAAATTTTGCAAGGCATACTTAAGTATGATGTTTTTGTGCCGTTTTGGAAGACCTACTTCTACTACCTACTACTTTTTTTATGCTATTTTGGACCACATACTGTAGTATGACTTTTTTTTCTGTTGTTATGGACGATACTATACCATGCCTTTTTTTTTTTTGCTATTTTGGATGTTGAAGTATCGTATGACTTTTTCATGCCCTTTTGGACGACATACTATAGTATGACATTTGTTATACTATTTTGGATGACTTAGTATAGTATGACATTTTAATACCATTTTGGAAGACATACTACAGGACAGTTTTTTGCGGTTTTTGACAAAAAACTATAGTTTGATGTTTTCATGTTGTTTTGGACAACATAGACAGCATGTACCTTTTGGCCCAACAGCTCGTTGTTAGCGCTGTTAGCTTGTTTACTATATTACATGAATGCTGCTGTCACACTGAATGTCCTGTGAAGCACTTTCAAAGTTTCAAACTTTGTATGGAAAACAAAACAAACAGTTTAATCTTTCTTTCTTAATTCTTAAACTTTCAGTTTAATATTCTTATTGAACAGCCAGATCCAATTTGACAGGCAGAATTCTGAGTCAGATCCAGCCCTTTCTCTCTCAGGTCCTGAATGTGTTTTTACTGATTGTGACTGTGATTTCATCATTTCATAGAAATTCAATAAGACCAACAAAGCATCTTGGCTCCATTCTTTTCAGGAATTTCCACGTGTTCAACAAATATAAAACATTTATTTAGTTCACATCCTGCTGCAGAATTTAGACAGTGGACTCGGGTTTATGGTGATTAATATTCATATTAATTGTCAGTGTTTCTGCTACTACAACAGGACAAGAGGCTCTTAATGAATACCTGAAGACAAAGGCAGTGACCATCGAGTATTAAAACTCCAGGAAGAACAAGCAGCCGGAGCTGCTGATGTGTGTGTGGACACTGACAGAGGAGAGAAATGTGAAGGGGCGAAAGGTCATCCAAGTGAAATCAACGTCGACCTGTAGCCATGTCTCTCATTAGTGACTACTGACTATTAATACTGTATGTGCCTTAACATGTGAAACTGTCTAACACATGATTATAGAATCCTCTCAGTAACACGCCTCTTAGGCACGCTGTAGGTACAAATGTTGTCCTAAACTATGCAAATTAAGAATGTTTCTAGGCAGCCCAAGTGACCTCTGACACTGTCTCCTAATCAATGTGACTGAGTTACGAAATAGGAATATTTTGAACAGATTACATTCATTTCTAATATGGCTTACATTAGGTCAAAAATGTCTAAGAAATGTAACATTTCTAAAAACAAAACAAAAAGAGTTGTGTTCTGTCATAAGTAAAACCTGCTGAGCACCTCTATGCTGTGGACCTCTTCATTCCTGCTGCTGAAACATCTTTAGTTAAACCCTTTGAAACCTGGAGCAACATCACTTTTCTTTTTTTTGCTCTCAGACGCCTTTCACAAGAATTTAAACCTTTGAATCTTGACCAAATTGGTGGGATTTATTTCAAAAGCATGGCAGAAATGTTCCACAATTTGCGAGAAACTAGTTGATTTAGAAAGTAATTTTTTAAAAAAAACTAGAGAAAATGTCTGGGGAAAAAATAAAAAGCTAGGGGAAAATTATATAGTTTTATGAGGTTTTTTTTATTGATTTTTTGTAGATAATTTAATTGTACTTGCTACTAATTTTTGGTTAATTTTTGGGTCATTTCTTCTTTTGTTGCTTATTGCCTTCTTCCCATGCCTTTTCCAAATGTTGATGACCAGAGCTAATGTTTGAACTGTCAGTACGCTAAAAGGTTTGCTAAAAAAGCACATTGACAAAAACATGCAATCTACTGACAGGTGAAGTGATTAACAATGTTCATCCTGTTGCAATGCAATGAGAAACCTTGGATGCTGGCATTCATGAGAATGATTTGACATGCATCATCCACCCAAACACCCATGTAGACCACATAAATAACTTAGTGGCAATGGCACTTTCCAGTGGCAGCGGAGCCCCACTAGGACAATGTGCCCTGACACACCACAAAAACTGCTCAGGAATGACCCAAACATCCTAACATAGAAACAAGGAAGTTGATCTTAATACCAAATTCCACAGATCCCTATCTGATTCAACATCTAAGGGATGGGGTGCAGGAACCTTATTGGACTGGAAAGCAGCCCCCTACCCCTCTCCCTTTATTTGTTTGTTTGCACATAAAGAGGAAAAAAATGTTACAAAATAAGTCACTTACATACAGTGATTCTGTTTCAATTAAATACAGTACCAAATTATTTCCATCAGGGCAGATCTCATCAAAGAAAATAAATAGCAACTTCACCATGGTAAGATTACCACCAATGACTTTTAATACAGTGTGTATCTCAGGCTGGTCAACAGTCAGTGAAATCTTTTGTCTTCCAGTAAATCTTACTCTTACTAAATATGACTAATCATATTGAAGTGTCCACAGGATGCTGGCATGGACTAAAGTATTGAATTTACAGTAAACTAACAAGTAATAAAAGGAACAATGAAGACATTTTTAGATTTACTTTGGCTTTTATCATATGTGTGTCAGACAGAGAGGAAATGTTTCTTACTTCACACTATAGGAACCACTTCAAGTGGGGTCAGTAGACTACTTGCTATCTACCAGTGTGTAAAAGAAAACACATTTTATATTGTTATTTTTACCGGAAATGACGTGTTATATCCAGCAGAAAATAGCCTGTTATTAGCAATGTTCCTGTTTCATCAGCTTCAAATCCAAAATGTTGCACATTTTCTTAATTTACAATTAACTGCCATTTAAAATAGAAACATTTAAATTTTTTTTAAAAATCCTACAGTGTGTATTAAATTATTTTTGGTGGGGAACTTTTATTTTTTTTAAAGAGAATTCACTTGTCAAAAATTGTCAAAAACGACAAGGTATATTATGTCGCCCAAAGATAATCAAAAACGACATAGATAATCAAAAACGACATACTAGTAAATTGTGCCCTGTGGCTCGGTTGGTGGAACCATGTGCAGGGGCTGTGTCTTCACTGCAGTGGCTCCAGGTTCAAATCCAGCTTCTGCCCTTTTCCTTCTTCTCTCTCAAACTATCCTATAAAATAAAGGGAAAATGCCCCCAAAAAAATAATCTTTAAAAAAAAAAAAAAAAACGACATAGTATTGTATGTCATCCAAAAATTGTCAAAAACGACATAATCTAGTATGTTGCCCAAAAATCATCAAAAATGTCATAGTATAGTAAGTCGCCCAAAAATCATCAGAAACAACATAGTATAGTAATTCACACAAAAATTAACAAAAATGACATAGTATTATATGTCGCCCAAAAAGTCATCAAAAACTACATAGTATATTGGGGTGCCCAGTGGCTCGGTTGGTGGAGCAGGCCCCCCATGTGCAGGGGCTATGTACTTGCTGCAGTGGCCGCAGGTTCAAGTCTGGCTTCTGCCCTTTTCCTTCTCTCTCCCCCTTTCACACTATATCTGTCCTATCAAAGAAAGGCATTGAAAAAGCCCCAAAACTTTATCTTTAAAAATTACATTAGTGTAGTAAATTACTCAAAAATTGTCAGAAACGACATAGTATAGTAAGTCGCCTAAAAATCGTCAAAAACAATATAGTACAGTATGTCGCCCAAAACTCATAGCAAGACACGTTATAATAACAACGTTGAAAAAAGGCCCAAAATATCATAATTTAGCATGTCAAAAAAATGGCCCAGACGCCATAGTATAGTATGTCGGAAAACGTAAAATTTTGACATATCAAAAAAATGGCTGAAAACTACATATTATAGCTTGTAGAGACACATCATGTTATACAATGTAAAAAAAAAGTCATAATTTAGTGTGCTGAAAAAATGACATGAAATGAAAAATACATAGTAAAGTATGTTGTCAAAGATGACATAGTATAGTATGTCGTCCAAAAATCAGCAAAAACAACATATTATAGTAAGTTGCCCAAAGATCGTCAAAAAAGACAGTGGACTATTTTGGCCAAAAATCATCAAAAACGACATAGTATAGTACATCACTCAAAAATCATCAAAAATGTGATAGTATAGTAAGTCGCCCAAAAATCATCAGAAACAACATAGAAAAGTAATTCGCACAAAAATTGTCAAAAACAACATAGTATATTGGGGCGCTCCATGTGCAGGGGCTGTGTCCTCACCGCAGCCGCCACTGGTTCAAGTCCGGCTTCAACCTTTTCCCTTCTCTCTCTCCCACTTTCACGCTATATCTGCCCTGTCGAATAAAGGCATTGACTAAAATAACACAGTATAGTATGTCATCTAAAAATTGTTCAAAATGACATAGTATGGTATGTCGCCCAAAAATCGTCAAAAACAACAAAGTGCAGTATGTAGCCAAAAAATCATCAAAAACATCATAGTATAGTGTGTCACAGAAAAATCATCAAAAATGACATAGTATAGTATGTCGTCCAAAAATCGTCAAAAATATTATAGTATACTACTTTGTCCAAAAGTCGTCAAAACTGTCATAATATAGTCCAAAAATAATCGGAAACAGCTTAGTATAGTACGGGTCCAAAAAAAACTACATTGTATAGTATGTTGTTCAAAAACGTCATAGTATAGTATGTGGTCCAAAATCACTAAAAAGACAGTATAGTATATCGTCTAAAAATCATCAAAAATGTCATAATATAGTATGTCTTCCAAAAATAATCAAAAACGTCATCATAAAGTATGTTCTCTAAAAATAATCAAAAACACGATGGTATCGTAACTATACAATGAATATGACGTTTTGATGATTTTTGAATGGCATACTATAATATGACAGTTTTCATGATTTTTGGTAGACATACTTAAGGTCAACCACACCTCCTCAGTTTTATCTAAAAGTTTCTCTCTTCCTTGCTCAGAGTTGCTGTGAGACCTTTCCTATTGGAATGTGGTTCCCTATCAATAGTAGTGACAATTTTTTTTTACAAATGTAAGCCTTTAAGGTGTGGACACCCAGTGGAAATAAAATGAACTGTAACACAATATGAGACTGTGGAAGTGCTCTTTGTGTGATCCCACTGCTGCACTGCTGAATTTTTTAATTGGTCAAATATCTTTGTGTTACAATCACTTTATTTCTGGCATGAAATCATGACTGGGTTAAGTGGGAGGTGTAGGCACAACTCCAATGTGATTGACTACAAACATCATCGCTGCACCATCTTATATCTGGCATTACATAAACTCACTGTCATTCCATGGTTTTTCTCTTGCTTTTTTTCTTTCCAGTGCTTTCTTCTCTGTTTGAAAAATACTTAAGCCTCTCAAAACTTCTCTTCCCTACTCCAAGTTAGGGCTGGGCGATATGGGCTAAAAACTTTTAGTCTATATCTCAATACGGGGAGTGCAGAATTATTAGGCAAATGAGTATTTTGACCACATCATCCTCTTTATGCATGTTGTCTTACTCCAAGCTGTATAGGCTCGAAAGCCCACTACCCATTAAGCATATCAGGTGATGTGCATCTCTGTAATGAGAAGGGGTGTGGTCTAATGACATCAACACCCTATATCAGGTGTGCATAATTATTAGGCAACTTCCTTTCCTTTGGCAAAATGGGTCAGAAGAGGGACTTGACAGGCTCCGAAAAGTCAAAAATAGTGAGATATCTTGCAGAGGGATGCAGCACTCTTAAAATTGCCAAGCTTCTGAAGCGTGATCATCGAACAATCAAGTGTTTCATTCAAAATAGTCAACAGGGTCGCAAGAAGCGTGTGGAAAAACCAAGGCGCAAAATAACTGCCCATGAACTGAGAAAAGTCAAGCGTGCAGCTGCCAAGATGCCACTTGCCACCAGTTTTGCCATATTTCAGAGCTGCAGCATCACTGGAGTGCCCAAAAGCACAAGGTGTGCAATACTCAGAGACATGGCCAAGGTAAGAAAGGCTGAAAAACGACCACCACTGAACAAGACACACAAGCTGAAACGTCAAGACTGGGCCAAGAAACATCTCAAGACTGATTTTTCTAAGGTTTTATGGACTGATGAAATGAGAGTGAGTCTTGATGGGCCAGATGGATGGGCCCGTGGCTGGATCGGTAAAGGGCAGAGAGCTCCAGTCCGACTCAGACGCCAGCAAGGTGGAGATGGGGTACTGGTATGGGCTGGTATCATCAAAGATGAGCTTGTGGGGCCTTTTCGGGTTGAGGATGGAGTCAAGCTCAACTCCCAGTCCTACTGCCAGTTTCTGGAAGACACCTTCTTCAAGCAGTGGTACAGGAAGAAGTCCACATCCTTCAAGAAAAACATGATTTTCATGCAGGACAATGCTCCATCACACGCGTCCAAGTACTCCACAGCGTGGCTGGCAAGAAAGGGTCTAAAAGAAGAAAAACTAATGACATGGCCTCCTTGTTCACCTGATCTGAACCCCATAGAGAACCTGTGGTCCCTCATCAAATGTGAGATTTACAAGGAGGGAAAACAGTACACCTCTCTGAACAGTGTCTGGGAGGCTGTGGTTGCTGCTGCACGCAATGTTGATCGTGAACAGATCAAAACACTGACAGAATCCGTGGATTGCAGGCTTTTGAGTGTCCTTGCAAAGAAAGGTGGCTATATTGGTCACTGATTTGTTTTTGAATGTCAGAAATGTATATTTGTGAATGTTGAGCTGTTATATTGGTTTCCCTGGTGAAAATAAATAATTGAAATGGGTATATATTTGTTTTTTGTTAAGTTGCCTAATAATTATGCACAGTAATAGTCACCTGCACACACAGATATCCTCCTAAAATAGCTAAAACTAAAAAAGCCCCACTGCAACTTCCAAAAATATTCAGCTTTGATATTGAGCCTTTTGGGTTCATTAAGAACATGGTTGTTGTTCAATAATAAAATGAATCCTCAAAAATACAACTTGCCTAATAATTCTGCACTCCCTGTACATGATATATATCTTGGTATTTTTAAATCCTCCTCCTCCATCCTCCTTTAAATCTCCTCCAGAACACTTTTTTAAAGCTAGAAATGGGAGACAGGGTCAAGCATTACTTTTTTTTCCAAATTCCCTTTTTGATTTGACAATATTGAAAGGCCATTGGTGCTTTAAAAATATTAACACAATTCTGTTTTTGATCAATAAGTAATGTAGATAAAATGACAAGTGGGTCAAGGCAAGTTTTTAAACAAGTACAACTGTCTGATAAGTTTTTAAGCGTGCATCACTTTACTGTAATGCAACCTTTAAAATCAGGGAAAGAACAATCCATATCACGATGTAACAATATCCAATATCTAAGAAATAGTATCATATCTCGATATGATATAATATCTTATTATTGCCTAGCCCTACATATAGTTTTTCACCTTAGAAGCTCTCAAGGGCTAAGATGCTTTATGAGCTTTTATCTTTACCAGGACCTAATCCTAACTTTAAATTCTAAATAATGTCAAAATTCTGAGAATTTTCTTAGAATTTCATCACTAGGAGCAACTCTCCTGACCGTGGTGATAGCTGTGCTGATGCTGCGACCCTGCCTTTGGTTGTGCTCGTGCTGTGGCTGTACTGATACTGTGCCCCTCGCTCGCCCTGATCGTGGTCTGGTCCTGGTTGCGCCGATGCTGTGATCTTGCCTTTGGACAACTCCCTTTCACATATGCATGAGACTGTTATCATCTCTATCAACATCATCATAGAGAGCAATTACTAATTTCACACCTACCATTACTGTAATATGACATGCATCTGTTTCTATTATTGCTGTGCCCCCAACCCCCCCTCTTTCTCTTTCCTTTTTTGCCATGATTGTATTTCATTTGCTATTTACGACATCTATTGCTCGTCTGTCCGTCCTGGAAGAGGGATCCCTCACTATCCTCTACCGCTCTTCCTGAGGTTTCTTCCTCTTTTTTTTCTCCGTTACAGGGGTTCTTTTTGGGGAGTTTTTCCTTGGGTGATGTGAGGGTCTAAGGGCAGAGGGATGTCGTACACTGTAAAGCCCTCTGAGGCAAACCATGTTTTGTGATAATGGGCACTATAAATAAAACTGACTTGACTTGACTCTTAGTACTAGGAGGATTTGTGAGTGAGGCAGTGGCTTAAAGAATCCACTCTGCAAGTTGAAACCAGTGTGTGGTACAGTGTGTAACCTGTATAGACTCAGTATTTTACAGCCCGGCTCGATTCCAACCTGCAGCCCTTTGCTACGAGTAACCCCTCTATCTTTTCCTTCTTTCCTGTCTACAGCTATGACACAATAAAGGCAAAAAAAGCCCTAAAAAAAATAGACCATAAACCTGAGCTTGGCCATTAAACCGCACATGTACATTACAATACATTTTTCAAAATAAATGAACGCATGTCAAATAGGTTAGATATTTATCACAGTAATGACATTAAAAAGTGACCGAAACGCTTCACGTGAAATACCATCTTCTTCCCCGCTCGGACCGCCATGATGTGCGCAAAACATACAAGTGAGTCCCTCAAATGACAAATCACAATGGTAGTTTTCAAAAGACATTACCATCATGATTATTTTATTATCAAAATGCATTACATCTCTTGCTTCTTAAACCTTTTTGGAGGGGAACAATTGAAATAGTTACTACTATGATCTGTGTAAAAATAAAATAAAAGCAACAGAATGATCTTTACAAAAAACAAAAAAAAAAAGAGAATGCAGCATCTGTTTTCTGGAGGAACAGACCCAATGATTAGCTTCCAACCATCTGACACAGTTGGTCACTCAGACCCTAAAACAAAGATCATGCGATAAATTCAGTGTACTATATTTTCTCCATACAAGTCTATATCACATTTCTTTCTATACAAGTACACATAATCATACATATTGTCCTATTGTGTCTTTTAGGCTTTATTTCTTTCATTTTAAGGTGCTGGTTAATTTTGGGTCAATCTGTCAAACATTCATGTAACATGAGTACCCTTCTGTGTGTAGGTGGACTGGGGCGGAGGGGGCAGTGGGTGTAGTGGTGGGTGGGGTCCAGTCTCGTGACCGGGGCCCTCGGTCCTTGAAGTCTTCCACACAAACGCGGCTGGGTTTTTTTTTTTGTTTATTTTTAAACCACATCCAGTCCAAAATAAAAGTCTGAGAGGGAGGAGAGGACCCTCCTGCTGCCGCCCAGCTGTCAGCTTAACGTCGCTTTGAGGTCCCACTGCGGCGGTCAGGACGACCTGCTCAGTCAGTTTGTGAGGATTGAGAGTGGAAAACAAAAATACAGCATTCTGTGGAAAGGGAAGCAGCTCTCACAAGAGAACGTTAGCAGCTTTTTACCTCGGTTCAATAAACAATCCAAACACTCCTCAGAGATCCCCTCCCCTGGTTTCCCCGCTGTCACACGGAATGCAAGGATTGGTCGGAAAAACGTACACATATATATTAAAGAAATCCTGCAGGATAAAAACAGTTTGAGCTCAGAAATAAAGTTACTCTCCTCTTATTTTGTTCCTGCATCCCATCACCATATGATTAATATGAATTTGGCAAAAAAAATATGGATATAATGACGAGATGAATGCAGCCGTATGTGGGGAACGTAACTGGATTTCAAATTTATTTGAACAAAAAAAAAAAACAAAAAATAAAACAAGAATGCAGCACCATGAATCATAAGATCTGTATGTCAAGTACAATACGTGAGGTCTACAGTGGAGTAGTCCTAATGCGAAATCAAAACAGTCTCCAGTGGGGATGAGAAAACAGAGGAGAACCAAAACAAAACAGAACATTGGAACCAACGGAGAACCTCCAGAGAGAGAGAAAGGGCTGTTTTTTAATTTTTGGTGAGAGAACAGAAGCTGGCAATCATATGGAATGATCCTATCCAGGGAGAGACCCCCCCCCCCGCCTCTCTAAAGCAGCTGTAGAACGGATGATTAACATGTGGTCTCTGCTTACCCCCCCTTTCCAAATCAAACACTTATTTACTGCAGCACAGACTCGGCCACTCACCAAATCAAAAAAAGTAACAAAAAAATAAAATAAAAATAAAACAACTCTTGCTTTCTTTCAGTTACATCTCAGTATGTATCCAACCCAGGTACCATGGCGACAGGTACGGCTTTTTAGAACTTTGTACAGACATTTGTGTGGAAGTTTTGACTTTCCGACATTATAGAGCCTGTTTGCACGGTCCGGCACATGAGGAAACACTGGGGACAATTTCAAGTTACATGTGATTTTTTCTTTTTTGTGTCATCCAAATCGCTTTTTCCACCGATTCCGTAATGATGTCCAAAGTCAATGATTAGCTTTGTGCAGAATGTGGTAAATTTTTTTCTTCTGAAAATAAAGAAAGAAAAGACAGAAAATAAGAAAAGGAGAAATCCGTAAAGAAGTCCTTGCTCCTCTTAGGTCTGTACATTTCTCCTCCCCAAACTCCCTGTGCTCCATTTCACTGCAGCTGCAGGGGGTCGAGGAGGTACGCAGCTTCATACACACTCACACACACACTCACACGTACACACACACTTGAACAAGGTCCTAAAAGCTTCCTGACTGTGTCCGTACTCCGGGTCCCTGGAGGGGGGAGTGCTGGAACTGACTGAGGCCGGTCCCTCTCTGTGGGTAGTGTGTCGGCGCTGCGGCCGACAGCAGCCTGGAGCCGGCCTGCAGCGCCGCCTGTCCCGGGCTGCCCGACTTCAGGCTGCGAGACGCCTGCTGCTGACTCCCTCTGGAGGCCGGGGCGCCCGAGTCTATTTTAGTCTGCCCGTGGGCTCTGGGTCCCGGGCTGGGAGTCCCTGCCAGGCCACTGCTGTTCAAAAGGCTCGCTTTTAAGTGGCTGCTGCCATAGCTGTGGCCGCCGTCCACGTTACTGCTGCCACTCTGCTGGTGTAGAGAGCCCGCTGGCGGCCTGGAGTCTGACGAGGAGGAGGAGGTGGGGGTGTGACTGGGGTAGGAGGATAGAGGGTGGTCCTGGGACACTCCGGGATGAGAGGTGGGGAGGCGTGGGTAGAAGTTCTGGCCTGATGAGGGACTGTAGGAACCCCGGAATGGAGAGCTGGAGGTTTGCTGGAGGAACGACGGGCTGTCGGTCTGCCGGTGGCTCTCCGATGACTTAACACACACACACACACACACACACACACACACACACACACACTTTTTAATGTGGTGATAGTGTGAATTTTTAAAAATGTTTTGTTAGTCCTGAGGCTGATGTCTGTCATATATAGCCCTCTTTAAAGACCTGAACTCAGTCCTCCTGAAGTGGACCAGAAAGCAGACTGAGAACAGAAGAAGGACTCAGTTCTTTTTTATGCTCACATTTTCACATCATTTGACAGAGGACTCTCTCTGGTTCACATCAGCTCTGATGGGGTCTCTCTATCTGTCTGTCTGTCTGTCTGTCTGTCTGGAAGGAGTCAATCATCACATATCAATTTATTCTTTCAATTTGACCGAGTTGCAGACTCACTCCAACTGAACTGCACACACATGAAGCAGGAGGAGAGAGGGGAAGACGCTGGCCTGACGGCCGCAGACAGCAGTGTTCTGCAGTTGCAGTCAAGAAAGGACAAGGGAAGAAACGACAATATACTTGCCCCTTGCTCCCTGATGATCTGAATAAGTCGCTAAATGTGTCTCCTGTTGCTTTTTTTAAAAAAAAACATCGCAGAGAAGGTCTGAAAAGCCACTAAATAGTAATAAAATCGGCACGTAGTAGTCCTCTCTTCCTGTTACTCTGGGACCTTCTATCGTCGTGTTCATTTGGTTTTGGACGTGGAAATGTTTTTTTATTGCACGACATCTGTAACAGTGTCCCCTACATTATAACAGTGAAAAAACACAGATTGCAGGAAAATCTCATCAATGGCAGGGAAAGTGTTAAATGATAAGTATTAATACCATGGGACAAAGCCGTCTGCAGGTATCAACTAACAAGCCTCATTTTCAAACAATTGTTTGTGGCAATAAAAACTATGAATAATCTATTTCACGCTGAAAAATAAACACATTGTTAATAACCAAAAAAAAAAAAAACATTTATAAACCTTTAGTAACAGACTTCTATATCATTTAGCAACAGATTCCGAATCATAATTAGCATCTGAATTTGTGTTGATGTTGAAGGCTAGAAAATTCTCATTCATTTCTAAATCTTGTTCATTAATATCACGGTTAAAAACATATGGTTTAGGAACAAGTGATACAGTGTGTGTTTTGCAGGCTACCTGGTGTGAGTACACAGAGGGACTGTATCTGTGTGGACTCTTCATGGGAGAAGCCATGGACGCTGCCTGCATCTCATATCGATCTGCATCTGAAAGCACAGAGGGGAAGGTCAGCTCCAACACCAGAAATCATTGGTGAGGTTAAAACACAACATATATTGCTCTATGTTGACTTATACCCCTTTCCCACCAAAAATACTGCATGCATTCTGTTTTTTTAAACACGGGTGACCCCATTTAATATAAGCAATTCACTCCATTCCCACTGCCAGTGAACACACCACACAAGTCTTTCTTTCCGTCAGCCTGTGTCTGTGTGTGTGTTGTTTTGTTGGTGTGTCTATGTGATGTCACACACAAGCCAGTGAACAGGTAAACAGTAGACAGCAGCAGGAACAGAGGTCTTTGAGAACTTTTCAGTGGTTTCTTCTCTTTACAGATCTCTGACTTATCCAGTCTCCCTTTCAAACTTGGTGCAGATATATTTGGATTGGTGTTTAAGTGCTGCTTAGGAAGAGACGGAGGGTAATAAGCTTGTAATGTCGTCATACCAGATTCCTTCTCTGTAGAGCCGTCACTCCTCTTGTAAATCCGCTCCATCTTGATGCTTCGTAGCACTCGCTCCAGAACCCCCTGACCTTCCCTTAGACGTTCAACAGTAGTGGGGACCATCCTGGGAAAAACAGAATTTCATAGGTTATCTTCTGATTTTCATCAGGACCAATTTATGAAGACTATCGGACAGCTTTTAAAACATGACTTAAGAACTTCCAGGTGGTATGACACGCATTGAAAAACATATTAACCCTTAGAGCCTGCTTTAATATTACACACACTTATACTGCTCTGCGCACAAAACATTGCTTTACAAAATAAAAATAAAAATAAAATAAATATATTTATATATATATAATATATATATATATATACACACACACACACACACACATTAAATATACATTAATATTATTTCATTATTATTATACATCAATAGTATTTTTAAGGTAAATTTTTTAACAAACATCAGTCCGAATCATAAATATCAAATATTCATTCATTTTTTGTTATGATACATATTTTTTTAGATCTATGTTTATGATCACAACCTGGGATATGTCAATGATTAGCAGCAACATTGACTGTAACAGTACACCTATTAATATTAATACTGGGGCTGCTGTGGCTCAGAAGTAGAGCAGGCCATCCTGAAATTGGAAGGTCAGTGGTTTGATCCCCAGCCAGTCACATGTTTGAAGTATCCTTGGGCAAGATACTGAACCCCATATTGCTCCTGTTGCTGCGTCATCGTGCAAGTGGAGTGTGCATGCGTATGAATGGTTACTGAGTGGCATCTTGTACGGTAGCCTCGACCACCAGCGTGTGAATAGGTGAATGTGACATGTAGTGTGAAAGTGCTTTGAGTGGTCAAAAAGACTAGAAAAGCACTGTACAAGTACAGTCCATTTACCATTTACACCTAGTGGAAATAGCATGTATTTGCTCCATTAGCCAAATATGGTAAAAATGAACATCATCAGTTCAAAAATAGCAAAAAAAAAAAAGACTAATTCCATGTTTCTGTACTTTGATGGCTATGGGATCAAAAGTTGCAGTTTGAATGGGTTTCAATGGAGCATTTTTTGCACTCAACAGTTTGAATTTATCAATTTAGTTTCCACAGTGTATTTTAAACTTATTTATTATCAGCTGAGCTGGACATTCCAAGATTAAACAAAAATACACAATCTTCATTCCATATGCATGAACACATTATTAAAACATTATTAAACACATTATTAAAATTATGAATGAAAAGTGTTTAAAATGCACCAAACAGTCCCTAAGAGTTGTATTTGAACCATTTAGTGAGGGGAAGGAAAGTAGGAGGAGGAAAGCAGGAAAGTAAATGAGAAAAAGGGTAAAAATAGATAAATAAATCAATGTGTGTGTGTGTGCAGGCATCAGCAGACAGAATGAATAACGCCAAACCAGACTCATCCTGCAAACAGTTACACGATATGTAACTAAACCAAAGCAATTGATGATTTATTTGTTTATTTGTTTTCATTGTCTTTTGTTTGTTTTTCCTCATTTTTATTTTTTTTTTTAAAGCATCTTTTCATTATTGTTGTTGCTTTCTTATTTTTTATCCCATATCCAATCCAATACCATCACTTTGTTGACTTTGTATATGATTATTTGTATGCATTAAATGGTGAATAAAGAGTTTAAAAAAATAAAAAAAAAAAAACTATAAACTATAAAACTATTTAAACTATCAATTTTAGCTTCTCACCACTGGTTGTTGCTGTCCTGGCTTCTGGACTGCGCTGCCGAGCCCTGGTGGTCTGGAGGGCTGACCTCCTCTATCTGTGGGATGGAGGAAGAGTGTGCCGAGGAGAAGGAGCTGTGTGGGGAGGCCGGAGGCTGCATTTGCTGATGGCAGTGGGGATGGTGGGAGTCCTGACTGTAGTGGGAGCCAGGCCGGGTGGGGGTGCTGCCCAGAGATGAGCCGCTGACAGCAGGCTCCGAGTCGCGACCGCTGCCCTGCTTCCTCTTTCGGTACTCCAGCAAAGACACCTGAGGCAGCAGAGGGGTCAGAGGTGCTGTCACATACCTGCTGTTTAACAACTGACACACACTCTGATGCGCAGGTTCATACAACCTCATGTCATTCACACTGACGCTCGGCCACTGACTGAAACACGCAATCATTCACCAAAACTGCACTGAGTGATGGGCAGACCGCATGCACCACACCAGAGAGCACTCACCTGTTAACTGTTTGTTCAATATGACAAAAAGAAAAAAAAACACACCTTCATCACCATGGAAATCACCTCGGACATGAGAATGACACTGTATGTATCTCTAGTTCTGTTCCATTCCATTAACAAACTCGTAGTCATGAGAACGGCTTGTACTGCGGAGCACTGTGTGTGTCCTCGATGCACTGTTAGTAACATACAGCTTTGACGAAAGAGCAAGCAACTGGAAATGCACCACGCCATGATGCAAC
Organism: Plectropomus leopardus; assembly: GCF_008729295.1. Lineage (NCBI taxonomy): Eukaryota > Metazoa > Chordata > Actinopteri > Perciformes > Serranidae > Plectropomus > Plectropomus leopardus. The sequence continues at coordinate 2,728,756 of NC_056464.1, forward strand.
CACGCTGAAACAACATCTACACAAACACTCACATACACAGAGTTCAAGCACACACACACACAACATATACACACACCTCCACTATTAACGATGAGAATGAGAGCACTCATCCCAGCTTAATGTCATCATGACACAGAGAAAAGCTTGTGGGAGTAGAGGGGGGTATGAGAGAGGCAGGGAGCGGGATGATGAGCACACAGTCAGATACTGACATGGATGGCTCTTGCCTGAATCTAGTGTAATATTACACATAGGGGAGACTGGAGCAGGCAGCTGAGTTAACACAGCGACTGGTAGTTACTACCAAGCACCTGGTGTCCAGCTAAGGCTGGACAATACGGCAAAATATGATCACAAATTATTTTTCCCATATTGGTCGATATCGCTATTAATAAAAATATAGAAGGTGATAATGACTCAAACCAGAAGAAGAAGTAACCAGAGGGTTCATTAGTTCAACTTTAGAATATTAACATATAATATAGAATAACAAACATTTAACTGTGCAAACACGACTTGGTTTAAGGGCCGTCCACGCCAAGAACGAGAACTATACCTGTAACTAAAACTATAACAGGATAGTTTTAGGAATTGTACAATGCCATCAGCAGCAACATGCCCGAGCAACCAGATCGAGTCTTCATGGTCACTGTTAAGTTTAATAAACTTCTCCAACTCCAAACATTTAGCAGGATCAAGGACACATTTTAATTTATTTTTTTTTAAACTTTGTTTAAAAAATTACTAATAAATCTACCCTCTACCTTGTACTGTATAGTTTTAAAAATCACTTCACTTCAAGTGGATGGTGGAGTCCACAAAACAACTATGACTCAGTAAAGTTGTGAACGATGTAATTGTGAATCACTCCTAGAGCGCATTCACGAACGATAGACACACAAACGTAGATCCTAACATCTAATTTGGACCACACAATGTTTGTTTTATGTTGAAAAAGATGAATGAAGTTGTGCACTATTTTACTGTTTGCTTTTTTTTTGTTATTCCTGTGACTTTAGTCATCAGTAGTTGATCCGTCTCACTGACTGTAGCAGATTCTGGCCAGTAGATGGAGCTGCTGACTGCTGTCAGGAGAAGAAGATGAAAGAAGAAGTTCCTCCAGTGCTTAAAATATCAGCTTCTTAATATCAGCTGATCTCTTTCATTCAGGATTTAGGAACAACCTTTAACATGCTGTAATCACTCAATCATGCCTACTGACGGCTGTGTGACCCAGTGCAGGGCTGCAGATGACACAGAAAAGGAATTTTTCGCTCAGACACTGGCGGGGGTCTCTAAAGTTGGTTTTGTCTTCACTGATGTCCTCTTTTACCATCGCCAGAATGTCAGCAAATTGATGATGACAGCTAGACCTAATAGAGTGTTTGATCCTCCCAACTCCTGCTGTCTTTGAAGGATCTGGTGAACTCATATCCTGGTTATCCTGGTTTTCTATTTGTTACTCCTCAGCCTCCTTGCAGCGTACAGCAGCAGCAGCTCATCTATATCCATTTTTGTGAGTGCATAGTGTGTGCTCTGTGCCACTGTTTACAGAACATTATTGGTCATCAGCGAGAAACTTGAATAAATACAGCTGACTGAGAGAGAAATTGTTGATGTATTTACAGCAATATTAAATAGTTATTAGAGGGAGAATTATGATATATGGAATAAAAAGGATTTTGGGTATCGGCTATCGACCAAACTGTGATTGAATTCCAATGTGATTTCTGTCCTCACATTAAAAGGACTTTGTGATATGACCAGCTGAATCAACACGTTGGTTTAACATTACATTTGGCGGGGGGAAAACTGATGAATCATGTGACTGGGAAAGCCTATTAAGATTCAGAGAGGCATCCACGGAGTGCTCTGGGGATGGCATAATTCTGTGAAACAACGTGAATGTTAGCATCACCCTGGTTTGTCAGTAAGTCTATGGGATTTTTCTATTAGACTTTGGATTACTGCAGAAAATAAGCTCCCTGGTACAAACGTTTATGATACTTTTGAAGCCTAAATGCAATCGCCAGAAGTAAAAAAGCTAACATCAGGCGATAAACAAACTACACTACGGCTGCATGACTACAAGTCACCACCACTGCGAGACTGTAAAGCCACCTTTAGACAAGAATGGCCCTTCTAAAAAGAGAAAAGTCTTTTCTTTGTATATTTAAATAATTCTGCGTTCATATAATAACACTGTGAAAAAAATCCTGGTGTACACGAATCTGCAAAAAACAACCGAAAACGCTGTAGTATGCATGCCAGGCCAGTAGCTGGCAGTGTAACTGTGTTATGACACACCATAGAAGAACACCAGGTGCAAAGATAAAGTGCAGCTGCGCTGTTCTCACAGGATCCTCTCATTGCCAGGTTCAACTATGACAGAAGGGGTGGCATTTTCAAGATTACACTCTGGAACCTGGTTTCAAGTTTGTGTTTTTGGCTCCCCAAAACCCTGTAGCCATGTGAACCTAAGGCAAAACCGCATCACATTTCATGCAAGAATCATTATCATGTGAATGGCCCCTAAAGCTGTGTTCAGCGCAGCTTTGCATTATGACCTTCTATAGTCTCATTTAGCCACTTGTTAACAACTAACAACTTTTTTACGACACAAAAGCTTCATAGTTCACAGTGGGGTATTTTTCACTGACGTATTTTATGACATTGAAAATGTGAAAGTCATTTGAGCTTGTGATAACCACAGGCCTTAATTCAGGCTTGTAACCAAAAACACATTAAATAACCCATTGGCTTTGTGACGGGGGGAACCACGAGTGCTGGAATGCTAACTCACTTCCAGTTTTCAGCGCTCATTTCTGTATTCGTCATGTCCTTAATTTACCTTGAGGCCCGGAACTTTCCCATGGTGCCTTATGGTATTTTTTTGCTGTAAACAACACCTGTAAATATCCAATGTTTAATATTTATTATTTACTATTACATGTTATGATTATTTGATTAACTAATCTATTTTTATTGAAGTCTGTTTGGGTTTTCCACTATGCTGAGATTTTGTTGTGAGGGGTAGGAGGGGTGGGGTTTGTGAGTACCTATCTGCTCACTTTAAATGATTAAAAACCCAATAAAGATAATTTGAAAAAAAAAACAACGCTTGTAAATGACAGCCTTGCTTGTAGCAGAGGTGGATGGAGCATTGATCTGTTTGGAAAGAGCCATGGATGGGATGGAGCAGAGAGACCCCATTGTGACAATTCATGAACCATCGGCCTCTTGTGTTGAAGGCGAATGGATGAACCTTGACACACTTAAATGGATTTGACTGAAATGGCAGAATAACTTAAAACTGCTGCTCAAAACCATAGAGTCAGAATTCAATGTGGGTTTGGAGGAGGGGGCGGAGCTTTCGGAGCATGGGGTGGGTGTTGTATGCAGATGCAAAGAAACAATATTTACATGCACACTTCTAAAGATGTAGTTGTAGGGAGAATATTCACCATATTTTGTACTGGCTTGTATTCACTTCTTACTGCTATAGCCTGGTAATCTGGCTTCCCTGTCAGCAGACTAATGGTATGCTGGTTGGCCCTCTGCCTTGGAAGAAAAGTGGAAGAGAGACTTGGCAAAAAGTGTCAAGGAGCAGCGAGGGGGGAGGAAGGGGACTGAGGGAGGGGAGGGGGGGAGGGAGGGAGGAGGGAGGGGGAGGAAGGGTCAAAGCTACAGAGTCGACATCATTTCAGGTAGAAACAGAAAATGGATACATATGTTTTTAGATGCCTGTTGCTTTTGGATTTGATCACCTGACACATAGGAGCCATTGATATATCTAAGACAAAGTCAACGAGCAAAGACAGAGCAAGGGGAGAAGCACATCATGAGGTTTGGCTCTTCAGGTTGCACACTCAAAGTCATTCGTTCTTGAGAAGAACAGATGAAACGCTATCTGATTCAAAACATTTGTCACATTCTCATCATTAAAATGTGGAGAACTTGCCTTCTTCTTTTGTGGTGGGTTGCTGGTGTGAGGAGGTGTGCCACTGTCCGGGTAGCCTCCTCCATAATGAGGCTCGCCGTAGGGTGACATGGAGCCGGCACCCACATCTCCCAGCAGCCCCTGGCCGCTGATGGAACTGTGGAAGGACTCTGCTGGGGAAAAGCCACCTTCTGACTGGGAGAGGTGGCGCTCGGTGGCCACGGGGTTCCCCAAGTTAGCGTTGAGGGGCGAGCAGGTGTATATGAGGTTGAACTCTGTCCTGAAGGCCTGCTCCCTGTTCTGGGAGGTTAGCTCTGACGAGGGACAGGACACTGGGTTAAGGGAACTGGTCCCTACAGATGATGGGCCCTGGGAATCGTGGCCTGAAGGACCACCGGGAAGGGAAAAGTCATCTGAGGTCACAGCCACAGGGCTCTCCAAGCTGGAGGGCAGTGACAGGTCTGGGAACTGAGGCCGAGGGATGTCAAAGTCTGTCTGAAGACACGGCTGAGGGTGGAGAGGGAACAGAGGTTCATAAAAAGACAGGAGGGGAAGAAAAAGTGATTACACAAAGTACAGACACAAGCCAGCAATTGAAAGCATTGAACTGTTTGCATCAGCAATTAGGAGTCAGTGGCAGAGAGATGAGATCGTACCTCGGGAGAGATGGACTCTGGCCGGTGAACAGGAGACGCCTCAGGGGATGATATGTTCTAGAGACAAAAGCAAAAGCAATTAGACACACATGGTGTGTCCCAAATTATAAGCAAATCAAGTTTCACTGGTATGTTGATGTTGAAGTAGTTCTCGTCACGTCTCGTATCTTTAAACCAAAATTAAGAGTTAATCACATCAAGCACCAAAAGGTTTATTTGCGTACAAACAATAACTCTCGTTCCATGATTAACAATGTTCCTCGGATCTAATTTTGAATAATTACTTACACTAAATATACCCCGGGGGGTTGTGGAATTGATTGACCTGACTCTGAGGTACACGTGTTTACACATATTAGTGCTAACTGTCAATCGCTTTATGTCTTAACATTTATATTTTTACACACACAGATTACACATACTAATGTTATGTTTAAACATTTAAATATCTACATACTAGTGCTTATTGTTTATTATTACTGTATTTCCATTTTGATATTTATATATTTATATACCTGTGCCTGTGCTTATTTCTACTTGTGATAATTCTCTATGATGGCATCAGAGCCACTTTAATGAACCACAATTTCCTCACGAGGATCAATGAAATATTTCTGATTCTGATTATGCATTTATGCGCCATTACTGTATGCAAATGTATAAATATCACAAATTGTGTTTGTGGATCAGAGTGCGCTTACTTCGAACTGCAGCGGCGTGTTGCAGCGGCTGGCGGGCAGTGAGGGCATGGGTGAGTAGGCCAGGCCGTTGGGCAGCAGGGAGCCGCAGGGGGTGTGGAGCGGCGGGTGGAGGGAGTCTTCTGGGAGTGGCGGCGTGATGGGTGACAGCGGACGAAGCAGGTGGTCCGAGGGTGCTGGTGTCGTCTCTGGCATGTACTTGGAGCGACGCTTCTTAAACGGTGCGTTGATTTCTGTATAGAAAACATGAGATGTTGAAATAAAACATGTAAGGAACGAATACACTTCTAGTTTGAAGAAGGTATAAAACAGACGACACACAAGTGTAAAATATACAACACTTTAAATCTGGGCTGCACCCCTCATTTAATGACACCTTTAATAATAATAGCAGCCAATTGCTTAGTTCTGATCTATAGTTCCTGTTTTTGTCAGCTTTGGTGCCGTCAGCACACACAGCAGTAAATGAGTCACTGGATGGGGGTGGGGATGCACGTACCAGTGGACAGGGGGTTGGGGGTAGATCTGCTACTGGTGCTTTGCTGGGAGGAGGTGGACTCTGTGCCGTCCTCCACACTGGCCGAACAGCTTTCGTCCTCCACCTGCTTTATCCATCTCTGCATCAAAACATAAATTAAACAAATTCATATTTGTTTAAAAGACATTGAAAGAATCTTGGTTCAACTTATTTCAACATCTCAGAACATCTTGAGTTTTATAAAAGAAGAAACGAAGATGACAGAATTTAACATATTACAGAGAGTTACATCCAGTCACATTTGTGTTTTAAGGAGAACACACTGTGTGAGCAATTTACGGTTCATGGCAGCAAAAACAAGAGCTGTACATTCAGATTATTTTTAACCAACAAGCAAAGCAAACTGCACAACATTTCATGCAAATATGGAATTCTGTGGTAAAAAATTGAACTCCATTTCAGGAATTTTAAAACTTTCCGTTTTAGATTAATTGTTTAAAGGGGATCTACTTGCACTTTTTTAAAAAGCATACGATATTCTTTTGGTCCAAGACAGTTCAAAAATATTAGTAAACATGAACAACTCCAAATGCCAAAAAGCAGAGTGGTAAAAATCAAAGTTGTGATGTCACAGTGTGAAGTGTGGAGCGGCTCCAGAGCCAGTGAATGGTGGAAGATGTTCTAGATGAAACTGAGAGCAGCCAGGGCAATGTTCTGAATATATTGCTACAATTTCTATTTCAGAATTGAGAACACTACAACAGAATAAATCTCCTTTGGTTTGACAAAGAAAACAAACTCTCAACAAAATCAGGCTCACATTCTTTGTCTTTGGAGCAGCTACAGACTTTATACTTGATGGCATCACAAGTTTGAGACTTCCTTCTGTTGTTTCTTGCTTTTACAGAGAGTTCAGGTTCACAAATTTGCCTGACCTTTCCCAGGCCATGGAAAAAAAACAGTTTTACTTTTTATTTACTTTTTTCAGTTTTGTATTTGTTTGTTTTTGTATGTTGTTTCCTTAAGTTCACTCTACTGGGTCTCTTGAAAGGCGCTATATAAATCCAAGCTATTTTTATTATTACTATTATTATTATTACTATTTGTATTATTATTAGCAGTGGTAGTAGTAGTAGTATTTTGGAATTTTATTTTTGGCGGTGTTCCCCTTTCAGAACCTGCCTGAAATATCCTTTCACTAAGGATAACAACATTCATCCTACGTTTTATATTAATACACTCCATCTCTCTACACCTTGCTACAGCTCTCACCTTCTTGAAGCAGCCATAAGTGCCGTCCATTTGGAGCGGGCGGGGCCGGCGTCTCTCGGGGTTGAAGGGGGAGCCGAAGCGGACGTAGTGTCTGGGTGTGGTGCAGATAAGCGATGAGTGGGAGAGGCCTGGCAGCATGTTGAGGGTGGTGGCCAGCACCGTGGGGTCAGTGGTTATCCGCAGCGGGCGCTCAATGGGCACCTCCTGATGGACCTTTTCCCCTCCAGGGATTTTATCATTCAACCACTCTGTCACCAAGTACTGGGGACAAGGATTTATGATTAACTGTGTGTTTGCTTGGAAAATTCAAAAAAATCTGATAAAAAAAAAGCTCAACTGGATCATAGTACTGCCAACATCCTACAAATCATTCCTAGAGTCTAATTTCCTCTTACCTTTTTGGTCTTGGGGTAGCGCAGGTTGCCTCTATTGATGCAATTTAGACCCTGGCCTTCTCCATCAAGGAGATGACCCCCGAGGCCACTCTCTCCGTGCCCATGTTCAGCACCATATGGGCCCTGAGACCCCTCCTCGTCCAGGGAAACGCCCTGATCAGCTGATGACAGTGTGGCTGCCATCGCTGCCGCCGCAGCGGCTGCGGCAGCTTGCTGGGCGAGGGCTTGGCGCTGCCGCCGGGCACGCTGGGATGAACTTGACCGGTAGCGAGAGATCCGACTTTTGGGCCGAGGCTTGGTGGGTCGTGGAGGTTTAGGGGGAGCTATCGGGGCGGGCAGGTTGGATAATGAGGTCTTTTCTTCAACTGAAGGCGTTTCCTGAAAGAGAGGGTATGAATAGAATAAATTGAAGTAGATGCAACACACACACAAACACAACAAAGTAAAAAGTCTAACAGGTGTGGATGAAACGACCCAATTTCTCTCACTGACCATGACGTAGGTGGTACGGCGTGTGCTGACCCCCACTCCAGTGTTGTGGGGTGTGGGAGTGTTCCCAGCGGGGTTTCCTGCCCCGTCCTCACTTTCCACACCCTCCTCCTTCACCTCGGCTCCTCCCACTCTCCTGCGCCTCCTCTCCAGGTTGTTATATGTCTACATGGACAGGCAAAGACACAAGAGGGGAGTTACACAGAGAATTACCTCAAACATTGTTTTCTTCTGAAACACAAATGTATTGTTGGAACAGGACTGTCACAGAGAACAAAAACACTTTTGAAAAGTATGCTTGGATAGTGTAACAGCTGTATGGAAAATAGTTAAAATGTCATACTCTTTTACTGGAAATGACAACCCCATTTTCATCCACCTCTCCTTCCTCTCCCTCTTCCACCTTCAGCTCATCCAGCAGTCTCTCCTGATGGCACAGACGGGAAGCACATGATGAAAACATTGTTCTCAACTAAAAACATAAGCAATGTTTGGCTAATTTAGGTAGAATGTGTCTAAAAACTGCAAACAGACTTTTTATAACACTTTTTGCTTATGTGGTAACATTAATATTTACTGGAGGCTTCATTCTATGTTTAACCTTACATTAAAAGATATTTATTGGGAGCAACACTTCCTCTTAAGATGGTCAAACACATGCACAGAAGCACTTGTGCGCACACACACACACACCTCTGTGTCACTGGTCCCCTGCAGTTCTTTGGCCTCTGGGTGCTGGTCAAGGGTCTGGTTGCTGTCACCGGTGAGGCCGCTCTCCAGCTCTCTCCTTCGGGCTTTTCTCCGTCGGGTCTCTGCACCGACCAGGGGGGAGGGAGGCGGCAGGGAGGGGGTACTGAGCAAATTCTCCCTTGGGCTCAGGTTGTGCTTCTGCACGGGGCAGTTCTGGTTGCCCTTATGGCACGCACAGTCCACCTTGTAATTACTGTTGGTTTATTGAGAGAGAGGGGCAGACGACACTGGAGAAATTGCCAGAGGATGGAACACAACACATTCTGTAACAGCAACAAGCCTCCACCTGAACATGCACTCATATTTATGGTATGTGAGGACTTGCACAATTATCATTTACAGCTCATTTATACTCCCTTTATGTATGAAAACAATGCATTTTTTTCAAATGTTGTAAGGATCATCATTCCATGCATCCGCATACATCCACTAGATGGCACTAGAGAGCAGAGTCAAAAGTCTCTAACAGCAAACAAAGCCATTAAATACACTGCAACATGTGGACGGAGACTTCTACGCACTGTTGTCACTGATTCATTCATTTACTACTCATTTACTTACTATTAATGTATGAACTGGAGAGCTGTTAGTTTACATCTTACAGTGAATAAATCTTCACATTTAGCAGCGGCATGGTAACAATCTAACTTAGTGAGCGGTAGTGGTTGTAGTATGAACAGGTGAGGCATGTGTTATTGCGTCTGCTGAGCTCAGACTATCGCTATTTAGTCACATTAGCAACCATGGAGCACCAGTGCGACTTGCAAATCTTTGTAATATATACACTGGAGAGCTGTTAGTTTCCAGCTTGCAGTGAATGAATCTTTATGTTTAAAAGGCGCTGCAATGATAGTTTATCTGTCTGCTAACGCTAACATTTGACTGTTGACCCGGAGCTTCAAGTTCAGGGCAAAAACAGACACTTTCAACCCGTTATGAGCTGGGTCCTACAAAATTAAAGTACCATGGGGAGTGCTTTGATTTACTTAATTATAACAATACTTTATTGAACATCATCATAACATTAGTTTATTTAACTTTATTTTATGGCAATAGCAACTTTATTTAACTATACTGTAACTGTAGTTCATTTAATAATTTTGTATTTTAGTAGTTTCTAGTAGTTTAGAGGGAAATTTTCAAATATTGAGATATGTATCGTGTATCACAATATAATCTAAAATATTGCAATTTCATTTTACAGTAATATTGCCCAGCCCCAGTTCAAATGCAGGTGCAAGAGGGATATGGGTGGAGGAGCCATACTTACCAGCTATTGAACTCGTAGTCAAATCCAATGGTGACCTCAGCGTCCTTTGTGATTTGACTGACGGCGTAGATACACAAGTGGATCATGCCATCAGCGATCATATGCCGGACCTGGAGAAGAGAACACAGGCACAAGTTATTTTAGTTTAAATCGAAAAATACAACCATGAAAAGCAACATAATAAGCAGGCAGCGAGATTCTCCAAAGCTTGGGGGCTGACCTCAGCGTTGGGCGTACAGGACCTCCTGATGAAGCGGGCGTCATTTCCAAAGGTCCTTGCATCAACACACATCTCTACATCATTAAACTTTGAGTAGAACAGCACAAATGGGTAGGGTCTAGAAAAAACAGGATGACAATGGCATCATAAAGCCGCACACAGGTGATACAACAGGTGAGAATGCTGGAATTTGTGTATATGTCTTTGGTCCAAAACACTGACTGGATAAAGCTTGCTTCCATCTGGATGCAGATTTAGTAAGCGAAAATGCAGGACTAACAGACTGAAGAATTTATTTGTTCCTGCCGCCATTGCTTTTTTAAATGATTCAATGTGATTTTAAATGTATTGTTTTATTGTATGTACTGTATGCACTTATACACTTCTGCTGGCTGCACAAGAATTTGCCCTTTGGGGGACAATAATGATTTCTTGAACTTAAACTTAAACCAAACAACACAAATAACCAAGATCTCTTACTTTTTGAAGAAGTGCCCGTTGACTTCAAACTGTTGTTTGAGCATGACCTTTCCCCGGTATTCAATGATGAGCGTGTCAGCTTCCAGGTTCTTGGCTGCTCGAAGGATCTTCCTGTGTTTCTGCACCCGTGTGACCCGCCCCAACTGGAGCTGCAAACAGCAGATCACAAACCAGTTATTTGCAAATGCAGAACATTTGTCAAGGAGAAAATTACTCACTCTCTTTGGTCACACCACAAAGTTAAGCTGTTTATTTAGCCCTTAAGTACCATTTGGCTCATTTTACGTACTTTTCATGCTTCATTTTTGATCATTTTGGCTGTGTTCATGCATATGGCATAAATTTTGGCAAGATTGTAAATTTTTATTTAATCTTGGAATTTCCAGCTCAGCTTCTACAGTAGGCCTAAAATACACTGTGGAAACTAAATTGTTACATTCAATTGATGATGTCATTTTTGCCATATTTGGCATATGGAGAAAATACATGCTTTTTTTTACTAGGTGCACTGTCACAATCAATGTTACGGCTCATCAATGACATATCTCAGGCTGTAATAATCACATAATAATAATAATAATCTACCTTGCATGTAGTTTCTTAAAAATAATTCTTTTTCAGTGGGTTTTTTTTTCATCTAGAAATAAAATGGCATAATGACAATAACCTGTTTTTTAAAAGGTTAAAATTCTGAGAATTAATCATTTATATATATTTATGATTAGGACTGATGTTAGTTTAAAAAAATTAACTCAATGAAAGTAAAAAATTACATGTATAATTTTTTTTTAAAGCTTGATATTAGTGATATGAGTGTGTGCAATATTAAAGCAGGCCCTGAGGGTTAATGTGTTTTTATGCACTTTATTATTACTGGATAGTTACACAGAATCTTTTGTAACGCTATTTTTTTTGCACATGCATGCATTGTGATACACAAGATAAATCAATATACTGGTCTGGTTGAGTTGGAGTTTGTTTGGTTCAGGAGTCGGACTGACCTGCATCTGTGAGCCCAGCACTGTGTTGTTACAGGCCAGCTCAGTGCGGTTGATGGTGTCCATGGCATCGACTGAGGTGTGGATCTGTGTGGTGGAAGGAGGCGTTGCAGTGCCGCTCTCGGCCTTTGAGACGGTGGTGCTGGCGGCGCGGTGGAGTTGGAGGAGAGTCTGGACGTCAGCGCTGTACTGATTGGCCAGAGCCTCCTCATACTGGTCCGTCCACTGGCGGATCCTGCTCTCCCATCCCTCTGCTGTGTTCTCGTCCAACACGCTCGCCTCCGTTGTTGAGTTCTAGGCAGAAGACGAGAGGGAGTGGGTTGCAACCGGAGGGTTTAATTCGCAGTGAAATAATAGCATTAGGCTGAGTGAGAACTGAATAACTTAACATAAAAGTGAGGTTAACTCCAATATTACCTTCATCCTCATAGACTTTCTAGAACCTTCTCTGAAAGCCTGAAAGAGGGAAAATTAACTCACATCAATGCATGGATCAACCTGCAACTGTTCAATCAATCCAAAATGAAATTGAGGTATTCTCAATGTATTTACATGCACATGAGGATTCCGGTTATGAACGGGCTTTTGAGTTATCCTATCTTTGTGTTTGAGAGCATGCAAATAGTCAAGCAACGTAACAGAAAGTGGTATCAAAATTAATATTTCCCGTCACTCACATCTCCAATTGCTGATTATTTTTGTAAAACATCACAGGTGCCTGTGCAAATACATTGCAGTAATCAGTAACCTAGATGCAGGTATTTATAGGAGGATATAATGAACATTTCTTTTTGTTCCATGTAAATATATCCCAAATATGATCAAAAACAGGATAAGCCTGATACCTGATACTCATGTCTGTGTAAACACACTCAATGTGGCTTGTAAGAAAAAATAACAGCTTAATATTTGGCGTTGATCTTAACGTTGATCATTTTCTTCTTTATCTGTCAGGATTTTAAGGTTTGTCAGGTTTATCTGTCATAATCTGTTGTCTCAAACAGTTGCATACTTTGACTTTCTTGCCCTTCGGCGTCCCGCGGGCCTTCTCTGTGCTCTTCTTTCTCTTTTTGGATTTGCTCCTTTTGACCCGATTGACAGTGAGTTTGATGCTGGTGGGCGTATGCTGGGTGGCGGTGTAAGAAATGGTGGAGGGTGACACCTCTTCGTCACCGCTCTCGGTGGCACTGCTCTCTCCAGCTGCAACCCCCACAAAACACCATCAGAAACAAAACACATGCATGGTCGTCACGGAGCACTTAAAAACTGAGGGAAGATGAATTCACCAAAAAAGACACAAAACAACGTACCTGAGACATTTTCTGTTTTTCTGTGTTGGCCTTTTGCTCCTTTCCTCCTGTCAAGTCTCCTGCAACAAAAAAGGCGGTAAAACACATCAACACGAGACATCAACGAGCCGCAATGCAGATACAAAACAAGTCAAGTCATTGTTACAAAGTTCATGACAATGTGAAATCAAAAAAACTCCTGCACAGACAAAATCTATTTAGCAGATTTTGAGGAAGGCTATAGAAACTGTTAGCCCAGCATTTTTGAGAGGGCTGTTTAATGTTGAGGAGCAATCACACTTAAAACTTGAGGTTTAGAAACACAGAGTAAGATATATATATATTTTTTTTTTTTAAAGATTATTTTTTGGGGCTTTTATTGCCTTTAGTGGACAGGACAGTTTTAAGCGTGAAAGGGGGAGAGAGAGGGGATGACATGCAGCAAAGGGTCGAGGCCAGAATCGAGCCCGTGGCCACTGAAGCGAGGATACAACCTCTGTATATGGGGCGCCACTCTATTCACTGAGGCACCAAGCGCCCCTAGAGTACTATATTATATAGCCAACAAATGGACAGAGGGTCCTGACATGAATACATCCCGCAGCATTTTGAAGAATATCACTTGTGAGGTGTATTATGTGAAGGCACACTACCAGGTTTTGCATCAAATACAATAAATGAAACATCTTGATGCAACTATAGCGCCTCCAGGATTTCATGGGCTGTTTTTGTGATATTTGTGGTCTGAAATGCCTGATTTTGCGGCAGCTTTCCTAAAAAATTGCAATGCAAGTTTTCTTTCCATCATTAGAATTTGCAATTTTTTTATGTTACAATTATATAGGATGCAAGTCATGATATGATGCATCAGCCCAAATAGTGGTATAGTTCTATTTCAATTTAATATTTAAATATTTTAGCTGGTCCAAAGTTTTCTTTGTCTTATGTAAGTCAAAACCAGTCAGTATAGTTTACACCGTGTGACTGCTGATCCAGCAGCTGGAGCCTTTGCTTTTCCATCTCTCACCTGCAGTTGTCACATTTGATGAGCAGGCCGTCCGGCGTCAGGCTGCAGTGACACCAGCTGGCCACAGCCCCGTCCTCCTCTGAGGAGCTGTCGCTGTCGGCTGAGTTGTCCTCAGTAGTTTCGTGATAGCGGGAGCCGCGTACCATGCCGTTGAGATCCATGCGGGGAATGATGGTTTGGGAGAGCGGGGAGGCGGGGGGGGTGGGGGGAGGGGGTGCGCCATAGTTGTGATCCTGACAACACACAACGGAAGACTGTTGCATCTTCAAACAACGGGTGTTCAGGCAAAAGGGAAACGGAAAATGGAGACGAATGAAAATGAGGGCAAAAAAACAGGTACGTGAAACAGTACAGCTGTTAATAACGGAAGTAGTTTGTGGTTACAGAGGGCTAATAGTAGGATAGACATTCATGTCTTAAATCAAACTCAAAGCACTGACAACCCTTAGTTTAACTCTTACTGTTCTATTAGAACAGAACACAGAACTTGAAAAGATTAGAATAGAAAACAAGAAAAGATTGTGCAGCTCACACGGAGTTATTATTTTAGCTTTGAAAATGTTTATGCATGTAGCCTTCTCTGAGTAATAGAGAGTAATAGTAATTTCATTTAAAAAGACATGCTATGATAGAATTGATGATAAGAAAAGAGCAGTTTGAACTCACAGCATATGGTAGTCCCCGATACCCATGACTCTGTGCGCTCCCACAGCTGTGGTTATTGTAGTTTTTTTCATTCACGGCAGGGCTTGCTTCAACTGACTCAGGGCTGGAAAAGAACAAAAAAATTATTATTCTAAGAAATGACAACAATAAATATAAAACTAAAACTAAATGTATAAAACAGGAGGTATTTTGCACTATGCTTTGCCATGGGACAGCGATCAGTCACTAGATGGCACCACAAGCCTGAAGTTGCTCCCCAGCTTCCAAGTACAGCAATGTAGGAAATGGAATGTGGGACGCCATTATGTTATGCAACTCCTTTTGCCCTTTAGCTGAGGCCTGGCCAGACAGTGCAAAACCTTGCCCCTCCCCCTACCCCCCAGTCTCCCAATTCTGGGGCACTTAAATGTCAAAAGAATCAAAACTGACAAAATGTTACATTTACATCGCTGGATTTTGTATATCTAAGCAGAGACGGGGTATTTTCCTGTGTGACAAATCTTACTCAGACTGTCTTTGGACATTTCCTCAGACACTGCTCAGCACAGCCAGGGCTGATGTGAAGATATGATACAAGTCTGCCACCATACAGAGGGAAGGCTGGACCAATCAACAGTGGTCACAATAACAGATGAAAAATGAAGCCCCTGAGAGTGGGCTGTCCCTCCATAGCACAGAGTGTGCGCAAGATAACTGGAACCTTTGTAGCATTATAAACAGCCATTTGTTTCTTTATATTTAGCATAAGAAATAGCAGCACAGGCCTGTTACACACTGCACGCGAGTGCGACTGTTCAATGTCAAGTAAGAGGTTGTGATAGTTTCCAATTAAGTTCCCACAGCCTTGTATATTTTCTGGTAAATAAGAATAAAATAACGGTGAGAACTAAAACTTCTGAATCTGAAATGCTTGATGGGGCAGATATAATGCCAGTAATGGTACTTGTTCATTGTCCAGCCCCATACAAGACAGTCAGTCAGTACGTTTACATGTAGTTTATTGGAGACACGGTTATAACTCTATTAGGCCGTTTAACTGGACTACTGTCCTTTCCCGAGCGTACGTGCAGCCGGGGAGAATCTATTTATTAACGGAAATATGTCCGACTCCACCACACAGGTGGAGATATGCCCCATTTCAGGTAGGTGCAATAAACCTGTATTATTTATACAGTCTCTGATACAAACCCAATCACAATGACAAATGTTTATTTACAATAACTTTGTGATAGAAAACTGCCACGTCATGAACATAAACCCAAACAGCTCTGAGTAAACTCTGTCTTCATTGATTAGTTTTAAGCCACCTAAAAATCAGCATCAGTATAGGTGTACACTATATTTAGAATATTTTCACAGCTTGACCTTGCTGTAAGACAGCTCTCACTGATGGGGATTTGAAGCTGTTATATCAAAAACAGCAGACTGCACAGAGACAACAGTCATTTTACTCCATTGAACAGTGGAGCTGCTGCTCTACCACTGCCTCCATCAGCTGCTGTGGAAGCTAAAGAGGAGCAAATATTCAAGTATAGTCAACACTTAAACTGATGTGGATTATTTTTAGGGGGCTGAAGGATGTTTTGCTGCAGGCCCCGTAAACAGCAGAGCATCGTTTAGTGTCTGTGCCGGTGTTGTGGGACTGTACTTTATTGATCAGAGGAGGGGGGTGTGACTTTTTTTATCAAAAATGAATATAAAACACTACTTGTTCAAGTTATATGTCCTCACCTAAGCTAAAAATATAAACACAAGTCCCTCCTAAATGCTTACATTTTTTTAATGCCTTACCCTTTTTGCAGGACTCCTTCCCCCTTATAAGTGACTGACAGTCCCTATCCCAAACCACCAAGGGAGGCAGGCATGGCAACTAGGAGTTCAGGCAGAACACCAGTTACAGTCAAACTGAGGTGTTTACATGACAGAATAGCTCGACTTCCAGTCAGATTATTTGGGTGTTTTAGTCAGATTGAGAAAATGAATTAAGTTCCATTTCAGGTGGACTAACATGTTTACATGTATTTTTAAAGTCCAGTTTTAGGCGGACTAACACAATAATTTGACTTTTTCTAACATCATGTAAACGTACTGAGTGTTACATTGCTTCTGTTTAGACAGATTTGAGTTCATGTGCAACCACCCTGACTGAAGCATCACATACTGTATTTCCTTTCCTTTATTTCTGTCTGGTAAAGTTTAGTCTTTGGCGGACTGCACTTCCCATCTCTTCGGGTCTCTCCTGCAGATATTGTGGAGAAGACAGAAAACTGCTGACAGGATAGTGGAAGGAAGCATATTTATCACAACCCAAGGTGCTACAGCTGTAAAGAAATGTGTACAAAGGGGAGAGTCCAGTAACACTGCATGGACAGCAGGGCTCAACAATAAGGACTGCCTGGGGCAAGTAAAAAGCCATGTTGGGTGATTAATCTAGCGATTCATTTGCCTCCTAATTGGGAAAATGGCAAAAAAAGCTCCAACACATTTTTATTTTCAAAGCGACGATGGAGATAGCTAAGAAGTGAGCTGCATAGCTTCCTTCTCTGTTAGTAGTTATACATGCACAATACTGATCCGGCCATTGCAAGAAAATGTCGGTGGGTTTAGGCAAAGTTTATAAGCTTAAGTGCAAGCAATTATTTGAATTATTCTGGAAACAGGAGTTTAGTGGGGTGGTGTTAGAGGATACGGGAATAGATCCAACTATGTATTACACAGCTAGTCGAACGTTTGAGAGAAAGGTGGATAAAATGTGGGTGTTTTACAAAGGCATCTCTTTGTGGTTATTTGATAAATGCTAATGAATAAAATGATTTGCATACGGGCATGTAAAATTTGATCTTAAGCAAGTAGATTTTCTGACCAACTTGCCCACTGAGCAAAGTAAAAAAGGCATTGAGGTTAAACCTTGAACATATTGTGTTGCTTTAGGTGAAAGAGTAGTTTTAATGATGGAATGATGGGTTGGAACCTATTATCACAACTGTTCTTCTTTTCTAAAGGACTCAACTATTTTTCATTGGCCAGGGATCCCTGTCACATCCTCAAAAATCCTGTGAGGTTACTGACACCAAACCTGTAATGCAGTGATACTCAGCTTGAGGCCATTAGCCAAATCTGCCCCCCAAAAGGGTGCTGAGTGGCCCTACAACCATTTTCTTACTCATAATGAAAATAAACTGATTCACAAAGGGATTTTTTGTTTTGTACTTGACATTAGTACGATGACAGGGTGCATAAAATGCATCAAAATAGAGCTTGTTTATCAAAGAAATTGCCAGTGGAGGACTTCCCGGTCTAAACCCCGAATATCATCAATACCAACAAACGGAGAGCAGCTACACTGCCTGCGTGAGCAGCACTGGTCAGGCACATCTCAGCTGCTTGTCAGCCGCAGCACATCTCAAGAAACTTTGGCTCGCCAACTTTTTTAGCATACTGCAAACACTTGTCAGCAGAAATAGACAGCTAAAAGTCTTTTGATAACTATGTTGAGTCTAAACCCCTTTTTATTAGTTTCAATGTCTATCTTTCACAGAGATGAGAAAATACAAATATAACAGTTTTACTCAAACTTTCCTGCTTCCATTTTAAAATAAAAGTCTTCTGACAGCGTCTCTGTCAACAGAAACCCATCAGTTGTTGACACAAGGCATTTTATTGTGAAACATTTGCAGGACTGTGTTGTTGACAATGCAGGAGCTTGCACAACTTCATAAATTAGTGGAATATATACTTATAAATGTGGAAATACAAAACTCACATCAGCAGACAGCCCTGCAGAAGCGTCACAATAACAGCGCGTCCAGCGTGAACACTCGAGTGTGCAACAAGCTGCAGTTCAGCGAGATTGCCGTCACGCACTGCTCACGCATGCAGTGTGTTCCAGGTGCCTCTTTAAAATTCACCTTTGTTTGCGTCGTTGTGCAGTTTCATTCATTTTTATTTACATCCACATTAATGGCTGCATTACAGCAGCTATTAAGCCGCAGTAGATAGTCAGGTTAAACAGGAAGTTTGTTTACAACCTGTGACACTTGTTTTGATTGAGCAGTGTTGCCACATCCACAGATATCAGCAAGTAAGCAGGAGGGTTAAATGCTGGATCAGGAAGAACTGATGGTGAAAAAAAGACTGGTTGTAAATAAACTAAGATGAGGGTGCAGCGGTTTCAGTCCCACCCAGCTGGTACTTAGTACTTACTCTGATCCAGCAGCCATATCTGAGTAAGACGTTTCAGGTGTAGTGACTCCCAGCGCGATTACTATGCTCATGACGTCCAGCACAGCGACGCGTGGGAGGGGGGGAAGAGGGGGAGGTGAGGGGGAGGGAGGGGAGGGGAGGGACAGGATGGGGGGAGGAGGAGGAGAGGTGAGAAGAGGAATCACAGGGTCCCAACTACAGCAACGGACCACTCTAGAGGTGGGGCGCCGCTGAGCCGTAGCCCACGGCTCACGGTCATGGGGGACCTGAGGAGGGAGAGAGAGAGAGAGAGAGAGAGAGAGAGAGAGAGAGAGAGAGAGAGCAACAGACAGACAGGCGTTAGTTATCCACTCACACACAGCCTGCAGACTGCCTGTTACATGACTCAGCAGGTCATGTGATATGATGTAAAAAACCTGCACTTTACGGGCACTGTGTCTTTAACAGTGTGATTGATGCATTTTGGATTGATGTCACATTTATTTAGGCTACATCTGACATAATAAATTCAATAATTGGCTGAACCAATTCTGAAGACATAAAAGTGACCCTTTAAAATAAAATAAGAGCAAAACAAAAGCAACCATTAAAGCATGACATAGCATGAGCAACTGAGAACCAGTTTTTAGGGTCAGGAGCGCTCTGAAAGTTGTTCTATCTCCCTGTTAGTTTGTTTCATGGAGGAATGCTTTGTGATGAATCAGCAACCTTGTAGCATGCAAAAATGTAATAATTTCCAGAAAATGTGTGTTGGAAAAAAACCCACCATCACTAGTAACGTGGAAAAAACAGTTGATGACATGCTTTGGGCTAGAGAGGTGGACATTAAGTCTGGGGCAACGCGTCGACGTAATTGGTTACGTTAATACGTGGATTCATGTAAAGTGCTTCGACACGTTGCACCGTTTCACACAGCACGCGTAATGAGTTTCAAGTCTCTCTCTGTCACAGAGATGAGGAAATACAAAGATTACATTGTTTTCCATTTGTGTTGAAAAGACACAATTTCCTCAAAATCCAAGATAGCTGCTCTGTGCATCCACAGCAGTGAAAGCAACAGTAATATGCTATTTATTAGCACTTTTGTCTTATTTGTGTCTCACTTAAACAGTCGTATACACAGTCCTGTTCAATTTCTGTCTGTGGACATGTTGCTACAGTGTTTGCGCAAAATACACCTCAATGCATTAACAACTGGTATCTCTAGAAATGACTGACCTGGCGTAAACTGGAAATGCTAACAACATCTTGGTTTTCTGACTGTACTGGAATGCAATCAACACGGGTGTGACGTCATTCCCAGCTTTGACCTCCAAGGTAAACTGAAGGCGGTATCATATACATACAGTGAATAGACAGCCAGAATAGGCACTAGCCTTTAAGTGTAAATTGAAAAAAAATGACATATTAATTAAATGCATCAAATAATAGAACTGCATTTCATTCAATGTTTTAAAGACCGCTTTGTATCTGCAGTATGGGAGGAACCAAATCATAACATCTGGCAGAGATTTTAATTTGTCATAGCAGGAAAAGCACAGATTAGCTACTAATAGTGTACCAGTGAACCATTCAAATGAGCCAGCATGCACAATACCAGGGAGCTGGAACTGAAACTACATGGAATGCTGTTGTTAGTCATGTCATTAATTTCTCCTGTGCCCTTCCTGCTCTGAAATGTCTAAGTGTTTGCCTTGAAAGGCTGTTGTCTATAAGGATGCACCAATAGTGAAATTCTGTCCTGACACCGATGTTTCAAATAACAATTTGGCTGATGGCTGACACTGCGTTAAATTTTATATTGGTCATGTATTTATTCACCTTTTTATGCCTGTGAAAAAGAGAACTCGAAATTGTAAAGAAACTGTTCTAAAGTCATTCAGCCCTTCATTAGACTATCTTTGAATGAGCACAAAATTTAATTATACAAATGTATAAAAATCTTTTTAAGTAAATAAAAAACAGCTTCAAAGGCCCTTTTACTAGATATGATTCCCTCTCTTGCTGTGAAAACATCAACAAATTTCTCCTTCAAATAGCTGTATTTATTCAACTTTCTAACCAAAACTAACTTTTTCATGAATTACACTTAAACACATCATGAGACAGATATAATTACCGGAGCCCACCTTTAACTAGCTGTCCTTCTGTCAGTTTCCAACCCTGATTGTAAACAACAAATGTTTTTGGCAATATTCCATGTTCCATATTGTGGCTAGTGGATTCCAAAATCTACCATCCACTCAATAGATTACCATTGGGTTGATGATTTTCTGGCTGCAGCTGAACAATTAAAGTCTACAGTTCAAAAGTACTGGTAGCAACCGTTAATCTAATGTTTAAACATTCATGCTAACATAAAAGTATCTTCTTTTATCAAGTACACTGCACTACTAGTCTAACTAATTTAACTTCTTAAAAATGTGATGCCAATTAACTATTTACCGTTGTAAATACTCCTGTTGTTGGCTGTTGTGATGTTTGTGATGTTTGCCACATTCAGGACATTTATTTACTTACTACGAACAAAAGACAGTTGCTAGAAGCGGCAACTAGACTGCACAGGCATTAGTTTTGTTTGTGGAATTTCAATCTGATTTGTAAAGACATTTTTAAATACTAAAAAGTGGAGTTAATATTTATCTGACTGCTCGTACTTACTGACAAAAAAAAGTAGCCACGTGCATTAATACAGAAAATTGAGGATGCAATCCATCATGGAATTGAATCAAATCATTTGACATGATAATCATAATCAAAACGAATCGTGAGACCAGTGAACATGCATAGCCCTACTAATCGCCTGTCCTCTAACATCTAAAAAATATATATCTGCCTGTTACACTGGAAACCCAAAAAAAAACTGAAAATGAATTTGGAACAGAGTAGCAGCAAGCTATTTCAACAGGAGGCCTCCTTGAGGACAGGTGCATATGAAAAATGAAGAACAGCTTACTAAAAGGTTGATATTTATCATCCATTTCACCGACTATTATTCAAGTAATTCCACAAACTGCATTTTAAAAAGCTCTAACCCTAAATGACCTGTTAGATCGTCACTTGTCAGACACAATTGGGTGACTGATGAGGAAATGACTAACAGAAAATGAGGGCCCGTTCAGAGATGGAAGCACTCTGTTCCATGTCAGCAGAGCTCTTTTACTAGAGGTCACAACAGCTGTCTCAGTTGAACAGTGACACAGTGAAACCATCCTTACATTCCTAATGAAGAACCAAATTTTGCTGACTCATGGTGACAATGAAGTCTTTTATGTGAGGAGCAGCAGAGAGCTTTCATACCCCGGCTTCTTAACTGATAACTGGATATGGACATGGTGTGACAGCATGTCTCTCATCCACACAGAGGCTTCCAGCAGGAAGAGGAGGTTATTCAAAGAGCAGAAAAACAACCAGGGGCTTTACAGCTCTGCTTACACTCAGCCTCCCATTAGCATGCACTAATGAAGGGAACCAGCAGGAGGCGCCTTCCTCCCAGACGCCTGGAGGGGTGAGTCATCCAACATGAGGCCCAGCCCTCTTGTCATGTGACCACACTCTGCTGAAACACTGACCCACACTCCTCTGCTCTCATCGCTCTCTCTTCCTCCCAATCCTCCCCGCCTCGCTCGCTCGCCTAGCCAGACGCAGAGCCAAAGACAGCAGCAGCCACGGCTGCAGGAAGAGGAGCAGGCCCTCCTGTGCTCCGTTCACGCGCTGAGGAGAGGATTTGGCTTATAGCAAGGTCACTCTCTGGGCAAACACATGCAAATACATTACCTCACGTACACCAAAGTGATCGGATTCACCGCTACACGTTTCCAAAAAGGCAAAGCGTCTCACACAACAAAAAAACAAAAACAACCCTAACATTCAAGTACAGGCTGGTTTACTAGAGCCACAGCGACAGGATGCATGACATTTCTGTCGCGGTCCCCTGGCGACAGCGACTGCTGCCCTCGCTCTCCAGCACCAGGGCAACCACAGCAAGGCAGGGGACTTTCAGTAATGTCAAGGTCAGTTCAACCGTGCTCACTGACAAACAGAGAATGTCACCCCCGTCCAGCTGGATACACACACTGGTAGGTAGCAACAAGAAATGTCAGCTGGCGTTTGGTTACAGAAGCAGAACATTTTGCTACAACTCAGTGAGAACAGAGACACATAGGTGAGGGCATTCAGAGTCAGATACTTGACGGCACATTTAGGTTACAGGATAGAATTAACATTGTGGTTACTCAAGGCCTGCTCCTCTCTCAGCATGACTCATTAACCCCTTTTAAACCTGGAGTGACGCCACTGCTGCTTTCAGGTGCCTTCCAAAAGTATTTAAATCTTTGAACCTGAGCAAATTGGTGTGATTTTTTCCCAAAATTTTGTAACACTAACTTGGTTTGAAATTTTCCACAAACTGCAAGAAATAATTAGATTTAGAAACAACTTTATAAAGGGTAGTGAAAAATGTCTAAGGAAAGAAGAAAAAAAGCTAGGGAAAACTACATTTGAAAGCATCAGTTACATATATGAAATTAGGTTTATATGTTTTTAAGCACGTTCCCCGAGTCATTTCCTTGTTTTTTTCCTCCATTTCTTTTCTTTCTTTTTAATATCATTTTTCCCCCACCAATTTTCGGGTTATTTTCTTGTACTTTTTACTAATGTCTTGCTATTTTTTGTGTCATTTCTTATTTTCTTGCCCTTCTTTCCACATTTTTGAAAGAAATCAAGTTAATTTGCTGAGGTTTCAAAGGGTTAAATCCATTGAGAAGAGAATGGCATGAAATGGGGCATGGAAGGGTAACACGAGTTTGTAATATACTTAGACATGATGACATGAAGTGGATCCCATGGTGCCCCATCCACAGCCTTTTTCTTGAATCCCTCTGATCGCTGCTTCACAGAAATAGCCACCTCACTCCTACCTAACTCACAAAGGGAGTCACTATTTGGGCCTCTTCCAAAAGAACCAGACGGTGAACTAGGGAGGTAAATTCCATACGAAGAAGGAAAGCCTTTCTTTACCTCGCTCCCTCCTCCTCCCTCACCACCTCCCTCCCTCCCTTCCTTGTTCGTTCCTCTGGCTATGAATACTGGGCTCAAATTACCAGCAGGCTCAACAAAGTCTTTTCACTTCCACTAGAACAGAGGCCATTTTGGAGACAAGTCCAAGGGGGAGGGACATACACACAAAATGAACAGCAAAGGAGACCCTCTCTCTTTCTCTCTTATCATCTTTCACATAACTCTCTCCCTTCCCTGCTTTATCTTTTGAAACACACTGGCGTTCCGACATTGTTGAGCACTGGCAGACGTGCATACCGATCTGAAATAAGCTATTTGATTATCCGTTAATAACAAAATGTATCTGTGGGTTAATATAGTGAGTGCAATTCACATAAAAAGGGACAAACAAATCCAACCACAGGAGCACATGTACAGCAATTTAAAGGCACAGACATAGAAAATGCCACACCTTGTATGAACAGACCCCAGCACGGCAAGCTTTGTAAGCATTAAATAACATGCCAAACAACCAAAAATAGACACATCACACACACACACACACACACACACACACACACAGAGTTAATAGTGAATCATAATGATTCAGTTAACAATGACTCAGAGTAGGTGTAATTAGGTCAACATGGCAGGTTTCCATTACAGATTTTCACAAAAACTTAAGCAATATTTTCAGAATGTTGATAAAACACAATTGCGAGATGACTGTTTCCACTGAGTGATGTTCTGGGACTTCTCCTCTGGTGATAACATTCCAAGAAGCATGGTGATGGATGTTCAAAACATTAGCAGCTTTATTTCTATTGCAGCCACTGTACTAGCCGTCATTATTTCAAATCCAAGGCCACGTAGGGGTGTGAAATATGGAAAGGCAAGCTCCTTATACGTGGGAGCGGCCATGTATGAGGGATATCTGGGAGCTGATAGTCCGCAATTTCACAGAGGAATTGTGGATTCAGATCTTTTAGATGATCTGCTCAACTTTTGTAGAGTTATGTGATGCAACAACATCTCTTGTAGCCCCTGCTGCATCGTGAGGGAGCCAGTTCCTGCTCACAAGCACATAGTCATAGCATCATGTGACCTTCAAAAACCAAGTGTTTCCTTTGCAGTTTTAAGAAATATGGCTTTTTTGAATCGCTTGAAATACCACCTCATGCGGGTGTAAACACTTTTTAGTGATAAAAGGGATTTGTTTCAAAATTGACGTGTTTGCATAATGCATATTTTAATATTTGCAATTTCAATATGCGCAATTTGAGGTTTAATGGAAACCAGCTTGTTGTTTTCCATGGTAATGACAATGGAAATCCTGGTATTTGCTCTGGTGATCTTCACCACTGATTTGGCAAGAGAGAAAGAAAGAATTATTTTTACAAATTACACACACAGGCCCAAACTACAGACGAGAAGTGATAAATAATGGGAGTAAGAGGAAAACTAGCTTTAAAAGTGACATTTTCTCATCATTTTAATACTATGCCATGGATCTAATTTTTGACGAGAGGAGTGCTTCGTGTTGATTTGGACAAGCAACTGATAAATAATTGGAGGGTACTTGCTATCCCTTTACTTCCGGCCCCCTTACATGGCCAAAACCCAGCTCCATTGTCTGCCTTTATTTTGATCTCAACTACACACCTATACAGTTTCGTAACTGCATTTCACACGGTTGTGATCACTGACAAGTCTGTCAACAGACAAACAGACATGCAAACACCTATGAAGACATATAAACACACTCAAAAATGCTTCTGTGGTAGTCCCTGCTACAGTTGGTGTCACCTGGAACACATTTCACCATGACCCCCCCCGCGCACGCGCACGCACGCACACGCACACACACACACACCTAGACGCTGAATCGCTCGCCAACCCACCCACACACACACACACACACACACACACACACACACACGAGGTGGCTACATTGTCATGGCTGGTTAAAATAACTGCCGCCTGCAAACTGTATTTCAGATTAGAGATGGGAGGGTGTGAATCACAAGTTTCTTCATGATTTTATTATTCATTGAAACGATTCAACTTGCACAAACATTCATAGAACGTTATAAGCTGAAGCCCATGGCACTTGCTTTAATTGTCCATCACGTTCCCAGTTGTCAGCAACTCAAGTAACATTCACCTCACCTGTCCTCTTCCTTCCTTTGCAACACTGTGGGTTGCAGCTCCATGTTCTGCGACGGCCGAAGCCCCACACTTAAAAACAAATGCAAGTGAAACTAGCGCAACTCAAAATGACAGCTGAACAGTGGAGACTATTCCTCATCACTGATTTTCAAATGACTGCACATGTGGCATTATTTTTGGCCTACAAAATATATATACGTTTTTGGCCTGGCAGGATTTCCTGTTGGCCTAGCTGCCCACCAGGCCTGTAGAATTACAGGGGTAACACTGGAATCACATTGGGTGTGTTTACATGGACATAAGTATCCCAGTTATTAGGGGTTATCCTGGCTTTGATCATAATCAGGATATAATCTTTACATGGAACACAGAGAAATCTGGTAATTCATACCCCAGCACACATGAAAAATACTAGCATCCCCGTTACTGATTACTGCAGGAACCTGTAATTTTAACAAAAACAAACTGGCAATATGAGAGTGTGACAGGAAATATTAAACACTTCACTGTACAGTTACTGCCACTTGACAAAGTTCCTGCTAAATTCTTTTCTGCTGGATCAGAGTTTATGCTAGACTTTTTTGACAGCTAATATGGCCAGCAATATTCCAGACTTCTGGCCATATAGAACAACTACTGACCATATGATTTGAATGGCCCTTTAATGGTCTTTTAAATGGCAATAAAACACTTCAAATTAAAAAACTTGAAAATAAGCTAAATGAAAAAGTGGTCTGTTGAACAGAGTGACTGATCACAGGTTTTGTGGCAGGGGCAAAGGAGAAAAAGGACTCAGTGCACAAAGCACATAATCATTTACATCATATCAAATATGACATTCATATTGTTCACAACACTAGTGTTTTACGGACAGATTTGCTTGTGGAAAAAATAGTCCCGACACCGAAAATGGTGAAAATGGAAAATGGTGCTGCAGATCTTTATCTTGAGCTTGTGGCCTGGGCTCACAATGCCGCAGCTTGAGGCCATCTTGGTTAAATACAGAGCCCGCTATGCACATTCTGGCGCGCTGTGGTGGAGGGAAGCTACCTCCAGTCTGTTCTTCCAGAAGAGCTGCGATGTGTTGGAGGTCTTCCTAAAGAACATGATCCATGATGCCTTCACCTAACTACACCAAGCACGTTAAAAGAACGTGACCACTGTGCATGTGTCGTATGCTCTGGAGAGGCAGAGACACACTTCAGTTGACAAAGAGATCTGTTGGTAATTAATATGCAAATAAAATGTCTGTATAATATTAGTTTATATTTAGGTTGTCTTGGCAACACAGCCTATGCTATAGGTTACACAATATTAGGTTTTTCAATTCTCTAATAATTAATTAATTTTCTAAATCTATTTGGCATGTTTCCAACCATACATTTTGGCCGGACAGCTACACATAATACTGGCCAAAAGCACGCATATACTGGCTAATGTAAACTCTGGCCTTGACCGCCAACACCTGTCTGCTCTGAGCACATCCACCGCCAATCTCTCTCCTGCTCACTACGCCCACACTGAGCTATTCCTGAAGGGAGCTACACTACTCTTAAAAAAACTTTCCTCCAGTTCAGCCAGTGTCAGCCTGTCACTATCATTACCACTGCATATGACAGGGAGGCAGTGGATGGAGACATGCAGCCTCTTGCATCATTGAAAGAAAAAACTCATCGCTGCAGCACGTTTTCACTGCTTTCGCTGCTGCCATTGTTCGTATTTATGGAACTTGACTTGACTGAAGCCATTCAAGTACTGGGATAAGGTGTACACATGCTAGGGCAGGGCCATATGGGGAAAATCAAATATTATGACATTATGGGAAAAAACAAAAACAAAAACAAAAAAACAAACTTAATATTATTATTAATATTGTAGGGTCTACTCATGGTGCTTTCACAAAATATATTGGATATATTGGATATTGGATATTGGATTTTTTGCCAATATGCAACATGCTGGTATATAATAACTCACTTGTGAGAAGTCTCTTCTGTAGTGGAATTAACATCATATGACATACTGACATGACATACTATTATGGTGGCCCACCAGCAGACTGAAACATAAGATACAATGGCAATCAGTGTATGTAATATTCATTCATTGGTCAAAAAAAAAAAAAAAAAAATCTTACTGTCATACTGGCAGAAATAGGCATACTGGCCAATTTCAATATTTCAATTTAAAGCCAATATCGGCCGATTCCAAATGCCAATATTATTGTGCATCCCTAAATAGAAAAGCTAGAACAGTTTTGTAAGTTCAGAAAACAACATTACTTTAATGTAATGCAGCCTTTAAAACCAGAAAAAGACAATCTCTGCAATATTACCATATCCAAAATCTAAGGGAATATCTTGTCTCATGTTACAAGATTGATCCAATATCGATATATTGCCCATCTCCAATACATGTAACAGTATTTTGGTTATTTCCTGAGTACTTCGGTTAGCATATTGAGGTTTCTCCTTCATGGGATAAGGGCTTATCCAGGTTCCTGAAATTGGGATATGATACTGACATGGTCAAACACAAAACTTACATACTTCAAAAGCCCAGTCATAACTGGACTACTGACGTCCATGTAAAAACACTCTGTGTATAAATTAGGAAAACGTGCCAGCACACTGCAAAAAAACTGAACTCCAGAGATTTATTTTCCAGAAAGAGTAGCCCCAAACATAAAGCCAGAGCTACACAGAAATTTGTTCAAAACAAACACCTTAATGTCCTTGAAACCTTACACTCACACTAGCAATTCGGCTGTAGCTTAACACACACAAAAACACACTCCACTGAAGTCAAGAGTAAATGAAATGGCAGCGTGTACATGAGCACACTCATTCACAATAAGCGTGCAGGGCAGTTCTGTAGTGGGAAACTTCAAAGATAAAGAGAGTGACAAAAGGAGGAAAAGCCAAAGGCAGCTCAACACTCAGTAATTCCACAACTGGTTCAATGACCTTACTGGACATCTTGACATTGAGACAGATACTCCACACTTGGTCTACACCCTGCACTTTCTTCATTTACCCTAAAGGGAAAGTTCAACATTCTAAAGCCTTATTCACTCATTTGACAAGAGTAAGATGAGTAGATCAATACCATTCTCATATATGTCTGTTAAATATGAAGCTACATCCATCAACCAGTTAGCCTAGCCTAGAATACTGACTAGAAACAGGGGAAAAAGAGCTAGCTTAGCTCTATTCCTTTGAGGCGCCTTTTTTTAAAACCACTGATGCATAAAAAAATGTTCAATAAGAGCTGACAAATACAAACACCACATACCATTGGTTAACAGAGTTCTAGCTAGTGTTGAGTTTTTCCAGTGGGAACAGAGTTGACATTCCATCTAAGGGGCCGCAGCAATTTGCCAGCTCAGGACCCTGGAAGATTTAATGAACATTCATAATTTGGGTTATCAAGAAATGCTTTATTAAAATTCCCTGCCTCCAGTTTTATTGTGGAACTATTAGACTGAGGATGACTGCACAGACAATAATCACAGGACAATGTTCAAAACGGCACAAACTTTTACATTTTGGGTACATTCCCTCTCCCAACTGCTCAATTCAAATCATCCACAGTGGATGCAATTAAACTGACTGACCAGACATTGTGGCTTATTATTGCATAGACAAAATACTATTTCAGAAGCTATTTTAGCCTGAGAAGAAAGAGAAACAAAACACACAAGACACAAAAACTAGAATAAGTTTGGGTTGGCAGATCAGCGTCCCCCACAGAATTAGAATTTATATGCAGCAATAGCTAACATTTTGTGCCCCTTCTCTCAATTCAGGGACATTAATGTGGGTCCATGAATGCAGCACAGGCACAACTTGTCAAGAGTTATTTTTATCCCTTCACATTAGATTGAAGCGTTTCAGTCACCACATAGCATGGAAAATTTATCAGTTGATCCACTCTAAGCTGATCGGATCAATGGACAAGAGGAGAGGCTGGTGCAGTGAGTGAAAGTTAACTGTTGGACCCAGCACAATGTACAGATAAGTTTATTTTCACTACACCTGCTGTTCTGCTGCTCCGTCTGAACAGAGTGCGCTCTGTGCTCCAAGAGTGTTGTGCAATGCACAGCTGAACAGTGTAAATATTCCAACATTTCTCCTAATGAACAGTCCCACTCCAAAAATAAAACTATACTCATTGCGGGAGATGTTTTGATTTGAGATGTTAGCAGTACTTATCATGCTTACACTGCTAGTTTTGGTTAACAGAAAACTAACAGTGATAGTCATAAATGATAAAGGGTTTTAGAGCTTGAAATTTAGGTGCTTACTCGCTGGGGCGTCATTTTTTCACAGCAACCCTCTTAGGTCTGCACAGCAGTATAAGCAGTTATGAGCCCCACCGCTAGCTCCTACCAGACCCAGGCTGGGTGCAGTACAGTTAATTGAGGAATAGCACAATTAACCTATAGACTGACGTGTCAAAAATAGTTTCTGCAGTTAATCGGTTAACAGTTAACCTATGACATCCCTACTTTAAATGCAGACTTGCAAAAGAAAATCGAGATGAAACCTGCACCTATTGACGAAAAAGACATTTTAACAAACAAAAAGAATTTAGTTTTATCACTTTGAGTATGAAGTCTGTACATTAATTGTTTCAACTTTAGGTAATATTGAAGACTTGTCTCTCCCTCTATAATGTTGTAGTAGTAGAGTAAGAAACTGTTACCGTGTTAATTTTCCTTTCATGCCACTGCAGGGCTATTAACTTTTTCCACAAGTACCACTGGTGCTCCTTTCTGAGAAATTTAGGAGCACCAGCACAAAATTTAGGAGAACTTAAATCAATAGGCAGCACAACACATTAATAATCTTGAAATGTAATCAAGCAAACATGAGGTTGTTCAGTTATACTGAATATCAGTATAACTGTGATTCGGTTGTTTACACAAGGTCACGGGGTGAATGCAACAGTACAACAGTCCTATTAGCGCCATTTATTAATTCACAGTAATAAGCAAAAACAATTTTTACATTTTTTTTTAATCATTTAAATATCCATTTCTTCCCTTGCCTTTATCCCCTCCTGACAACCATTCATAATTTAACTCAAATGTTGTTTGTGGAAATATGTACATCTATGCTGTACAAAATGTGTTACCATGACAGCTAATGCAAGCTTATTAACAGTTCAGAACACCTGTAAAGTGGAGTAACACATGCATAGTTAAAAGTCCCAGTGATCTTGTACTCTAAGGCCAGGTCCACACTAATATGTTCTCATTTTAAAACAAAAATGTTCTCAATACACACAAGCACTTTCACACTGTTTCAGTGATAATCTCCATCCTCTACTAACACGCCTGAGAACACATATCACACGACCATTCGCGTAAACTGGGCATACTGGGCATTACCTGACGTGGATGTAAACAGGAAGCAGATTGTCTACTCCACATCTGCTTGCTTAGTTACAAAAAATACATCAGAGATGGCAAAAAGAAAAACCAGATATTTCTTTGTTTGGAGTGGTGACGAGGTTGAACTGTTAGTTTCAGTAACAGTTCAACCTCGTCACCTCATGTGAATTTATGATGGTCACGGTGGTGGAAAACAGATTGAGTCATTGCAAAGCAATCATGGCAACATATCAGAGTGGTACCAGGAGCATCAGCCGCCCCTGGAGGAAGCCATGGTGGTGTGAAAAGGAGTGACCACACAAAAACAATAGAATCACGAGAGGTATGTAGACCTTGCTATTATGTTTTGAGTTGAAACATTGTGACCGATACCCAATCAGGAAGGAAATGTGGATGTTTGTGTCACCATTTAACTAAAACTGGGTCAGCTGTGTTTTGAAAGATCTCCTGTTTAGGAGTTACAAAATGCTGCAATAGTGTGGCCGCTTTTGATAATGTGGCAATAGTAAAAGTATTTGTGTGGATGTAGGCTAGTATATACTAATGGAAGGCCTCTTGTCCAATCTAATTATTCGGTTGGAACTGTTGTATGATCATTGTCCCCATTTTTTCAGCAACTCCAAATGAAAGAAAAAAAGTTTTTTTCTCCCAACAGGGAGGGATTTGTTAATGTATAAAGGATGCAGGTCATGTGCTTTATACATCCTGTGAATAGAGTGCCCCTTGGTTTTCCTGTAGGCCAACCCAGAAGCTGACATCACCCTGGTTCCCTCGTCAAAAAGCCTATGGGATTTTTCCACTGATTTTTCAACTTCCGTGAAACTTACATTTTTTGTTCAGCAAGACAGTTTTCACAAATAAACACCACTTTGAGGATTTTTGAAGATTTTTGAAGCCTAAATGCAATTCCCAGAAGCAAAAGGCTAATGTCAGGCAATAAATGAACAACCCTACGGTCACGTTGCTAACACTACGGGGCTGTTAAGCCATGTTCAGCACAGCTTGGTTGTGATGATGTTCTGCAGTCTCATTTAACCACTTTATAGCAACCACCTTTATTAAGACACATATAAGCTTCAGCTTTCATGAGTGGAGTATATACTGACTTATTTTATGTCATAGAACATAGCATGACAGTCTCCTCAGCTTGTGTTAACAACAGACCTTGTTTCAGGCTTCTAGCCAAAAACCTATTCAAAAAAAACTTTGAGACAAGGGTACTGGAGATGCTGACATGCTGAATGATTTCTGAGTTTTGAGGACTCATTCCTAGAGTTCTCTATAATCCAAACAATCGTATTTTCATATATGTATTCTAGAAATACCCTGTGTTAACACCTTATCTTGAAAAGCAGACATAGTCACGTGTATCATGGGCCGTGTCAATGCATTTGCCATAAAAGTCAGAATACGAGGGGAGTGGTTTAACCATGGAGATGTGAGTGATGGCTGGCTTGATGCAGAAACATCAGATGCAGCCTCTGAGCCCAAAAGGCACAAGAGCACAGGATTGGATCCAGTTTGGCTTACACAGAAAAAAGAATGTGGTGAAGTTTTCCATCCCACACATCTCTGCATTCAGAATACTCACCTAAACATGTGAGCAATCTTCACATAATTAGCCATTACGACTGTAAGCAACACATTTGAATACACTGACAACGTATGTATCTGATTGGTTGGTGGGATGGTGTGGTCTATTCACAGTGTCCTTTCCAAATATACTCTCAAGGAGGGTGCTAGAAGGGTCACACATACATGAACATACATACACAGTTTGGCTTTGAACAGCATGTCCACGCTTGCACAGCGTCCACCTGTGCCTCACAAAACCTCCACAACACATCCAGTCCAGTGAGATTACACCAGCCCCCTCAGTCTGCCCCCGCACACATGCTTGCTGTAGGAAGGATATGAATATATCTGCCATTCCCCAGCACTGCGCAGGTCGAGCTGCACTCGCTGAGCTACAGGGGGAGGAAATTGAAGATGAAAAACAGGCGAATCAATAGGGCCTGCCTTTAAGACAAACGGGATATGTGGCCGGGGAGAAAGCAAGGCTCACTGTGGATCTTATTTCACACTCACCAAAACACATTTACGATATCACAAAGCAGTAAAACCACACACACATTTATATACACAAAGAAATGTTGTCACAGACTCCTCAATTAATTTTGTACTTAACATTCAGCTACTCACTGCTGGCCTCCTTCATATGTCACAAATGGAAAATGTACAACTGACTAACAAGACTGCAGTGTGATAATGTAAAGTGGGCTTCAGCCTAGGCATTTATATATGTATGTTGTTATTTCTACATTGTAATATGATTCACAGTGGCTTCCATTGTCATGGTGACATAACAGTTTGAATACAACCAAGGAGAGAAAAAAAATGACAGGCAAAAATAACGAGAAGCGCAAACACCCACACGGCCAAACACAGTGCGCTATTACAACAGCGCTTCAATCACTCCCTTATCCAAGCTGCCTTTCCGAAACTCTCTGAACCAAGCGAAATAAAACAATTATGTGATGCATAGGAGCAAACCATTTCTCAGTACAGCGGGGCGATCATCTGCCTCTGCCACAATTCCAAAGCACAAGAGCTACCTCAAATAGATATAACTGCTGCAGAGCGGGCTAAAAACACTCCTCGAACAAGCTGTGATTAGACTGAGGCACCAGCCAATTGTTCATACAACCGCAAAGAAATATCATGACAAGGCATAGTTTCCACAGGCTGGAGACTTGGGGGTAAAGGAATGACACATGAAGAAATGATGCAAACATGTGGCACTGCAGTACGACAAGCTAACTAAATTTCAAAGGGCCTGTGGCTGAGATATATCATCACTGGATAATGCTCTGGTAGTGATGTGGCTGTTGTCGTGCTGAGCGGTCGAGTGTCCTGGGAGCGCAGTGTGGCCTGCCATTAACACAGCGCTGTGCTGCGGCCTGAATGGACCGGACCAGACTGGGGATGAGAGACACACAATGGAGAACAAAAGCCAAGTAGGTGCTATAAAGGGGGTGGGGGAGAGAGCAGTCGGCAGCAGGGCCAGCATGACACAAAATCAGTCATCTGTTTCAGCAGGGCAAACAAGCCGACCACTGTCCGTTTGAGGCTCACTAACCTAGAGGAGGAAAAAGAACGGACTACGCAAAAATACTGCTGCCTGTTTGACTACCTTTAACTGATCTGCTGGTTTCCTTTTCACTCTGAAAATCAAGCTGGAAGCCGGACACTTCTGTGAAAAACATCAACCCCTATCATAAATACCTAAACATGACAGCAACAAACAAAAAGGAAAATAAAAAACAGAGGTATTGAGGACAGAACATAATCCAAAATCTTTGCTGTTGTGAGATCACACTATTTTACCCTTCAAACTTGAGCAAATTGGTTTGTTTTCTTCCAAACACAAATACAAATACATGGGGGAAAATCAAATGACAAACCTGGCAAGAAATGCCCCACAAATTGCAAGAAATACTTAAGACATTATGAAGAAAATTATCAGAACAAGGGGGAGAA
Organism: Plectropomus leopardus; assembly: GCF_008729295.1. Classification (NCBI taxonomy): domain Eukaryota; kingdom Metazoa; phylum Chordata; class Actinopteri; order Perciformes; family Serranidae; genus Plectropomus; species Plectropomus leopardus. Next base: position 2,763,692 of record NC_056464.1, read on the forward strand.
TTATTAGAAAATTACCAAAAACTAGGGGAATTTGACCAGAAAATTATATTGATAATAACTGCATTAGAATAGAACTGAATATACTTTATTTCAAATATAAAGATAAAAAACACAAACAAAAATAAAAGTGGGCATACATCACAGATTTTCCATGAGCAACATAAATTAACATAAATTAAGCAAAAACGCTTGTCTTCTTCTATTGTTATATATTTTCATCTATGTAACAGAAAAATGAATTCTTTATATTTATATTTTTTAATTTATTAGTTTTATTAGTTATTTTCTTGTTTTATTTTTCTGTTTTTGTTTCTTTTCAGGTGATTTTCTTGGAACTTTTTTTTTTTTATTAATTTCTTGCTATTTTCTGGGTCATGTCTTACAAAGTTGCCTTCCCCCCCGTGGTTTTGAAAGAAATCAAACCCATTAGATCGGGTTTCAGGGTGTTAAATATCTTTAGAGGGAAGGACACCGAGTCTCCACAATGGCAGTATTCCCTGTAAGCCATGCCTACTCCCAAATGTGGGGAGGGATGTTTTCCAAGTAGTAGTCTCACAGAGGCATGAAGTCCAAAACAGCCATCTTGTTGTTAGATAAGCTCGGGCTCTGGCAGAACATAAAGCAGAGACACCCTCTGTGTCTCACACGTGACCTCACTGCATGACAAACCCATTTACATGACATTTCCATTTCCTCTTTTGGCCGACGGTCTTATCCAGAGCGACGCGAGGGCTTGCCCCGGCTCCACCTCGCAACATTTGCAGCATGGCACATATGTTAGGACTGACCGATGCGAGACTGCAAGGTGTCACACCAAGTAAAATCCCTGAGGACTGGCAGCCATTTTGCCCTGCTAAAGGGTTTTAATTGTCCCACTCTCACTGTTTTTTTTTCTTTTATTCAGAGCAAACCTGTTCTGAAAGCATGACTGAATGGCCACCAAAAAAGAAAACAAGAACTCCCACCTCACTCTTCCTAACAGGAGCCATTTGCTCAAGGTGACGGAGCAAGGCCCCTGTGAACTGGAAAAACCTGGCACCAGCCATTCGTTCCCCCTTTTGTTTTTAGTGCTGCTGCTGTGCATTACAAAACAGGGCAGCTGGGAGCGGGTTGGTGTCGAGTGGCGACTTTGGTGCAAACGCTCTCTTAGGTTGTTTTTCCTCTGCCCCGCTCCTTATTTGCTCTCTCTCTCTCTCTCTCCACCTGACAACACCCTCTGAGCAAACACACTTGGAAATGTGCTTGAAGGTTTTGCAATCTTGGTTTCACCTAACACATGGTATTTTAATCTTTGGTGTCCTCGGCTACATGAAAGAAAGCGAATAACAGGAACGGGGAAAGGGTGGATAAGGAAAGAGAGAGGAGGGTTAATGTAGTGGAGCCTAAAATGGCTGCCTGTGGTTCAAAAGGTGGACAGACACCTCTGAATATTGCTGAGCGTTTTTTCCTCCTATATGCTCGGCCAAGTATCACAAGAAAGCGAGACAGGCAGCGTGACAGTGAAAGAAAGAAAAGGAAATGAAGGACAAAACATAAGGGTGCAATAAAACAAGAACAGGAGAGAGAGAGAGAGAGAGAGAGAGAGAGAGAGAGAAGGAGAGAGAGAGAAGGAGAGAGAGAGAGAGAAAGAGAGACAGAGAGAGATGATTACGTAGATTGCCTGCCTCACTCCCCTCTCGGCCTTGTTTTTTTTTTTTCCCCCAGCCTCCTCCTCCTCCATTATTCTCCCAAGAAGCATTGCTTCTCAGCACGAAACAGAATTCACCAGCACAGCCCTCTGCAACACCGCTCCCCCAACGCAGAGGAAATGCTGCGCCCCATTGGAGCAGCTCCAGCACTGCTGCACCAATAGAAATGCACTGAGGAGGCAGGCGTCAGAGCCACTTGTTTTTAACCCCGTTGTGCAAGACGGCGAGCGGCATAACACAAGGCAGCTGCAGAGGGGAAGGTAGATGCAGTGGTGCTGTATCTATCTCCCAAAAAATCAGCCAGAAAGTATCTCAAGTCAGTCCCTCCAGCAACAGAAGTAATAAGTAAAACAATCCCCATGGTATACAAAAATGTTACTCTTCATTCTCCAGTATGTATGTTACTCTTCATACATATGAATGCATATGTATAGGTGTGACTGAACAGCTTAATATTTTCAATATAAAACTCAATAATTTAATTGATTTCAAGAAATAGACCCTTTAGTTGTGACATATTAATAAATACGAAGTGTGGTCACTCTACAATTCAGAGACAACGTGCACACGACTGCTTCTCACTTATATGAATATAATCTTTCTACTTCCATAGAGGTGCACATGCACAACACTGGCTTGGTTGACTTGATCACATAGGCACAACACACACAAAACCTTATTAACATATCAATAGCTACACCTGCCCTCCATGTAATGATACACAGTGTCATCAGCATGCAAATGGAAAGCTAAAGGGACAGGGTTTTTCCCCCCCTATTCCTATTCCACGCAGCAACACCCCCTACTCCCTCCTCTCCAACCGTCTGCATCGAGACAGAATCCTGTCTTCTTCCTTTGGAAATGAGCCAATATCCTGCTTCACTCCCTCTTATACAAGCACACATACAAAGCAGGGTTTAAATTCTGCAAGGAGTGTGATCCAGACTCATCAGAACACAGCGCTCACAAACTCTTATTATGTTTTTAAGGGCATGTCACCTGACAGTTAAATTTCTAGGTTTGTAACCACTGTGTGAATGTGAATGAGAGACACTTTATTTCCTTAGTAAACAAAAAAACTGGACCTTTCATGTCTGCACATTCCACCGATCCCCAATGTTTCAGAGGCCCATATGTGAACAGAGGGTTCATCCTGTAGACAGATCCACACACACTAGAGCAGTGAAGGCAGTGCTCCTTTATGAATTGTTGTAACTCAACACCCAACGCATGCATCTCACTCCAACACATAATCTGAAGCTGCCTGATAGAATGGCCTGGAAAGCCAACATGGCGGGTCAATTCCCCACAGAGCAGACACAACAAGCAGCCAAGCAGTTCATTCTTCCCAGGGTGGCAGGTTGAGTTAAGAAGGCAGGCGAGGGTCAGGGGGGGGTTGGGTGTTGGAGGGGCCTGTCTTTCCTATGGTTTCCAGAGACCAGGTTTGCGAGCTGCAGCCCACACAGTCTATTAAAAGATGTGAAACATATTCAGAGAATGTCAGTCGCAACCAATGAAAACAAGGCTTGGCGCACTGCAATCTGGCTTCCAACAGGCATCCAGATCAATCCAAATACTTGGTGCTGGCTGACCACCCCCCAGCAAAGCACGAGTGTAATCTTTGTACTCATGAAGCAAGGTCAACAACAGCTCAAAAAAAAAAAAAAAACAACACTGGGTTACTTGAACCTCAAATCAGTTCAGTATTAAATAGATTTTCAACCACATTTGGTTGGAACATATTTGATGAGTGAGCAGTACTTTTAGTGTTTAGCTTTGTAATACACCAACCACATTTTGTTATAACAGATCAGACAGTGCTAGGAGGAAGTCCCACATCTGACAGCACATGAATCGACATAACCATGTCTGATGGAGCAAAATAAGGTATTTCTGAGTGCTATCTGGGTCCACTGCTCCGGACTCCAGCAGCAGCACAATGAGGGGCGACGTGGTGCAGCTGAGTGGAGCACAGCTACTCAGGCGACGGTGAGGGCAGCCATTAATGCCCGGAAAAAGCGGGGTCCTAATAAATATTAAAACCTCACAAAAACATACTACTCGCGGGAAACGGCGCTGTTTCATCTCTCGGCGATTTCAAAGTGTGGCGGTTGCTAGCTCATGGTTCTCAATGGGCTTCATTTTACCCTAAAAATTATCAACTACACTGTGAAAATGGCATGGCATAGCTTTCCGGGAGGGCTCAAGATGTAAATGTAGCATTCTGTTACAATTAAGACGAGATCCAAATGACCGAGCCACGCAATGATCTTAAAATCATACCAGCTATGAGGTCGCTAACTTGGTCGAAAGTTGTGATTACTATATTCCCACTCAACAATGCTACTCGCACTTACTCACACGTTGACATAAAAAAAAATGGAGGCTAAAAAAGGAAACAAGAGCTCCCCTCTAAAATACCACCCATTTCTCCTAACCGCCACCGAGGCTGGGGGTTGGTAGGTGGGGGAGGTGAAGAAGAGCAAGTCACTACCCAACAGATCTGCTTTTCTGTGTGCTGGATACCTCACACACACATACACGCGCGCACGCGCGCACACACACACGGGGAAAAAATAACAAGCACAAATAGAAAAAACACAACCGAGCTTTGGGCTTGATTCACACGCCTCAGCGAAGTTAGGAATGTTGCCAAAGACAAATGCATTAACATGATGTAGCCAAACAGCACCGTGATGCAGGCACCATATTTTTCATAAAACTAAACGTATCAGTCTAGAAAGCCACTGCAGTCATGTGTTCATCTTACAAAAACGTCTTCAGGTGTAGACATACCGGGCGAAACGGTTCGTGTAATGTATGCTGTAACGAACTGGTTCAAAATAAGGACACAATCAACTGGAAAACATCCAAAAAGTTAGCTAAAAGGCTAATATAGCATTTGTTGCCTATGGCTCGTCTGCTAACCAACACAGCAGCTGGTTGCTTAGCTAACATGAGTCGCCAATAATGATCAAATTGCTACTAATGTCGTGGGTAACTTTTTAAAAAATTCGACAGTTTCGTGGTCCCAGAACAACATTTAACATACTGCTGTCAAAAGAATCATGCAAAAAAGCCGTTTTTGGTTTCAACAAAACAAGTTTGCACATTACCTTACGCGGTCTGGCTCTGAACTTCCTTGCCCAGTGTAGGGGATGCAGGTCTAACGTTATTCACCTCAGTTTTTTAACCGAATTAACAACTATGCCACAAACGCGAATGAAGTAGCTTTAACGTGCTGCTGGTGTTGTTTTGACCGAGCAACGTTGGGGTTATGCTAAGCCTCTGCGGAAACACACTGTCGAAACTTGCTTAAAAAAACAAGATTTATTATTTAATGCTTTTTACGACACCAGTTTGTAGCTAACTGGACTCAAGGCCAAACATTATGTATCTTATTGGTAACGTTATGACGATAGCTAAGTGACTGGTTTATTCCTGGTATGAAAACTGAGAAAAACTGAACTGAAGGCACCCTAATGGACTAAACGTTTCACGAGTCAAAACTCTTGAAAACTTGCAGAATAGTTACTGGGAGCTTTGGGGACATGGTTGCTTGACATAGTGTTGTAAAATGGGCTATAATAGAACAAGTAATGTGATGGATTTCCACACTAACAAGCTAGCTATCAAAAACAACACGAGGATCAAAAAGTCATGAAAGATCAGTCCAGACACAGCTAAGAGCAGCTCTGTAAGGCACACCATCAACATGGGGAGTTTTTTAGCCAGCCAAACAAACCTCTTAGAAGTGGAAAGCTTGTGGGGGCAACCAACTTGTTCCATTAAACTTAAGTGGAAGCTAAGTAGTTAGCCAAGTTGGTTAGCTTCATAGCTGTGTTTGGTTGACTGAAAACATGACTGACTGTTATTTTTATGTTACTGCCTCCACGTCTATAGAGGGTAAAAATAACTATTAACACAGATTCAAAGTACTCACCTAAAGAGGCATTCCAAACTTGAACAAACAAGGCAGATGCATGTACAATGGCAGGTCCTTTGAGTATCCCAACATCGAATCCAACCAGACCAGAAGGCCTGTAAGTCGGCCTCGGAGTCTCCTGTATCCTTTGCCCTCAAAAGTAGCTCCCTCTCCCGGGGTAGGAAACAAACTTCTCAGTGTCTCCCACGCATGGGCGGAAAGTTAAATTCCCTGTCCTGTTCAGGTGCACTGCATCCATTGAGTGTCTATTATAGATCCCCGGTGGATAAATCCATGTATTTTAGTGTATTGTATATATACAGTCGCTATTTATAATGGGGTATATGCTGCTGTATGTGATACAGGACTCTGATTCTGTCTCGGGTCCTTACATTCGCAGAGGCGCCCATCCCCCTCCTCACCGGCATCGACCGCGGGTCCCAGCGAAACTGACACACAACCACGCCACGGGGTTTCCCTGGCGACAGTGCAGGGGCTCTCTCCTTGGGCGGCCCTTGCTGCGATGTCCCGCCTCCCGTCAACGATTGGACATCCACGTGTCATTCATGAAGTCTTCGGTAAATTACAGCGTCGAGTTTTTTTCTGCCTCCAACTACGTCAAAGGGGGGCGGGCACAGTTTCGAGGACGGGAGCGAAATTTCACTCCCAATAAGATATGTGTGTACTGGTGGCGTACAAGGAGGAGAGCGAGAGAGAGTGGCCGGATCCGGGAGAGAATTTGACACCCAACAGAGGACCTGTACCTTCAAAGTTCCGGGAAATGCTCGTTATTAAACTCAAATGCTATGGAATTAATTTGAATTCGTTAGTGGGATTAATGCTTTTGATTTCAGGGTAACATTCATCTATTTAACGTGGAAGGAGCTTTCATACCAATACATAGCAAACGTTAGCTACACGGGGTCTCTGGGGCTCAGTTCCAGGGACACCAGAGGCAGGGTTAGCCCACTGGGTCAGCCCCACCTACCGGTATGTCAGATGAATGGAGTATGAGGTGTCGCTCTGGCAGCATCTGGTAAGGGGTTGGACAGGGAAATTGACCAGTGCTCCTGGGTTGCATGTACTTATTACTGGTCCCTCCTACTTCTGTCCCCGCTGCTGAATTCAGTCTATTCCCACACTCTTCAGACACTGAAAAAAATGACCGACGCAACGAAAATAGCTCTAACAGCAGCGGCTCAATGAAACTATTCCGTGGATGATATACCAGAGGAACGGGCGAAAGAAACGAACGTGCCCTTTGCTGTGATAGCGTTTACATAAAGAGAACAGAAGTTGCTTCTTGACAGATATTTTACATTACTGGCTTAGCTACCACGCACACTGGATTCACAAACAAAGCGGAAATATCAAGAGATATAAGTGAATAATCTTTTGGTATTCGGACTGCCATATTTACAAACAAATGGTTCTAATGACGCGTTTGGTTTCTTGTCCTGTCATGAGACTTGGGAGGGCGACTTTGATTGGCCGCGGTGATAAACGCCAACGTCATTTGTTGCAGAGGTCTGACGAGAGACGAAATTAGACAGCAGAATAATAAAACTGCTTCATTGCGGCTAAGGGACTTCCAAAGTACAATTGATTAAGACTCCGAGCTTTATAAATTTGAATCAGGAAACATGAAGGTTGTATTTGATACATCTGCGGATGGATACACAATTAGTGAGGGTATAGGCCGCACAAAGCAGTGCGGATGTAGAATAATACCAGGCTCCCTTTTGTTACACAACCGTAGACATAAAATAATCCCAACGTCCTGACAGACCATCGTAATTCTACTGTTATAGAATTAATAACGCACGGTGATGCATAATGAGTCAAATAAATTATTTTGCCCAGCAACCGATAAGGTACATAATAAGCAACAAATAAGCAATGTAATACATTTTACACACACACACATATACCTATATATTAGGTGTATAATTGTGCATACTTTCTATGGTATTTTGTACATATCGTATTCTTGCAGAATTTGTTCTGGTTTATTTTTTCTATTGAGATTTTTTTTTTCTATTAGTGTTTTTACTGCTCCTTTTCAGTGTGTTAAAACTTGCTGCTGCAACATAAGAATTTCCAAACTTAGGATCAATAAAGTACATCTATCTAGCTAAGACGGTGCGTCAAAGGCTGGTAATTTAAAGGGGCAGAGGTTTCGGACTCCCATGGTAGGCAGTGGCCATATTTCACAATCCTGCCATTGTTACTGCGGTGAAAAAGCAATGTCATATGGCCAGTCCTAACCACGCTCTGCAATATGGCTGTGTTAAACCCTCCCCCACACTGCTCTCACTGCTCCCACTGCCTCAGCTCCAGCACATCTCTTTCATATGCACAGTCTGTATGTTCCCAGTCCGTGAAGTAAAAACACCATTCAACATGCTTTGTTACTTAATCTGGAGGCATTTTAATTGTCTCCGTAAGTCTGAAGCACTCACACAAATGACTGTATAACAGAGGAGGTATCAAAGTGTAGACACAAATTGACATAACTTTGGGATTCAACGGTCGCCTCAAATGTACATTTCATATTGCATGCATGCCACTGCCATTTTTTTAAGACTTCTGTTACAAATAAAATCTGACATTTAGCTAAGAATTCTGGGAGTGGCAGCTCATGCCCACAAATATGTTAGTGAGAACATAGACACAACAGCTCACACATCATTCTTTGTGTATTAAGATTAATAATGGGCAGAACTGTTCACCAAGCAATTACTGTCGCACACACAATTATTTGCGTTCTGTCAAGCTGTAAATTCACCATCCTCGTTAGTGTAAACTATCCTCCACAGGCAGTCAGAGTGCATAAAGTTAGGCCCAGCAGAGACCCTCAATACACAACATTTTGGCTCCACAGACCTTCTCACCCATCATCAAAATTCTACCAATAAATCCAAAAAATGTAATTTAGGATTCTTTTCCTTTAGAGCAAAGAAAGAAAAAAACAAAAACAATACAACAAAGTCCAGTAACTGCGCATACTGTTTAGGATGGCACACCACAAATTATACAGTATATGGCCCCCAACAGGCATATGTATACAAAATATAGCCATTTACCAATAATGAGTAATGTTATTGAGTCTACAGGATAGGGGTCTTTTGGAGGTTAGTTGCATACAGACACAAAAAAATCAATTCAAAAATGACTGTTCACATATTATCAGTGTATAAGTTACCCTTAACTCAGGGGTAGTGAATCCTACAGGGAAGTACTATATCTGCTATGGGTATAATTATAATTACATAATGTATTAGTCTAAAGTTCACGGCCCTTGAATAAGCAGAACTACATTATTGGTCAACCGCCAAACACTTGATTTTAACTTGCCATGATGTGCAACTGGACAACAGACTAGATGTGAGAGTGATTAAGGTTCTAATAAGACTCCTCTAAGTAGGTGGCCTGTTAGAAAAAGACAAAGGTCACCAGAAAAAAAAAAAAACTCCAACTGCCCCCCCTTAACCCCCTTAACGGCCGACTAAGCGGCTCAGACAAAGAATGAAGGGGAAACAAATGGCTGAGGGTGTTTGTTTTCTGGTTTTGGGACACATCTTGTTTTCCTTCGTTCTCCAGGTCTTTTTTTTAAAAGGTTGTTACACGCTTGCATGCCAACACTCCTCCTCTCGTTGGGAAATGCCGCCTTCTGCTGGACGCACTTGGGCACTGCAGGGCAATGCCCCCCCCTCCACGGTGGGGTTGAGCCCCTCAGAGCAGCTTCAGACTCCCAGTGACATTGTTCACCATCTCCTCCTCACCCATGATGGCCAGCACAGTGCGGGACCCAGACTCCACCTGCAGAACACAAGACAGAGGGGCTGTGCTGAGTCTTCACGTCACAGCACTGGGCAGCTCTGACAACATCTAATATATGTGTAAGAGCCACGTCGTCACATATCTTATACTTGGTAAAAATGTTAATGTTGGTTTATAACATCTATAGCTTCTGATGTTATTCAAGTTTTAACAACAGTTTTTGTATATTTTGAATGTTGTACAGTAGTAGACTTATGTTATTTTCATATTTGCATTACTTATATTATTTCTGTTAAAACGCAGGCAAAGTTATGTACCACAGCTACAGTGCCTGAGGCAGCTTAGTGATAGAAAATGCAGAGTCTGCATAGATGTGGATTGATGTAAGTTTTTTCTTTGTATAACTTTATTTTTCTTTTTTTAAATTTAAATCATACAAGACACTTTACAACTGTATTTGTAAGACACAAATCAGACAACAAACAACAAAAATATAGTCTCTGGCAACTGTAACGAGTGTAAATTAAAACTTTTTTGTGATGATAATAATAACAGATAAAATAACTGATACAAACTGTAATGTCTAAAAATAATAATAAAGACTATAAAATGTAGACATATATCTAACATATAAAAAAAGAAATATATATCTAAGATAATATTACTTACAATAATAAACATTACTAGATTAGAATTAAACAAAGAAGGAGGGGCAGCACTGAGCAAGGAAAAGTAGGAGATAAATGGTTCTCAGATCAGCTGACATTTCTCTTGCTTGCCATTGCACAAATATCATTTTTTTTAAGAGGATATGTTTTTGACTGTGCTTTATCGTGCAGCAACATGTTTTACCCTTTTATGTGAGATAGGAATATGACATATACAGTAGTTGGCAGTGGAACTGATGAGACGTGACTGTGGAAGGACTTTGCCTGCTGTATTTCTTTTGTATTCTAAAATAAACCTTGTTAAAGCTTTTTCCTGTCTCACGTAAGTGCTTGGATTTTACAAAACGGAGCTGGAACACGCGTCAGCACCGAGACACCTTGCAGACTAAGTGGCCTAGGAAAGGCCACCATAATATTTTTTAACCAAATATATTAGTATAAATCATTGTTTCAATATCAATATTTTGGGAACGACTACTGGTCCCTCCCTCACAAGACATTTACAAGCTAACCTGGGTGAGCCCTGCATCCTGGACCAGGTAGGTGGGCAGGCTGAGGCTCATGGCCAGGGCCTGCAGCTCCAGTAGATGAGCCACATTGGTGCCCTGGACCACCACCTTCTTGGCTCTGTATCAACAACATGCACATTTATTACTTTATTTAGCATTAATGGTAACGAGCATTGACCAACTTATTCATCAGTATAAGAAATATTACCATAAATGCTGTCAAAATAATATCAAATAATAATATTAATACAGTCTGCAGTCAACAATGTCAGCAATGAAACAACTGACTAAACTGAGCGCAGTTTTGCAAAGTAAACAGATAAAGGTGTGTGTGTGGATCCCAGACCTAAGCCGCAATATACACACACACACACACACACACACACACACACACACACACACGATGGAACAATGACTGACAAGTAAAAAGCAAACTTAACACAGCTGCTCTGACGCTGCTGAAGGACTGCATTTTTGTACAAAAAAACAAAAGTGAGAGCACAGAAAAGTATATAAACACTGCAGGAGCCGGAGCATTAATGAAGTAATACTCTGAGTTTCTGCAAACAGCAGCAGAGCATGCTTACTCCTCACAGGAACTGTGATACAGAAGAACTTCAGATATGGACACAAACTGTCCATGCCATATTTTTACCATGGTCTTTGAAGAAAATCTCAAATGTAAAAGCCAACTGTACTGCACGAAAATGTACACTGACACTGTTAAGGCGCGTTGAGATTATTCTGTTAATCATTTTCAGGTTGTTAATTTTCAAAGTTCATTCCTTGCATCTTGTTTGCTTTGGAATTAGATTCAACCATCTTATGATATGCACATGTTCAGTGTAAACCAGTAAATTCATTTTAAGGCTATTATATCATCACAAAGTGAGTCATTTTTTAAAATGACAGATACATGACAAATACACAACTTTTTATTGCATCTTTTCTCCACCAGCATTCTGTGGGAGCCTTACCCGCTATGGTCCCACTTCCAGGCCATCTCTCTCCAGCTGTTCTTCTCCTGCAGAGCCTGGTACAAACCTACAGCAGCATGACCGACCTGAGCTGCCACCTGCACGCGCACGCGCACACACACACACACACACACACACACACACACACACACACAGAGCGCTGAGGTCACAGCTACACAGGAATCTGTCACAGCTCTCAGACCCACATTCAAACAAAGTTACACACTAAACTTTCTCGCACTCACACACATTCTATTAGAATGTCAACAAAACAAAAAAAAAAACATTTATATGAAATCCCCACGACCACTGTTCTGGTGTAAGTGATATGAGCGTCAACTACTCCAATCAAGAGCCCAAAGAACCTGGTGGACAGTAACCCTTTGAATCCTGAATCGATCAGTTTTCTTGTGCTGCATTCAGCCGCCCTGTCACAAGCTATGTGACCCTTTGAAACAAACTAAGCAGATTGGTTTGATTTTTTTTGAAAACATGGGAAAAAAGGGCAATGTCAAACTTGGCAAGATATGTCCCACAAATTGCAAGAAATAAGTAAAAGGAGAAAGGAAAATTATTTAAAATGTGATTTAAAAAAGCTGGGGGGGGGGTTTATAAGGAAATTATCCATCCAAAAATCCATAATTAAATTTAAAATTATGTGACAGAAAAAATATATATATTCAGCTTTTTGTTAGGTATTTTTGTTATTTGTGTTTAACTTTTTTCCTAAAATTAAATTAAAATTAACTTTTCAGGTTAATTTTTTGCAAAATTTTGGGCCATGTCTTGTTAAGTTGCAAGTTGCATCACAGAAATTTGCTCAGGTTTCAGAACAAGACAGGCTTTTTGGAAAAATAAGAGCATACAGCAGCTTCATGTTACTGCAAAACCACAAGTATAGGGTTAAGAGTTTCAAAGTTAGCTTGGCTAAAACATTTTATTTTCAGAGGAGCAGCAAACCAAGTCTGAGCTACTGTGAAACATTAGGACACTTTGTTTAGGATGGACTGTGCATTTGAACACAACAAACATCCCACACATACCAGAGTGACTTACCTTTCCAACCCCCATGGCGAGGTCCATGTTCACCACAAACACCATCTTGAACATGAGGTCATCATCTCCTTCCTCCTGAGGGTCAGAGCACACAAGAGGAGACACTGAGATTTGGCTTTGGACAAACTTCACAAGGTCTAATGTACCAAGGTGTACCTGTGGGGACTAAGGCTAGCTTATGGGCACCTCATTCTCCAGCTTGTTGAAGTAGTACATTGCCGCCTCCTCGGCAGACACGTTCCGAGTGTGAAGAAGCGCCTGAGAGACGAGAGACAATGAATGAGGTTACAACAAAGCAGTAAATAACAGTGGGCCCTATATCCAGATGTCTTTTACAAATATTTAAACCTTCTAATACTCAGCAGATTGGTTTGATTTCTTGTAAAAACATGTGGGAAAAAGGCAATGAGCAACTTGGCATGACACTGAATAAAATTTGTAAATTTTAAAAAATATTTTTTAAAAGGCAGAAAACGATATTTCTGATGACAATGATTGTATTTTTTAAAATTATTTTACAGAATATTTATCATTTTTAAGCACTTAAAAAATTCTATATTTAAAATACTTTTACAGAATGAAAAATGTAAGCACTTTTTTAAGAGTTTCTTTTATTTATTTATTTTTGTTTGTTTTTAATTTCCTGTTGTTTGTTTTTTTTGTTTTGTTTTAGGGTTTATTTAGCAAATCTTTATTTAATTTTCTTGTACTTTTTACTGATTTCTTGATACTTTTTTGGTCAGTTCTTTCTACATTGCTCACTGTCATCTTTACATGTTTTTTTTCTGAGAAATCAAGCCAATTTGCTTAAGTTTCCAAGAGTTAATACTTAATTATCTTAAATATTCAACTATTGATTGGGATGTGGTGTGTGTGCTTGATCAATTTACCATTAGATCACGATGTAACTGATTAGGTTTAAATGATGAAATCAGGCTAACATGAGTAATCCATATTTATATGCTTTCGGACACTTCAGTATTATTTACCATAAAGTCACAGCTTTAAAAAAAAAAATAACACTCCACATCACAATTATCAATTGAATGTTGACATAAACGTGGCCTACATGCTGCCTACATGCCCGCCCTCAGTGGACTGTCCCACCTGTTTGGCTGCCTCCTCTGGGATGTCCAGCTCTCTGAGCTGCTGCAGAAACACAGGGTTGACATCCTGAGAGCCGGAGTCCGGGCCTGACTGCTCTGATGGCTCCATTCTTGACTGGAAGAAGGAAAACAGCAACAGTGAACATCCTGCTCACCACTGACAACACATGAAATATGGCACCACTGTCAACTAAACTGACCACATCAGACTGAAAATGACAAATACACCTCGGGTCTAAAAAAAAAAACTATGTGCAATTTAGAGAGCACTTTAAAACATACTCAGATTTGTTCTAAGGCGATTTAAAACCGCTTCCAATATCCTCTATGCCTCTGACATGATTTGCACTAATGTGGATAAATATGAACGATAGAATGATAGAGACAGAATGAACTGAGGCCTGGAGTTTTAAATCGCTGGATTTTTACGTAAATTATCCCAAACGTCACTCGACACGATGTGTTTCCACCTAATTGAGTTCTATCATTTGGCAAGATGTCACTTTCCCTCTCCATGCTAGGCCCTATTCATAATTTAATGAGGTATGATATGACGTTCTTTGCATTAGCTATGAGAGAATATGAAGAGAACTAATACACATAATGCTACCCAAACAGACAGCCACAAAGTGAGACAAAACAAGCCATAAATCAGCTGTCGACAGAGCCAGCTAACGTTAACGTTAGTCCTGGCCAGGTGACAGCCGTTAGCTCACTATGTACGTTAGCTACACGCCATTCAAATTAGCGTTAGCATCGCAAACAAAGCAGCTAACGTAACGTTAACAACGTTAGCTGTCGTTTGGACTAACATTATTAAGATATTACAGCGACAGCAGCAATAACAAATTGCACTGACACGCCCAACATTACGTTTTTCTCGACAGTTAAGTAATTCAACATTGCTCAACAGCTGATGTAGCAAAGCTAGCTAGCATTAGCATTAGTCGCTAGCGCTAAACTGTGCTAGCTTGAGTCTAGCTAGTTGCCTGTAGTTACCTGTTCTGCGCAGCTAGCTCGACAGCAGCAATAACGACGGCGATTTCCCCGCGATTTCTACAACTGTCAATATTCACCTGCGACCAGACAATTTCTGTCTGAATGTGAAATTACATTCAGTGGGCTTCCTGACTGTACTGTCTTCAGCGTTACTCCATTTTGGACCCCCGTGTGTATTGGCTCAGGATGCTGCGTCTTGTCGAGTGTGGAGGTGCTACAGATTTCCTGGTAATATTAATTATGTGGTGATGATATGCAGATGTACTGTCTACTACCGTGTCTTTGAAATGTCTTTATAACAATTCTGACATTGTGTTTTACTTTAATGACAATCCATTGACACATTTTTAATCTGTGAACAGACAGTATAGCAGGTTTGTCTGTTTTATCTTTACATACAGTCTATGGTTTGATCCTGTATGCAGTGGGCTAGCCGCATGTGTCAGCGTCCTGATCTCCATGGTAATCACTGTCTCATGAACACGCACTGCACCAGATAATCTGGCCCCGGACAGTCCACACCACCAGAGGCATCCGATCTATTATTGCAGCTGGGGCCGTGGCTAATGTTTTAAGGGACTGTTTTTTACTTATCTGAGGAGGAGGTATAAAATACAGGTTCCTCTCTCCACTGTAAATACTTTTTTTAAAATTAATTAAAAATATTAAATAACGGAAACTTTTTTTTGGTCAAAAATTTTAAATGGGACATGTGAAATAGCGATTTTGATGAAATATTGCTATTTTAAGTTTACATAGGGTTATTTATTTATTTATTGTATTTTTTTCTCCTAGCAACTACTAAAACTAGCTGACACAGGCTGAGACTGGGCCTGGTCTATTGTCTGGCATGTCAGCAAAAAATTTGCTAAGATCCAAAAATACGTAAAAAAAAATACATAAATTAATTCATAATAATAATTTTTGATGACCTCACTTTCTGTGATCGCTGTGATTATTTTGCCTCTAAGTTTGTGCATGTGATTATAATAGTTAAAAGGAATAAACTTATTATCACATGCACAAACTTAGAGGCAAAATAATCACAGCGATCACAGAAAGTGAGGTCATCAAAAAATACAGCAAGTCACTCACCGTCTCTCCTATCCACCCGACACAGGTGCAAGGCAGATACTCATATAGATTATAAAGTCACTGCCCATTTCCATGTGACCCAACACTCCCAATAAACACAGTCATGAAGCAAGTAAAAGCTATCCCAAAACACTAACAAAAAACATGTAACAACACTACTATATAAACCATACCAAATCAATATTAATGTTACAATGTTTCTATTTAATTGGCTCCTACATTTCTGATGGACACGCTCATCGCACATAACGTGCCAAAGACCACAGAAAATTTTATAATCCAATGATAATTTTTGTTTTATAAAATAAAAGGTAATTTTGTTGGCTTTTAAAGACAACACACCTGGCATGTTCTCTTTAACCCTTTGAACTCTGCAATAGAAATGGTCCAGCAGTTCCCTGGATTGATATTTTTCCTTATTGTAATGTCATATTTTGGACTATCTTTAGATGCTTTATATACCTGACATCTGTACAACCTTAACTGAAAGATATATAGGCAATAACATATAATATAAAGGTTACATAATAACTGATCTTAGTAGTAGTAGTATCTAAACTGTGTCATTAATAAAAACATAAATCAGACTTTTTTTTTCATCAGATAAATCCAAAAGATTTTTAAAAATATAAACAAAACAAAATATTTCTTAACATGGTTTAAGGTTCTTTGAACTATATACATTTTCAAGTTTTGAGTGCCAAGGTATTGTGATGGCCTCATCATTTATTTCTCTGGCGCCACCTTGTGTTTTTACACCGCAGGTACAGGAAGGAATGTTCAAGCTATCATGGTTTTTTATTTTAAATCATATACACAAGATTATGCAAATAAGAAGTAATTACGGAAAAATAAGTTTTCACTGCACACAAGGTTAGATTACATAAGGTAATACAGGATTATGGGAAAAGCGATCTGCAGGGGCAATTACGGGGAAATACCCGCATAATTACTGGGAAATACTGTATTTGCCCAAACGTCACTTAAGGTAACATGAGGTCATGATGTGATGACAGAGAGGACAGAAGCCTTAACTTTCTGCGGCAAAAACAGTGAATGATCTAGCAATCACAGTTCTTATTTAAGATCTATTTAGACAGGATCATGCAATGAAGGTGTTTTTCATAAAGAGTTAAAAATTGACAACAAAATAAATACAAAATAGTACAGCCATTTAAAGTTGTATGCCCTTCCCTAAGCCAAAAATAATAAACAGTCCCTAAACCATCTTCAGGGATTCAGTTTGAAAGTCATCTCTTTGAAAGAAAAACACAACGCATCATTTTAAGAATACTTTATTACATCAGCATCTGGGAGGATTTGCACCTTCTCTTATTAAACAGGTTAAATCACTACAGTTACGCTTTCAATCAGTATGTACAGTGATATTAACACACAAAATAAGAAACATCCCTAAAACTGCTCCTTGCAGAGCCTGCTCTACATTGCCAAATTTATACAGCCTAATAACAGTTACAGTTTCCCTCCGACGGCTCATCTTCACCATCACTGACCTCTCTGCCCTGTCTGACCCGACAGGACAAATCATCCGCTCATGTGACGCATTAGATGCTTTGTTTGTGTTAGGTGATGTCATGATAAACCTACATTGTGACATGTTGGGCCTGGAGCTGAGAGTGACACACATCAGGCTCAGCTGACACACATGGACACTCTTCAAGGTCGGCCACTTTTGAAATCCTTTTCACTCTCATCTTTTCTGTTGACTCGGTCTGCAGACTCTGTGTCTACAGCTCAGACTTAGATTCACCCTTAGAAACCTGTAGCAACACTTTCCTCTTGCTGCTTTCAGACGCCTTTCACAAGTATTTTAATCTTTGAACTCTGAGCAAATTGGTGTGACTTCTTAAAAAAAAACTTTAGAAAAAAGACAATGAGCAACTTGGTAAGAAAAGCTCCACAAATTGTAAGAACTTAGTAGATTTATAATTTTAGGAAAAACTTGGGAAAACCTATATGTATAATTATTATAATTACATATTTCAAATGTTACAGAATTATTAGAATTTTTAAGCAATCTTATCCAGATAATTCTTTGTTGTTGTTTTTTGTTTTTTGCCACCAGATCAGATACTTTTCTTGTATGTTTTTTTACTAATTCTTTGCCCTTTTTTTTGGACATTTCTCCTTTAACTGCTCATGTCCTTCTCCTGTTTTTTTCCCCAAAATATGGGAGAAAAAGGCAATGAGCAGCTGGTAAAAAATGTTTTACAAATTGCAAGAAATTAGTAGATTTAGAAAAATATTTTTTTTAAAGCTGGAGGAAAATGTTAAGGGAGAAAAAAGCTATTGAATTTTCATAGTTACATATTTGAAATTAGGATACAGAATTATTATTTGTCTTGTTCTGTCCGTGGGTCTCTTGTGTATGTGTGTGGGTTTTTTTTAAACTAATTTTCAGGTAATTTTCTTATACTTTCAATCATTTAAATTTCTTACCCATTTTGGGTCATTTCTTTTTTAATTGCTCATTACCTTCTTTCCACGTTTTTGAAAGAAATCACGCCAGTTTGCTCAGGTTTTAAGGGTCAACTGAAACCACAAAGGGCATTGCTATGGGAAACACTGTTTTAAAGGGGAAACAGAGTTTGACACAAGACAACCATCAACAAACATCCAGCCGTACCCGGCCCTAAAGAAACATCAGCAAACATAAGCTCGTGCATACGGTCTCGGTGCTCTAACTGAAAGCACAACAGTGAGATAAGATCAATTCTGCCTACTGAAGCAGCAGCAGTATAATCGACATAACCTGCATCAGCTTGACAGAAATAATCTGCCATACAGACCTTCATCACATGAAGCAGTGCCACCTTGTGTTCAATACAAGAACTGCACACCAACCAAAGCCCGTCTGACGCGTACCGTCACCTCGGCCCCCGGCACAACGAGAGTGATTTAATGATGATTTGATACATTGTTCCAAAACCTAAAAGGAATGTTAAAAATGTACAAAATAGAAAGAGGGCTGACTTACACAAGAAAACATGGTGGTGCACACTAAGACTCTGCTGCATGGAGTTCCTTTATGGAAGGATTTTCCTCTAACATCTTTCCAGTGACTTCAACGCTACAGACACATCCACATGAACACGTATAAAAGCAAGAAACAAAAACAGAGTAAACTGACACTCAGTCTGGGTTAAAGTACCTTAAAATGCTCTAACGAGCAGGTTCTGATTTACAATCTCACACAAAGGAAATATTGAACTTAAAAACGTGTATTTGTACTGCTGTAGTGAGGGAGGTGTTACTGTACATGTTAGTGAGGGTAGGTGTGTGCTGCTGCACTGGGACTTTTCGCTGGCTGAAATGTACACAGTAGTTTTGGGTCATCAACATTACAGAAGAAAAGGAGTGTGATGCAGCAGAGGAGGCTGAGGTAGAGAGTGGCAGTGACTGATTAGACTCTCAGCGATTGGATTTAAAGGAACGCTTCACCCCAAATCAAAAATATAGATTTTTCCCCAGAGACTGAACACAAAGATTGTCAACATGACAGCTCCCCAAAAGAGAATCCAAAACATATGGATCGCCCCCTGGTGTCTGGCTGCAGTATAGGACTAGGCAGTATTATTCCTGCTGCTGCTCAGTAGCCCATGAAGCAAAAAAAAAAAGCTCTTTTTCCACAGTATGAAAGTACCCGGATCTTCTGCATTACCGGG